>NW_003852405.1:3057107-3105630 GCF_000181295.1 Otolemur garnettii
AACTATGTACATTAATGCACTTCTGGGGTACAGTGTGGGGTTTTCACATGCAATCCGAAATACTTCCATCAAACTGGTCAACACAGCCTTCAGGTCTTTTTCTCAGTTATTGTTTTAAAACGTTCACATTCTACTCTTAGATTCACTTGTACCCCTATAAGATAAACCTCAGAAGTGATCCCTCCATTTTTACTCCTCTTTAACTCAGTAATATAATAAGACTTTACGCATAATAAATGTATAGCCATTTATTTGATTGTGGAAACAGGTACTTTTAAAATGAGTACACAATAGATTAATTGAATTTCTCGCAGGGTTAGAGTACACGTGTCTTGATTTGAATCTTAGTTTTCCTGCTCCTTAATTACATTACTTGTAAGGCCACTGGAGCTCCTGGTCTCCTTTTCAGAGGAAATTATTATTTCTCTACAAGGCATTTATAATTACCGAGTTAAAAAATGTATGTCTAGTTGTTTAATGTATTTGTTAAATTTTGAATATTAATAGTATATTTAAGCAAATCTGTAACTTGCCTAAATGAATAATTTTGCCTTAATCAATGAGTTCAAAGCTTTCCCTTAAGTTAGAAGTTTTTCTGAGGTTTTTGTCAATTCTGAGTCTGAGTTTATGTGCTTTTCATTTTTTTAAAGGAAAAATTGAAGCTGCAGAAATTGTCCAGTCTCTCCAGATACTAGGTCTGACTATTTCTGAAAAACAAGCGGAGTTGATTCTTCAAAGGTAAGCTCTTCATCTGATTGACAGTTGTTTTCGACTTTGATTTTCATATCGTGCGTTCGAGATCTGCACTGGCAAGTGTGGCTTTAAAACACCTTCGGGCATGTCACCATTCTTCATGCACATTGTCCCCCTTTCTCCCTTTTCATTTTGTGCATGCATACGTGTGTGTGTGTGTGTATGCTGTGTGTATATATTTGTGTGTGTGTGTGTGTGTATATATTTCCCATTCCTATGCTATATAAATATAGCAAAGCATATTTGAAGCAAAGCATTTACAGATGATCCTCATTACTTAAAGATTCCATATTTGTGAATTTGTCTACTCACTAAAATTTAATCTATTTAACTCTAATTCAACCCTAACCCTAACCCTATTAGGAAACCCTAACTGTTAGGGTTAGGGTGATGTTGTATACATATAGCACAGGAATGGGAAATGTATTCTCAGATTGGACTTTATCTTACAAATACAGTGGAATGGCAGTAATATTTTAAATCTCTAGATAAGAGATTTCACCTTGTTTTATTTTTTCTTGTTTGAGTTCTAAAGTGATAGTAGAACTTGTTTCAAAATAAGGAGTCTAGCAGATACATCAAGTTACTTAACCTGTGTGTGACTGCATAAGAGAGAAATTCCCAAGCTGTCCTGATGTACAAAGAAATACCTATTTAAACTTCCAGAAAACAGAAATGCCAGTTTGAACCTTCGTGTCCAGGGCAATCATTTCAGTTACTTAGCCAGTCATACCTTGACAAACTTAATGCTTTATTGTGTAGAATAGAGCAGTAACCTGTGCAATACGGGTGCTCTGAAATATTTGTCTGCTATAAACCCAATGGAAGGAACAATTTATTATGGTAATAAAAAACAGGAAAGGATGATTATGTTATATTAATATTCTTTTTTAATTACTATTTGCATTAAATCATAACTTTGTACATTGACGCATTTATGGGGTTCAGGGTACTGCTTTGAAATACAATGTGAAATGCTTACATTGAACTAAGTAACACATCCATCACAATTATACTCATTTTTTAATAGTTTTGAAATGTACCGTTGCATCATGCACATTAGGTGAGGTCCCCCCAAATACCCTCCCTCCTCCCATATCCCTGTAATCCCATAATCCCAAGGATTTCTCCCTGGTTCCTTCCTCCTCCTCTTCCCTTCTACTTTCTGGACTATAGTTACGTTTTGCCATTCATATGAATGTGTAGGTGATTATATATTGATTTCATAGTAGTGTTGAGTACATTGGATACTTTTTCCCCCCCATTCTTGAGATACTTTACTAAGAAGAATATGTTCTAGCTCCATCCAGGTAAACATAAAAGATGTGAAGTCTCCATCTTTTTTAATGTCTGCATAGTATTCCATGGTGTACATATACAATAATTGTTCATTCATTCATGGGTTGATGGGCACTTGGGCTGTTCCTATGTCTTGGCAATTATGAATTGGGCTGCAGTAAACATTCTGGTGCAAATGTCTTTGTTATAAAATAATTTTGGAGCATCTGGGTATATACCTAGTAGAGAAATTTCATGATCAAACGGTAGGTCTACTTTTAGTTCCTTGAGTTATATTAATATTCTTGTGAATGTCTTTAGTCTTTACATTATCTAACAAATTTCTTCTAAATGGCTTTATTGTTGAATTTACCTTCTTATATATCTGCCACATTAGCATTTCTCTTTTCTGTCTGTTCAGAATTTTTTTATAAATAGCTACTCAGTAGGGAGGCTCAAAGTTTAAAGGCTAAGCACAGACAGTTAATTTTGTTGGTGCTGGGTGAGAAGGGCTTTCCTGAGGAAATGAAAATCTAAAACATGAAAAGGAGACAAACAGAGTTTTGACAGTGAGAGAGGCAACATATAACATTCTGCTTCTAAAATCACATTCTTCCAGAAAACTAGTTATTCCCCCTGGTTCTTTAACCAGAAATCACGTTCCCGTATTTTTCCTTTGATAACATTAGTAATAACACAAATTCCAAGCCCAAGCTTCAGAATAGACCAAGATGTATTAGTCAGCTGGGCTGCCATAACAAAAATACCCAAGAGTGGAATTGCTGGGTCATATGGTAGTTCTATTTTTAATTTTTTTAAGGACCTCCTTACTGTTTTCCATATGTCTAAAGTGGTTTACTTTCCCACCCACCGTGTGAAAGGGTTCCTTTTTCTCCACATCCTCACCAACACTTGTTATTGTTTGTCTTTTTCATAATGGCCATTCTAACAGGTGTGAGATGATATAACATTGTGATTCTTACTTGCAATTTCCTTATGATAAGTGATGTTGAGCATTTTTTCATAAACCTATTGTCCATTTGTATGTCTTCTTTGGAAAAATGTCTATTCAAGCCCTTTGCCCATTTTTTAAATCAGGTTATTTGTTTTCTTGCTATTGAGTTATTTTGTGTTCCTTATATGTATATTTAGGACATTAACCCCTTATCAAATGCGTACCTTGCAGATCTTTTCCCCCATTCTGCAGGTTGTGTCTTTACTCTGTTGAGTCTTTCCTTTGCTGTGCAGAAGGTTTTTAGTTTGATGTGATCCCATTTGTTTATTTTGATTTAGTTGCCTATGCTTACGGTGTCATATCCAGAAAATCATTGTCAAGTCCAATGTCATGGAGATTTTCTATGTTTTTCTTCTAGTAGTTTCATAGTTTGGAGTCTTCCATTTAAGTCTTCAATCCAATTTCAGGTTTTTTTTTTTTTGAGACAGAGTCTCACTTTGTCACCCTCAGTAGAGTGCCGAGGCCTCATAGCTCATGGCAACCTCAGATCTTGGGCTCAAGTGATTCTCTTGCCTCAGCCTCCCAAGTAGCTGGGGCTATAGGTGTCCACCACAATGCCTGGCTATTTTTAGAGACCTAGTCTTGCTCTGGTTCAGGCTGGTGTTGAACTTGTGAGCTTAGGTGATCTGTCCACCTCGGCCTCCCACCACACCTGGCCTTATTTGATTTTTTTATATGGTATGAGATAAATGTATTATTTTACTCTTCTGCAGGTGAATATTCAGTTTTCCCAATACTGTCTATTGAAGAGACTGTCCTTTTCCCATTGTATCTTCTTGGCCCCTTTGTCAAAAAGCAGTTGGCTTTAAATGTGTGGATTTATTTCTGGGATGTCTGTTCTTTTCCATTGGTCTATATATGTTTTTATACCCTGTTGTTAGGTTAGTATATTTTGTTGATAGTTTGAAGTCAGATAATGTGGTATCTCCAGCTTTGTTTTTGCTCAAAATTGCTTTATCTGTTTGGGTTTTTTTAATGGTTCTATATGGATTTTAGTATTGTTTTTCTATTTCTGTGAAGAATGTCATTGATATTTTGGTAGAGCATTAAATTGTATATATCTCTGGGCACTATTGACATTAAAAATATTAATTCTTCCAATCAATGAACATGGAAAGGCAGGGTGTGGTGGCTCACATCTGTAATCTTAGCACTCTGAGAGGCCAAGGCAGGTGGATTGCCTGAACTCACAGGTTCCAGACCACCCTGAGCAAGAGCGAGACCCCATCTCTAAAAATAGCCAGGTGTTGTGGCAGGTGTCTGTGGTCCCAGCTATTTGGGAGCCTGAGGCAAGAGAATCACTTGAGCCATAGAGTTTGAGATTGCTGTGAGCTGTGATGCTACAGCACTCTACCGAGGGTGACGAAGTGAGACTCTGTCTCAAAAAAAAAAAAAAAGTTTCATATATTTGTGTCTTCACATATTTTCATTTATTTGTGTCGTCTTCAATTTCTTTATCAGTGTTTTGTAGTTTTCCTTGTAGAGATCTTTCACATCCTTGATTAAGTTTATTCTTAAGTATTTTATTATTTTTTATAGCTAGTATAAATGAAATAATTGTCTTGATTTCATTTTTAGTTAGTCATCTGTTAGCATATAGAAACATATGCTCATATTTGTATGTTGATTTTGTATCCAGCAACTTTACTGAGTTCATTTATTAGTTCTACCATTTTTTTTGTAGAGTCTTTTTTTTTTTTAGATTTTTTTTAATTAAGTCATAGCTGTGTACATTAATGCAATCACAGGGTACAGTGTGGTGTTTTCATATACATTTTGAAATACTCTCATCAAACTGGTTAACGTAGCCTTCATGTCATTTTCTTAGTTATTGAGTTAAGACATTCATACTCTGCCTTTAGAAAGATTCACTTGTACTCTTATAGGTGTAGAGTCTTTAAGGGTTTTCTGTATATAAGGTTATGTCATCTGCAAACAGGAAGAATTTAACTTCTTCCATTTCAATTTGTATCCCTTTTCTTTCTTTGTCCTGTCTAATTTCTCTGGCTAGGAATTCCAGTACTGTGTTGAATAGAAGTGCCAAGATTGGGTACCCTTGCCTTGTTCTTCATCTTCAAAGAAAAGCTTTCAGGTTTTTTGCCTTGGAAGATATTCACTGTGGATTTGTTGTATGTGGCCTTTATTATGTTGAGGTACATTCTTTCTATACCTAATTTGTTTAGTTTTTTTAAATGAAGGAATGTTGAATTTTCTCAAATGTTTTTTCTCATCTATTACCACAATTATATGGTTTTTGTCTTTCATCATGTTAATGTGATGTCACATTTATTGATTTATGTATATTGAAACTTCCTTGCATCATTAGGGGGAATCCCACTTTATTGTGATGACTCAGTTTTTTAATGTGCTTTTGAATTTGGTCTGCTAGTATTTTGTTAAAGATTTATGCTTGTGAGGGATAATAGCCTATAGTTTTCTTTCCTTTGTTGTATGCTCCTGTGTCAGGAGTCTCCAAGACCCTTGAGCCGTTCAGTAGGCCTGTCCAATTCACTCAGCAGAACTAGCAAATTTGGCTAAGTGAAAGTAAAGTAAAGTGGGTGTGAGAACAAGGCAGCTGGGACTCCAATGCAGCAGAAAAAGAATATATTTATTTAAAGTAGGGCATAGAGGTTGGGCTCAGTGGTTCACGCCTGGAATCCTAGAACTCTGGGAGGCCAAGGCAGATGGATTGCTTGAGCTCAGGACTTCAAGACCAGCCTCAGCAAGAGTGAGACCCCATCTCTAAAAATACCTCGTCTTTGTAGGAGGCACCTGTAGTTCCAGCTGCTTGGGAGGCTTAGGCAAGAGGATTGCTTGAGCCTGAGAATTTGAGGTTGTTGTGAGCTATGATGTTACAACACTCTGCCGAGGGCAATAAAGTGAGACTCTGTCTAAATAAATAAAAAATAAATATAGCAAAGCCAAGCAAAGTAAAGCATAGGTAAGTAGAGACTTTTCCAGAGGGGTTGGAAAAGGATCCCCTGGCAAGTGAGAGGAGACACCACATGAAGGCAGAACACAAGTATCAGTATCTTATCTTAGTTCCCCCTGTAATTATCTATAAAGTATTTCATTGGTTCCCCCTAGGTCTTTAGGATTCTTGTCTCCGTCTTGTTGGTCACAGATAAACTTAGTTGCCACATGTGCCCATTTTTCCTCCTCTTTTTAGCCATAATTGCTGCCTGCTATTTTCCTGACAGTTGTATGGTGGTGTCTCTTAGTCTTGGGATGTTTGTGACATTTGCTGTGCATCCTGTTCTCTGACTGCGACTATTATTCCACTTTGTGTCACAAGCTGGAAACTGCATGTGTGGAGAACAGGACATACTCTGTGAATTGAGTCACAAGGTTCTTGAGACTCACTGTTTGTTGCAGGGTCCTTTTTAACTTTCTTGTCTAGGAGGCTAGACCTTTCTCCTGCTTCTCTGTAGCCCTTTTCTGTCCCTAAACAGTCTGCCTTTTGGTATTAGGGTAATGCTGGCCTTGTGAAATGAGTTTGAAAGTAATCCCTCCCCTTCACTTTTATGGAAGAGTTTTAGAAGAACTGGCATTAAGTCGTCTTTAAATGTTTGCTGTAGTTTAGCAATAAAGCCATTAGGCTTTCTTTGATGTGAAACTTTTTATTACTGATTTAATCTCCTTACTGTGGGTTTGTTCAGATTACCTATTTCTTTATAATTCAGTCTTGGTAGGTTGTGTGTGTCAAGGAATTTGTACATTTCTTTGGGTTATCCAATTTGTTATTCATAACATCCACCGTGATTCTTTGTATTTCTCATGTACCAGTTGTAATGTCTCCTGTTTCATTTCTGATTTTGAGTCTTCTCTCTTAGTCTAGCTAAAGGTTTGTTGATTCTGTTTAACTTTCAAAATAACTATTATTGTTATTGATCTTTTTGTCTTTCTAGTCTCTGTTTCATTTACTTCTCCTTGGATCTTTATTACAGTAGAACCTATATAGTTGATACCTCCTTAAGTTGACCTGATTTTCATAAACCATGCCACATGTATGTATCTGTGCAGGAGACCCACTTTTTTATGTTGAGCACCTCCATATGTTGACCAGTTAGTTACAGTCCCTTGAGTGGTCAACTTGCTGTATTTTTCTCTTTCTGCTAACTTAGGGCTTACTTTGTTCTTGTTTTTTAAATTCCTTGAGGTGCATTATTAGATTCTTTTTGAGTTGTTTTCTCATGTAGTCTGTTTATTTATTTGTTGCTATTTACTTATTTATTGTAAATAATATAAACTTCCTATAAACTTTCCACTTAGAACTGCTTTTATTATACCCTATGGGTTTTGGTATTTGTATTCATTTCTTTCATCTCAAGAAATCTTTAACTTTTTTTCTTTTAATTTATTCATTGCCCCACTAATTGTTTGGAAGCATGTTATTTCCATGTACCTATGTTTGTGAATTTCCCAAAGTTCCTCCTGCTATTCATTTCTGGTTTTATACCATTGTGGTCAGAAAAGATATTTGATGTAATTTTAGCTTTCTTAAATTTTTTAAGCCTTGTTTTTTGGCCTAATATATATTCTTTCCTGAAGGATGTTCCATGTGTAATGAAGAAAAATTGGTATTCTGTTGCTATTGGAAATAAAACAATAAACACTATAATCTAGAATAATATTATAAACAGAAATAGCACAGGATTCTTGGGCAGATATGGAACATTAAGACCCGTGTGCTGGGGCAAGTCAAAATTTCAGTATAATTTCTCATATGCAAGTCAGAATAAAAAGTGGCACTAGAAAACACAATAATAAATGTCTTAAAATGCATTGGAAGCGCTCTGAACTTTCCCTTTGTTCTTCCTAAATAAAACCTCTGTTTTTTACACTGAAAAAAAAAAAAAAAGAAAAAGAAATATCTTCCTGAAGCAGTCTAAGAAAAAATGAGCCATAATTTTATTCTACCTCTCAGTATTTTTCTTCTAGTATTTTAATTACATTCAGTATTATTTTGATGACTCCCTGTCAGTATTTTTCTTCCAGTTGTTTTTGGTTTTCGTGTTTTATAGCTCATTGACTTTGAGTTTGACAGAGTGCTTGAAGTAGTTGTCAGTGAGCTCTCTATAATTTTTGGATCCATTTTAATCTAAATAATTAAAACTATCTGACAGGACTGTAAGATGCTTGCTACCATTTCCAACAACCTATAATTGTGCATGAGATTCTTTAATAAGAACATTAAGTTGGAAAAGAAACTATCATTCTGTAAAATGGCCAATGATGTTGTATTCATCAATTTTGTCTTGTTCTTTATATCATTTTTTGAAATTTTCAGCATTGATGCTGATGGGACAATGACAGTGGACTGGAACGAATGGAGAGACTACTTCTTATTCAATCCTGTTACAGACATTGAGGAAATTATCCGTTTCTGGAAACATTCCACCGTAAGTGTGCATTACATGTTTATACTCCCTTGGAGCTGTAAGCTGTAGGTATAGTTATCATCCAAGAACACTCTGTAACACTCACAGGCCAGCATGCTTCAGTGCCAGCAGCTCCTTCACATATTGTAGCGTTCTCTTTATTGTATTAGGCATAGATTTATAGAGCATCTTAAAAAACCCAACACTGCATAGACAGCCATTCTCAAAAGTTGAAAGAAATACAACCTTGGTGAACAAGTTACCTAGCTTTTTTTGTCATGTAAGTATTCTGCTGTAGGGAGATGTAAAAATCATAGGCTTTTGCATTTTATAGATACTGTTATATATTTTGTCTAAATAATCTCAACACCTCATGGTTTTTAAGGGATCTATTTCCTTAGCCCTTGATGACATGGCCAGAAGTCCCTTCTGAAACTTTGCTTGTTTGGTCAACCTGCTTAGGTTTATCTCTCACGTAAGGCACCTGCAATGATCATTAAAGGTTATAAAATGTTTTAGGCTGAGCTGCTCAGCTTTTTGCATCAGTCTGCATTCCACAAAACTTTCAGATTTTGATTGCATTTCATTAATATGCTGCTGAGTTCTGTTATTATGCAATATGCTTTTGAAACCATTGGGAACTCTCTGAAAGATTTTTATTTATTTTTTTGTTTTTTTGCCTATTGGGCTTGCCGTGTATACTTACTTATGGATTTCATTAAATTTAATATGCAGTAAATGAAGCCTGGAGTTCACATTGCAACTAGGAACAATGCCTAAGCTTATGTAAACCATTATAAAATAATTGGTGATTAATATTTTTGCAAATTTAAGTATAAAAATATGCTATAGTAGTTTAGTTTTCTAGATAAATGTTATACTTTTGTGAGGTTTTATTTACTTGATTCTTTTTATGTCTCTGAAGATAGTTGATAACAGTTAGGCTGTTTGTTATATTGCTGGTAAAGTGGAGGAAGAGAGGGTTACTACCATAACATAGCTCCTTCCCCTTATAATCTTGCTGTAAAATCTTTTAGACAATAAAGTTGTAAGAATATTATCATTATAGATTATATTTCTTTCAAGCTATATTTGTAAATCTATAGTAATGCTTCCCTCAGGCTATATTTGTAGTCTGTAGAAATGTGTAGAATGTATTGGAGGGGTAATCACTTCAAACAATACCTTCCTGTTAAATAAATTTTATATAAAATCAATTGCACGGTTAAATGACAAGTCAGATTTCTAAAAATAGTTCTAGGTAGTCACTATAGAAAATGAGTTTGGGGCTCGGCATCTGTGGCTCAAGTGGCTAAGGCACCAGCCACATACACCTGAGCTGGTGGATTCAAATCCAGCCCGGGCTGCCTGAACAACAGTGATGGCTGCAACCAAAAAATAGCAGGGCATTGTGGCAGGCGCCTGTAGTAGTCCCAGCTCCTTGGGAGGCAGAAGCAGGAGAATCGCTTGAGCCCAGGAATTGGAGGTTGCTGTGAGCTGTGATGCCACAGCTCTCTACCCAGGGTAACAGCTTGAGGCTCTGTCTCAAAAAAAAAAAAAAAAAAAGAAAATGAGTTTGGTGGGGTATCTGCAAATATAGGTTTAATTTAATATCTATTTATTTAAATCATATAACAAAGTATAACATAGAATAATTTTGACATAAGGGGAATATCATTGAAAAATTGACAGATTAATTTCTTGAAACGTGTCATCAGCAATTAGATGTGGTTTTCTAGCTTCATGAAAAGTGACTTTCTAAAAAGGATTCACTACACTTGATAAAATGCTGCCCTTTCTGCTTAGATCAAGAGGAGAAAAATTCATCTGCAACTATCAAGAAAGAAAGGTGTAATTGTTGCCACTGTAAATTTGTAATTACCGTCGATTTTCATTTCCTGCAAACTGATAACAATCATATGAATAGACTATAATCTATGTGCTCAAATTAGTTCAGCATAAATCCTAAGGAGTAGAGTTAAACTTAATGGTAAGACATGATTCTTCTCTAAAACAAACAGCAAAACTGTCTGTGATTACCTGTTTTTAATTGAAGGAGCATGGGGACCTTTCTTTCATTTTAACAGGGAATCGACATAGGGGATAGTTTAACTATCCCCGATGAGTTCACAGAAGATGAAAAAAAATCTGGTCAGTGGTGGAGGCAGCTTTTGGCAGGAGGCGTGGCAGGTGCCGTCTCTCGAACAAGCACCGCCCCTTTGGATCGCCTGAAAATCATGATGCAGGTGAGCTTTATGGTCTGTGTCTAAGTTTGTCTTAAATATTCTGAAAGAATGAGAAATGTGTTGCTTTGAAAAAGAAGTTTTGAGACTTTGCAGTAACAGTCTTTGGTACTTTTACAAAAATTCTCCATATCATTGCTGGTACCCCTGAATTCAGCTCACGTAAGTATGGCATTGTGGTGCTCAGCTTTCCTTTATTGGCGCAAGTATGTCTGAACTTCTAATCTTTGGCACTCTATGACTATTCAAATGTTTAATTAAAAAAAATTTGGCCATTATTATGGGATTCTCCTTAAGTTATTTGTGCTTTTCATTTTTTCCCTAAAATCTAGAATCTGAGAATAAGAATGTCATTTTAAAAATTATTCCAAAGCTAAGGTTAGCAGAAAAAGATCTGGATTTGTAGACTGACTTTGCTATTTACTAGCAGGGAAGACTAGGGTAGGGCAAAGTAGAAAGAAAGAGAGAAAAGAAAAGAATTAAGATTTATTTGGTGCTCATTGTGATGACCCATTTAATCCTCACAGTAGCCCAGTGAAGTAGATTTTTTTATCCTCATTTTATCCATGGGGAACCTGAGGCTCTGTGCGTTAATTGCCTTTTCCTGGACGACAGATTAGATGAGGAACAGAATTATCTTTGTCTCTGAAGCTTATGATTCTCAACCTGCCTGAGACATCTTCTCATTTTCCTGCATTAGGGAATGGGAATAAGAATATCTAACAAGGGTTAGATACAAAAGTTGTAAGAATTAAACAATACAAGGTATATGAGAATGCTTGATACACTGGATTAGCCTATTTATAACATAGTAGTTGTTTAAAATATTTTTAGAAGTTTGTTTGTTATACCTATGGTCAACACTTTTTACATTTATCCTTCAATTTCTGTAGAAAGTATTTTGGACAGTATTTTAAGCTAACATCTATTCAGAAGGTACCTGAACCTCAAAACTTATTTAGGGACAGAGATAGCACTTTAAAGAACAAGGGAAGGGAATTGGTGTGTGTACATGTGCGTGTGTGTGTGTTTCTTTAGGAATAATAGTAATTGATTTTGAGAGAGCTTGAGTAAGCATTCATCTTTTACTTCATCATATTTTATTGCAAGGTTTATTTACTTAAAATGAAGTAGATTTCTTTGGGATTCGGTGTCTACAAATTCAGGGGTTCCAAAGTCACCTTCAGGTTCACTCGAAGGACACACGGTCACTGAAAGCTGTTATACTCACAGAAATAGTTTATCACTGGGAAGAGTTACAGCTTAACATCAGTCAACTAAAAATATGCACAGGGCTGAGTTTGGGAGGCATCAAAAGCTGAGCTTCTGTGGTCCTCTCTCTCTCTCTAGAGTCTTTGTGTGTTACTTTCCTGGCACTCCTATGTGACAAGATGTGCAGAATACTGCAAACCAAACAGGGCAGCTCGCCCCAGCCTTTGGTGACCGAGTTCTCATTAGAGCTCAATCCCCTTGTGACCCCATGTCTGACCTTCAATCTTCAGCCCTGTTCAACCCCTTGCACTTGTGTATGTGGGCTTTTTGTTTTCTTTTGTTTTATTTTTTGGTGGTAGTCACACATTTTATATAAGCTGAAACAATCAGAAAATAGCTTATTTTTAAGATTATTCTTGGTTTATTAGATCTAATTAGTTTTTTTTTTTTTGGCTGGGGGTGGGTTTGAACCCACCACCTCCGGCATATGGGGCCAGCCCCCTACCCTTTTGAGCCACAGGCATCGCCCCCAGATCTAATTAGTTTTTATATGTAGGCAATCATAGGGTCTAGCATATTTAAATGACTGCCACATCTGTCATTAAGAATTATTGCCATTCTGGGGCGGTGCCTGTGGTTCAGAGGGGTAGGGCGCCGGCCCCATATGCTGGAGGTGGCGGGTTCAAACCCAGCCCCAGCCAAAAACTGCAAAAAAAAAAAAAAAAAAAAAGAATTATAGCCATTTTGTCAGTATAAGCCAAGTAATTGACTAGTACTCACTGGATTAGACAGTGGGTACCTTGTCATGAATTTATAGCCCAGAGGAGACTCATAGTATGCCACAGAAGGTACAATTTTTATTTTTTGTTTCAGGCTGTGTGCATTCCAGTATCTGTGGCTGTAAGATAAATGTAACATCCAAATCATTTTCAGACTGACTTATATTTCATCTCTGTACTACTTGTTGAAGAGAGGGAGTGATGTATTACTCGCAGTATACTTCATGTTTATTTCTCTTTAACTGGACTTATTCATGTTTCAAAGGGTGTTCCATAGCCTCGTACAAAATTTGGTTCGTGTTATCTTACTGATGTCATTCGTAATAATTTTTAATTTCTTATGTCCTCTCTTATCTGCTTTCTTACCCTTAGGGCATCAGTTGTTCTTAGTTTTACATTTAGAGACAAGTCCCCCGAAATGGTGGTCATACTTCTTCCCAGCGTTATATATTTCCCCAACCTTCTCTATTTTATTTTTAAATATATCTTCTTGCAGTTATAAACAGTACTAAAAAGAGATTGGGTGGTTACTTGAGAAATAGTGACAATAATAGGCTACCCGTATTTTATATCATTTTGCTTCTATTTGTAGGTTCATGGTTCAAAGTCAGACAAGATGAACATATTTGGTGGCTTTCGGCAGATGGTAAAAGAAGGAGGCGTCCGTTCCCTTTGGAGAGGAAATGGTACAAATGTCATTAAAATTGCTCCCGAGACAGCTGTTAAGTTCTGGGCCTACGAACAGGTAATTGTTACCACCTGTGGAAATTATTAACAAAGAGCGTTAGAAAACTGATTCAGTAAAGATTAGCATATGCTGCTTTGGGGAGTCTTATCTTAATACCTGGAAATTTATATATATATGGGCCGTGAGGAGTTTTTCTTATGGGAGATCAGACTAGATAAACTCAGAGATTCCTCACGTTTAAATTCTGGGGTTCTGAATTGTATAATATAATTTATAAAGAAAGATTTTGTGTTCTTTTCTAAGGATCTCTTAAATGCAAGGTAGAATTGTTGCTTATTCCTTCTGAATTACAAATAGAAGCAGCATGCTAACCTAAGTTTTATGAAGGTGCCCCAGTCTGAAAGTAAAGTTCTAAGTTGAAGACATTGGTGTGATTTGACATGGTAATGAAATTGAGTTGAATTTAGAGTGAAAGCTCCATGAAGGGGGGAGCCTCTGCTTCTCTGCAACCAGGCTTCCCTCTGAGCCCTCTTTACAGAATTCCGATTTCTGCATGCTCACTTTCCCTGGACGTCACAAGGAAGGCTCTACACAGTGTGGTGCCTTCTCACAGCCTCCAGGGCCCGTTATGTCTCTCTGCTCTTTCTGCTGAAGGTCCGTTCATCCCCCACGGCTCTCTTTAGGCCACCTGCCTGTGGCAGCCTCCCCTGCCTGGCCTCCTTAGCCTGCTGAATTGCAGAATATCCAGCTTTCCATTGGATAATTTCTTCAGGGTAAATATTCCACGTACTGATATTTTCTCCGATTTCCCAGACTACTTAGCTGGCCCACTTCTAGTTTCAGGTAGATTCTGTTCCTTGAATAACTAGTGGTTTAGAGAACTAAGAAAAGGATATTTTCAGCCTGATATGTAGCTCTGCCAGACACATCATCAGTTTGGGATAAAGCCGTGGTCTATTTGGGTTGTCATTACCATAGTTGTGTCATTGTATATTGATAAGGTGGCAATGTCATGTAGCATCCCCATAGATTCAGCTGCCATCTGTGCACTAAGTGCCCTCCATCCTAACATCTTCCCCTTCATCTCTAGACCTACCATCCACCTAGGTACTGTGTCTCTCTGCATCTCTGCTTGTATCTCCGGGAGGGCCTCAGACTCAGCATGTCTGCAGTATGGCCGACATCTTTCCACCTCTTTCCACTCTAGCTACACACACCCCTTCCTCTTTCTCTGTCATGTAGTGGGGACTGTCTTTCAACACTTTACTCAGGAGTTAGTTCCTCCAGGAAACCTCTGCCCTGTTATAGTTGCCTTCGGGTCCTTCTGTTGCAGCACTTTCCCTGTGAATTCTGCTGATCTCGATCTTTTGGCCCCTCCTTTGTGAGATGGTGAGCTCACTAAGCAGGAGCTGATTGTTTGTCAGGTTTGGACTCACAGCACCTTTCCAGTGCCAAGAAATCCTTACTGGAGAGTGAAAGGGCAGAAACACCAGAACTGGGATTTGAGCTCAAGCCCGCCTCAATCTCAAGCCCATTCAGATGAAGGGAGGGGGGCTTACAAGCAGAAGCTGCAGCACGTGGACAAGCACATGGGCACGAAAGGGCAGCACTCGCTGGGGAAACTAAGCCTCAAGTGGAGTGTGTGTCTGGGAAAATAATGATGAAAGCTGGACAGTAGGCAAGGAGCCAAATGTAACGGGGGCCTGTGTTTTCTGCTAAACACGGTGGGGGACTACTGAAGTATCTAACGTAGCAACGTGCAATGAGTACATTTACATTTAAGGAAGAGCAACGTGGAAAAATAATAGAGAAAGGACTGGAGGAGGGGAAGGCTGGGCTGGAGGCAGCGAGACTATTTAAGAAAATATTTCAGTAATTCAGGTGAGAAATGATGAGCACCAGTACAAGGTGATGGCTGTAGGGATTGGAGAGGAAGGCAATGGATGGAAAAATATTTTAGGAATAGAATTAACAGAACTCACTGACCGATTAGATGTGGATGAGGGGAGAAAGGAATCAGGGTGTTATGTTGGCTCCCAACTTGAGTAATTATATGTGTAGAGAAACACATATGCAGCCAGCTTGCACCTTAGATGCGCTGAGTTTGAAGTACCCCTGGGACACACATGGGGAGCTATCCAGTATGCAAGTGGATATAGCATGGAGAAATTAAGAGAGATCTTTGATGGAGAGGTTGTTGCGGAGGCGAAGCTGTTGGAATGTGCAAGATCACTCAAGAAAAGCTTACAGAATGAGAAGCATTCTGGGAATAAACCTAAAGGGAGCAGTAGAAGGAAAAGCTGCAAAGTGGCCTGGGAAGGACTAGCTGCGGGGACGGGAGAATATCCAGAGGAAAGGCGGCCTGGAAGTCAGTGGGAGAGAAGGGTTTCACGGAGGGTCAAATGCTACGAGGTGATGACCACAAAAAGGAAAGCAATTGTAGGGCTTATCAATCCAGAGACAGATAAGCTTAGTATGTGTGTTCCAGTGACGTGTAAGGGGAAGAGAAATCATGCTGAAATGAGGAAGGTTTTAATCTCTTTGGGGAGTGATTGGGAGGTAAAGAAGCCTGGGTTATGTGGATGCCCTTTTCATGGAGTCTGACTGTAAAGGGAAGGAAAAAGGGGGAAGGGTAATAGATAAGGGTAGCGGGAGGGTTTGATTTGATTTACTTTAATGTGCCTGTTGCTGAAGGAAGCCTATCAGGACAAAGAGGGAAGTTGCGAATATGCCTGGGAGGGGCTGATTAATGTGGCAGAGGAAGCTGTGTGGGGGGTGGGAAGGGGCTGTGGGGAGAACAGGCACTCTCCAGAGACCATTGGACCTTTGACTGCAAGGAGGCCTCTTCTGGAGCCAGCTTGGCAAGAAAGAAAGAAAGAAAGAAATATACGTGGTTGTGGATAATTCTGTGGGCAGGAAAACCAGGACATTCTTACCTGGTGGCCTTACTGTCCTTTCTTGAGTTCCTAAGACAGGAGGTTCCCGAGAATGAGGGAGGGAGTGGTATTGGAAGCTGGAGGAGCATGAGTAAGATTGAAGTAGGTGTTCAGACAAATGGAAGCCAGAACTGAGACAGACGGAAGGATTTCAGGGTGGTGTGAACCCAGTGAAGTCTCCTTTAGGCAAACCAAATTCTGGGGCCTTGGCAAGTTGAAGTCTCCACAATTGTCACCTCATCTCTAAGATGGCAGTTAAACAGGGTGACATAGTGCTAAGTACCTGGTACAGTGCCTGACCCTTTAAGGCTCTCTGTCCTCAAATCTTTCCTTTGTATATGGTGTGTTTGGGGGAACAGGGAGAACATAAGTCAAATACTTACCCTTTAAATATTTATTGTTCATCAGTCACTAAATATTTACTATTTATGTTTAATAAGTTCTTCAGGGATATAAGATATAAAAGGTGTCTTCAAAGTTCCTGTTAATATATGGGAAGGTTTTAAGCAAATTATATTCAATGATTGTGACAAACTCATACATAGGAGAATGAGTTGGGTGTAGGCAGAAGAGTTTTATGTAACATTTTTGTAGTTTAGCAAACAGAACCCTTGGAAGCACTAATCTCTTTTGGGAGGAATATCTGCTATTTGAGAACTCATAAAATAATAAAATACTTAATTTTTATCATGAGCAGAGAAACACTATTTTGCTAGGAGAATGTCAGCCCGTATTGTTGTGATGGGCTCTTTAGATCCCAAGGAACAGAAATGGCTAGTGAGGAATGGGCGTCTCTGGAGGGACACCGGTGGCAGGAGGGAAGGACCCTCAGAGAGAAGTCCAGGAAGGGGGACTCTTCCCTTCTCCATGGATGTGTCTGCTCCTTTCTGCTAATTATCCACTTTTCCCTGTGGTGTCAGCCGCTGATGACCTCTGTAGACCCCGCCTGCCTTCTGAAAGAAGGAATCTGGTCGGCCTGGCTCATTCCTGTAGTCTGTGTTTGAATAGAGCTTTTCTCTCCATGTTGCCCAAAGATGATACGTTAGCAATAGTAGTAATAATAATAATGTCTCCTGAACATCTGCCAGTGCCCAGCACTGTGCTGTGTTACAAGTTCTGTTTTATTTCATCTACTCAATAATGCTATGAGTATTATAGATGAGGAAACTGCACCTTGGACATGTTTATGAACCTGCTCAGGGACACACCACTCTGCGATTTTAGCTCAGGTCTGTCTGACTCTGGAGCTCATGATGTTAACATCCTGCCTGATCACTATTTTAGCTGCATGTGGGTCATCTTTCTACCCTTGATCCAATCAGCTGTGTCGAGATGCTTTAACAGTTGGCCAGGGAGATGTTGGGCTTGACATGGTAGTATAATTATATGTATTAACTATAGAAACTGTTTTTCTAAGTTGTTTTGTTCATGTGTATGACTTAATTGCTGATTTTACTTGTACTGGTGAAAAAAAAATCATCTTTTAAAAACATGGGAAAAATATCCAAAAAAACTGTGAAAAACTTTCTTAACCCTGTATTTTCTGTGCATCTTGGAAAGAATACTACTACATTCTTTTCGCATAGGAACAACTTAGTCCAGTCTGTGCTACATCTGTGTCCTGTAGGCATCTAACTTGAAAACCATTGTAAACCTGGTCCAGTAAATTGAATGTGTTAGCATTTAAGCCTTGCTTTTCTACCAGGTATTGTTAATATAGTGTGTTTTGAGCACCCATCAGCACATTGTTAATTGTTGATTTCTGGGAGCTGATTTGTGTGTTACTATTGCCTTAGTTAGCCCAGGCTACCATAAAATACCATAGACTATGTAACTGAAACAGCAGGAATTTATTTCTCACAGTTTTGGAGGCTGGGAAGTCCAAGGTCAAGGGAGCAGCTAGTTTGGTTTCTAGGGAGGACTCCCTTCCTGGCTTGTAGACAGCCACCTGCTTGCTGGGTGCTCACATGGCATTTCCTCGATGCACGTAAGAGAGGAGAGAGAGAAAGGGAGCGAGCTCTCTGGCATCTGGTCTTATAAGAACACTATCTTATCATTAGGGCTCCTCCCCTATGACCTCATCTAACTCTAATTACCTCCTGAAGCCCCATCTCCTAGGGGTTAGGGCTTCAACATGTGAATTTTGAGGAGACACAATTGAGCCCATAGAAGGTATTAATGTACATTTTAAAACTTATTCATACAGTACAAGAAGTTGCTTACTGAGGAAGGACAGAAACTTGGAACCCTTGAGAGATTTATTTCTGGTTCTATGGCTGGAGCCACTGCACAGACTTTTATTTATCCCATGGAGGTAAGTGCCATTGTGAAATCTGATTGCTGCATGGTATTTATTCTGGTTATCTATCACCGTGTAACAAAATTAAGAGTTTAAAACAGCAAGCAAGCATTTATCACTGTATAGTTTCTGTGGATCAGGAATTTGAGAGCAGCCTAGCTCAGCACTGCTGGCTCAAGGCCTTCTCATCCCACAGTCAAGGTGTCAGGCAGAGCTGCGGTCATTTCAGGGCTCATCTGGTGGCAGATCTGCTTCCAGGCTCCCTCACGTAGCTGCTGCCAGGCTTCACTGGCTACTGGCTGGGGACATCAGTTCTTTATCACATGGACCTTTTAACAGGCTGCAGTCTGAGTAGCCTTATAACGTAGTCGCTGACTTCCATATGGTCAGTGCTCCAACAGCAGGAGAGATTGAGAACGAGAGACAGAGACACAAGGCCCAAGACGGACGCTGCAGCTTTTGCTGTATTCTGTTGGTCACACAGACTGACCCCCGGTAGAGTGTGGGAGACGACGCAGTGGTGTGAGTACCAGAGACAAGGCCTGTGGGGGGCCCTTTTAGAGGCTGGCTACCACTGTGTTGATAAGGATTATAACTCCCATTCCTCCCTAAAGACTTCCCGTACCCTGAATTAAATGACGGAACCTCAGGATTTGATCAGAGCATGATAACCCTACTAGACCTCTTTCCATTAGAGCATGGGTTGGCAGACCACAGGCCTGTGGACAGTTTTGCGTAATCCTTGAGCTAATAGTCTGTTGTTATATTTTTAAAAGGTAGATAACAATAAAAGAAAAGAAAACCAGAATATGCAATAGAGACCTGATCTTTTAGGCATGTAAATATTTATTATTTGGCCTTTACAGAAAATGTTTACCAACTCCTGCTACAGAGCAAAAATAATATTGTAGATGTGGATATCTTAATGGATATAACAGGGATTTTTAGAAACAGGTAAGATCTAAGAAGGATACACCCTTAACTTTTCACTACTTTGTGGTATGCATAATAATATAGCTTTCTTTGCATACTTAGGGAAATATATACATATGATTATTCATATTACTCCACATACCTTATGAAAAAGTATCGTAACCCAATAGCTGTCTTCCTGTTATATCCTCTGCATCAGTTAATATCATCACCTCCTTGCTGCCCCTCCTGTGTTCCAAGGTAGAAACACGAGAGTTATCTAGTGTCCTAACCTTCCATACCCAATTGATGACAAGTCAGTTTTGTTAGACATCAGTAGATTATCTTGTCTCTATTTTCTCTGTCACTGCCCTGATTCAGATCCTCTTTGCATTAAATGGGTCTCCTGGGGTCTACATTAAATGGGTCTCCCCTCAAAATAGGTGGTATGGACAGGCAGAGTGGCTTATATAATCCCAGCACTTTGGAACACTGAAGTGAGAGAATTCATTGAGCCCAGGACTGCAAGACCAGCTTCGGCAACATAATGAGACTCTGTCTCTGTTAAAAAATTAGCTAAGCATTGGGCACAGTGGCTCATGCCTGTAATCCTACCACTCTGGGAAGTTGAGGCGGTGGATTGCCTGAGCTCACAGGTTCAACACCAGCCTGAGCCAGAGCACAACCTCGTCTCTAAAAATAGCTGGGCATTGTGTCAGGCACTTGTAGTCCCCGCTACTCGGTAGGCTGAGGCAAGAGGTTCACTTGAGCCCAGGAGTTTGAGGTTGCTTGAGCTATGATGCCACGACACTCTACTAAGGACAACAAAGTAAGATTCTGTCTCAAAAAAAAAAAAAAAAATTAGTAAGGCGATTGCTTGAGTCCAGGAATTTGAGGCTGCATTGCAGTGAGCTATGATTGGGCCACTGCACTCCAGCCTGGGCGACAGAGAGAGATCCTGTCTAAAAAAGGAAAAAAAAGAACCCACGAAGGAGAATACGTTAACAAATTGGACAGTCATTTGAGTGATAACGTGTGCTAGATGTTTGTTCTTTGTAAGACAACTTCTTCTCAATTCCACGATGATAGAGTTGATATGAACAGTAGTATTTCATTATATTCTTTTATATCCAGGTTATGAAAACAAGGCTGGCTGTGGGCAAAACGGGACAATACTCTGGAATATATGATTGTGCCAAGAAGATTTTGAAACATGAAGGATTGGGAGCTTTTTACAAAGGTTACATTCCCAATTTATTAGGCATTATACCTTACGCAGGCATAGATCTTGCTGTGTATGAGGTGAGTTTACAGAAATCTTTTGAATCTGAAAATGTAGTGAAATAGCTCTTGTGAGAATTTGATTTCATATAAAGATGTATATATGTGCCAGAAAATGATTTGTAGATTCAAGGGTGTGCCATTTGAACGTTTCATTTCAAGTACCTTGAATATGAATATTTATAGGGTCACTTTTATATTAGATTTCCTTGTGAATTATTTTTATTAATGAAGAGTATACTCAAATTAATTATATTCCATATAGGTATAGTCATTCATCTTAGTGGATGGTACTAGAGATGGTTTTGAGGGGAGAGAAAATAAGCAAAATTATCACATTTTCTTTATTAAAATCTGACATTGATAAAGCCAGGTGACTAATGTGGCTAATACAGTTTCATTCCTTGTACTGACTCAGAATACAAATCTTGGACCAATCCTCCATCTGAATCATTGAACAAGTTTTGAATCTGATAAACATTCATTGAACACACACTGTACAAACCACGGGGGTAGACTCTGGATCTAGGGATACAAAGAAGGGCTCAATGTCGACCTTTAGGAAGCTGAAAGTCTGGTGGGGGAGATAGACAGGCTGACAGCTAAAGCACAGTGGGGCTGGCTGCACGTGCTGGGAGGGAACCCAGCCTACAGCTGAGATGGGTAAGGAAGCTTTCCTAGAGGACTTGACTTTTTTTGAACTGATTTATTGAAAATTAATTATATCCTATGTATTTCACCCTTTTAAAGTGCACCAATCAATGACTTTGGGCATATTACATTATTACTTATTTTTAACTATGGTAAAATATAACATAAAATTTGCCATTTTAACCATTTTTTAAGCATATGGTTTGTTGCCATTAATTTCAATACTGTGTAACCATCTACATATTTCCAAACTTTTTCATCACCCCAGAGAGAAACTCTAACCACAAAGCAGTTACTCCCCACCCTCCCTTTCCCCCAATCCCTGGTGGCCTCTAATCTAATTTCTCCCTGACCCCAGTTCCTGGTGACATGCTTTCTCTTTTCATGAGCCTGACTGCTTTATTGTCTCATGGAAGTGGGATCTTGTGGTATTTGTCTTTTGGCAACGGGCTTATTTCACTTGGCATAATGTTTTCAAGATCCATCCATGTTGTAGCATATGACAGGATTTCTTTGTTTTAAAAGCTGGATACTACTCCATTGTGTATATATCACCTTTTAAAAAAGTCATCTGTTGATAGACAGTTGAGTTATTCTACATCTTTGTAGTGTGAATAGTGCTGCAATAAAGGTGGTTTTGCAAACATCTTGTTTTTAGTTCTATTTGATATATAGACTCAGAATTGGGATTAATGGATTGATGGTAATTCTGTTTTTAGTTTTCTGAGGAACTTCCACACTGTTTTTCTATAGTGACTGTGTCTTTTTTTAATTCTCATCAACAGCGTGCAAAGGTTTCGGTTTCTCCTTGTCCTCAGCAATCGTATTTTCTGGTTTTTTGTTTTTGTTATTTGTTTTGATAGGGGCCGTCCTAACAGATGTAGACAGCATCTCCTTGTGGTTTTGATTCCCATCTCCCTGATGACAGTGACGTTAGGCATCTTACAATCTTACAGGATTAAAAAATGTACAAGTTTTAGCAAGTTGTGTGGCTTCTTTGGCATATTAGCACGTATTTTTATACGTAAGACATTTTATGTCTAAAAAGTTGATTAACATATAAATTTTGTACAATTTCTCCCAATTATTGTCTTCTAATGAAATACAGGGACCTAGTGTATTCAGGGAAAGATGTGACCTGTGAATCAGCATACTTTGTTCTGAGCCCTTCTTAAAGAATTCCATTGAGATGAATTTTCCTCACTTCCAAAATCAGAATAATACATAGAAACGTGAGAGTTTTTAAAGACCAAGTGAAATGATAAATGTGTAAACTAAAAGTGAGATATAGTTAGTAGTACTATACTACTTAGCAACACCCACCCACTGTAAGGGATGTTCTTTAGATCCTTGAGATTTGGTGTGCTGTTGACCTTCCTATTTGTTTAGGAGAAAATGAGCAACCAGTGCAAACCTCATATGTTCTGGAGTCTTGGTGGCTTCCTCACCTCTCCACAGAGCTGTGACCTCCTACAGTGGCTGCTGCTCCAGGGACGGTGCTGCCCCATCTGGCCAAACGTGGCCTGTCTCTCACGAGGATGAGCGTAGCTGTGAAAGGTTTACATTGAGTCAAAACAGTTGTAGGGTTATTCATTACTTTTCTTCTTTTCTCTGTTTCTCTGGCAGCTCTTGAAGTCCTATTGGCTAGAAAATTTTGCAAAGGACACTGTAAACCCTGGCGTCATGGTATTGCTGGGATGTGGTGCCTTATCTAGCACCTGTGGTCAGCTGGCCAGCTACCCCTTGGCCTTGGTGAGGACACGCATGCAGGCTCAAGGTGAGCTTTTGATTAGAGTGACACTAATAAAGGATTGCATCAGTTATGTGCTTTGGAACTCCAAGTTCTACTGAGGCAGGAGAATGTAGTTTTAAGACAATATGTCTCAACCTTTTTTTTTCATTATCTCCCTAAGGAAGATAATTTTCTTTTCCCTAAGGAAGATAATTATCTTTTCCCTAAGGAAGATAAGATTCTTTATAAAAATAAAAATATAATAAAAAAATAAAATAAATGCTTCCTCTTCATGAAATTGTAATGCCACAGATAGGTTTCATAAATAAACAGTAAGTTTTTCTGGACTGTGTTGAATGCATGTTTTAAGAGCATATGTTTTGGTATATAAGTGGATCTGGATTCAGATCTTTGCCCTAAACCTCTTTGGGTTTTTCCATGGGACCGAAAATTATGTTATAAGAATTAGCAGCAGTCTATGGAAAGCATCTGGCATTAGGGTTAAGTCTTTGTGACCAGAATTGTTTATTAATGCTACTCGGATCGTATAACTTCTGAGCTATGATTCTTCCTCACTGCGACACTGTCTCCCCTGTCAGCTTTCATCTTTCTCTGTGCTCCTGGCCCAGCTCATTGGTTACTATCCTCGACTGTTGGCTTTTGTTGCTAAACCCACTCTGCTAAAGTTTGCATTCTCTGCCTTTCTAGTCCTCTTTACGGCTCTGGTCAGTCTCCCCTACTATCATTTCTTTAAATAATAGACCCTGGGCACCTACAGCTGTATTCTCAATCACTCTTCTAAGTGTCAGCCACTCCTCCTCAACCAAGTAGTCAGTCATTAATTTTTTTTTTTTTTTTTTTTTTGAGACAGAGTCTCATTCCAGTGCCCTGGTCAGAGCACCATGGTGTCATCATAGCTCACAGCAACCTCCAACTCTTGGGCTCAAATAATCCTCTTGCCTCAGCCTCCTGTGTAGCTGGGACTACAGGCACCTGCCACAATGCCTGGCTAGTCTTTCTATTTTTGGTAGAGACGGGGTCTTGCTCTTGCTCAGGACGGTAGTCATTAATTAACAAGTACTTCCTGAGCGTTGTCTGCCAGGTGCTAGGGTTAGAGCAGCTGATGGGACAAGTCAGATGTGGTCTCCACTGTTAGAGCAGGGAAGAAACACGTATATCCAGCAAGGAAACAACCCACCTTCCCTCTGTGAGGGCAGCACAGAGCAAGGGGCTACAACCTAACTTGAGAGCTGCAGAACCCTATCAATTAAGCTGAGATTGGAAAGAAACGTGGGGGTTAGCGGGGCACAGGCAGGGGGAGTGGCAAAGGAACATCCAGCTGAGGGGGTGCATATGTGAAGACACTGAGACAGGAGTGAGCAGGACGTGTTTGAGGAGCTGAAAGACAATCATATGGCTGCCTAGAGAAAGCAAAATCGTAAACAGAAGTTTCTCGTGTGTCCTGTCATTCAGCCACCATAACCATCTTGGCGGGGGCTGCACACTAACATTATCCTTATTGTGCACATGAGAAACTGGGGCAAAGAGAGGGTAAATGACTTCCTCTGAGCTTTATAATTGGTAAATAGTGGAGTTAGAATTCAAACTCCCATGGTCTGATTTGAGCCCTCCTGTCTGCCAGTTCCAGCTCAGGCCTCTGCCTGGCTGATAGACTTGCCATTTCTGATGACAGGATCTGATCATTTGACATCTGTTCAGACATCCTCACCACTCTTTAGTGTCTTCAGAGTAAATGCCGAAGTTCTTAGTGCAAATTTCAAAGCCTTTAATAATATGGCCCTACTCTATTTTCCCTGCCCCTGCCTTGCACACCTCCAGGCACCTGTCCTGTCTGTGTAACAGCCACATCCACTACTCAGCTGTGTCCCTGTAGCATGTGGGGATTCCTCCCCTCATCTTGGTTGTACCAGCAGCGCGGACTTCGTCTTCTTCCCTTTTTTGCCTGTTGATGCTATTTCCAAGCCCAGATCCCTTATACCTTTCCTAAGCTTCCCAAAGCTTTCCCTATACTCCCCTACTTCCTGGGATTTAATAGTCTTTATTCAGGACTTGGCTAGTGAGCAGAAGGAGGAAGAGATGGCAGTGTGATATAGCAAAAAGCATAGGGCCTTTGGAGTTACCTGGAACACCAGATCTCAGCTCTGCCACTTGATAGTTCAGTGTCTTGGGACAAATTTCTGTATCTTTCTAAGCTTCTAATTCCTCATTTACAAAATGGATAAAATTTACCTTGCAGGATTGGTATGAAAAGCCATTAACCTAGTGTCTAGCACATAGTAATTACTCAATAGGAAACTATTATTACTGTCATTGTTATAGTCAGGGAACTCATCACAGGTGCTATACAAAGAGAATTATATAAAGGGGTACTTTCTTGGGCTTCTTGGAATTTTTTCATTATATTCTAGAATATCATTCTGAATCATAATTATTTTAACAACGATGAAACACGCTTGAATATTAAATGAGCCTGGTTTCTTTCTTTCTTTTCTAGCTATGGTAGAAGGAACCACACAGCTGAACATGGTTGGCCTCTTTCAGCGAATAATTTCCAAAGAAGGGATACCAGGACTTTACAGAGGCATCACCCCAAACTTCATGAAGGTGCTCCCTGCCGTAGGCATCAGTTATGTGGTTTATGAAAATATGAAGCAAACTTTAGGTGTAAACCAGAAATGACATGTTGAATAATTATTGTAATTTTCAACAATCTCAGGAATGATGTTTTACCCTCCTGGAATTGAAATTGGTCTATGGCAAAAGCTGTATTTTTTTCATAAAAAGGAAGAATATATCAATGATCATTTCAAATATTGGGGCTTAATTTTATGTATACAGAAATGCTAAAAATCAGAGTGTTAATACATTTTTAAAAGGGGACAAAATTATACTTTTCTTTTCAGTCCTGTAGATCTTTGCCCTGAACTCTACATTTGAAAATGTACTTGTAAATTTCTTCTGTGTGGTAGAATTTTAAATCCTTAATTTAGTTAGTTCAAACTGAAACGTCTTGTTTTATATATTCTGAATGTCTTTATAGACTTCTTAAAACTTCAGTGTGGAACCAATAACAGAAAATCATTACTTTTAAAATACAGACCTTATAGCAGCCACGTGAATGTCGGGTTTATACTCTTATTTGTCTTTAAGCTGAAGAGAAATGAACATCAGTGATAGAATTTTTACAGAGGAGTAATGAAATAATATCTATTTCAGTGAGCACTTTTTATTATTAAATCGTAACTGTATACATTTATAGGGTACATTGTGCTGATTTGATATACAGTGTGGAATGCTTACATCAAACTGATTAACACAACCATCATCCCTTACTTGTGGCCAGGCGTTTATACTCTTAATAGTTTTGAAATACACCATTGCATTGTGCACAGTTCATTTTATGTGTTCTGTTATTTGGTTCCTGGAATTATACACTGATTTTCAGTAAGTTATCAACACAAGACAACTGATATGAAAGATTCTGTTTATTCTGTCCTTGCTTTGAAAAGGACCTTCTTACTGATATCAGCTTCTCTTTTCTTTTCCTACTTTTTGAACCAGATTCTGTTTCAATCAGGAAGGCTTCTTGGGACGACTCTTATAATCTGGAATTTCTCTTTTTAATGATGTGAAATGTGTTGATCATGGGTGAATGACTTGCTTATTTCCCCCTACTGTTGAATTTCTTTGAACCTGCCATTCTCAACATGGGCAGCGCCAAGCTGAGAGATGTATACCAACAGCAGTGTGTGTGAATCTTATACACTAGATGCCTATACTTCAGTGAAAGGCCCCGTTTGCAAACATACATTTATAGTCTCTTCTTTGTTTTAGGAACATGGTATGATATAGAAGACTTGGTTTATAATGTTCATAGCATTTTTTTATGTTACTAAAGCCATTTTTATAGCCCAGCATCTTTTCTGATTTGTGTGACTAGGACTTAGAAAAATATTTATTAGTTGAAGTTATTCTTGCCACTTTCTAATTGAGTTCCTAAGCTTGTTTTATTTCTAGTAATTTCTATTATAAATTGCCCATCATAACCGTTTACTTTATGCGAACCTACCTCTTTTATTTCCTGAACCAAAGAGAAAAGTTGGATTTGAGTTTGTGAAACATTTTCAGAAATACAGTTTCATTTATATGAGTCATACTGGATAATTGTCTCAGTATTTTTCTATTTAATAGTATATGTAGTCATCATGGGCCTCCACTTTAATCTGTGGGGTTGTTTGTAGTTTTGAGTAATACGCAAAATGGCAATATTAAGGTACGTAATTCGCTCTTTTTTTACTCATGAAAATCATGGAAATGATGAATAATTTTGCTAACATTGTTAAAAGTTTAAACTGCTGAAAATATGAATATAGTCATTGTTCGTTATGGATTTAAATTGTTCCCTGTTTTTACATTTGTAAGGCATGAATGTGATTTATCTACACATCTTGTATCTTTTGAAGAAATGATCTTCTATCTTTTGACAAAAGCCCAGAATTGAAAATAGTTTTATTTCTATCATTACTGCATGGTTACTTGCAATTTATATTAATAAATATGTTTGTTTTTATTAATAAAATGACTTGTTTCTTAATTTTAATATTTTTAGAGAAAATTCTTAAGTCTCAGTTTCCCAATTTTTAAATGAATTTATATAAATAAAGGAAAAATTATCTGTCACGTCTGGCTTCATATAGTCTTTCCAAATATTTTTGACTTTCCTGAGCAGCCATAGTGATTATGTGTATTGTACATTTGGCAAAAGATGATTTTTTGGTGATATCCAAATTCCACCTTTACCAATTAGGGTGACACCACTGGGGGCTCACAGGGCCAAGGAGAATCCAAAGCCACAGGATGAGCGTGGCGTATTTTGCTGTGGTGTATGAGTTTTTCTTAAAATTGTGGGAAACATAATTTGATCAAGTCCCATTCATCTATTTTTGTTGTTACTGTGATTGGTTGTGGGGTCTTCTTTAGATAGATATTCTTTGCCTAGGCCAATGTCTGTAATAGTTTTTCCACCATTGTCTTCTATAATTCTTACAGTTTCATGCCTTAGGTTTAAGTCTGTTATCCATCATGAATCAATTTCTGTGAGTGGTGAGACGTGTGGATCCTGTTTTAGTCTTCTGCATATGGCTGGACAATTTTCCCATCACCTTTTCTTAAATGGGGAATTCTTCTCACTGAATATGCACAATGTAAAGGTGTTCAGCACATTTCCTAGGTGAAGGGTTCACCTACAAGTTGAATTTCACCTTAGAAATAAAAATAATGTAACCTAAAATCTTGTACCCTCACATTAATCTAAAATTTAAAAAAGAGATTCTTTTCCCCAATGTATGTTTTTGTTTGCCTTGTCAAAGGTCAGATGGCAGTATGAAGATGGTTTTATATCTGGATTCTCTATTCTGATCTGTTGGTCTTTATCTCTGTTCTTGTGCCAAGACCATGGTGTTTTGGTTACTAGAGCCTCGAGGTATAGCTTGGAGTCTAGTAAATTTGATGCCCCTTGATTTATTCTTTTTGCTTAAGGTTGTTTGGCTATCCAGGGTCTTTTCTGGTTCCATGTAAAGCATAAAATTATTTTTCCTAGATCTGTGAAAAATGACATTGTTATTTTAATGGGGATTGAATTGAATCTGTAAATCATTTGGGGCAGTATAAATGTTTCAACAATGTTGATTCTGCCAGTCCGTGAGCATGAGTTTTTTCCATTTATTTATATCCTCTGCAATTTCCTTTCTCATGTTTTGTAGTTCTCCCTGTAGAGGTCTTTTATTTCCTTGGTTAAATATATTCCTGGCATTTTAAAATTATTATTATTTTTTGCTATTGTGAAAGTATTGATTTAGTTCTCAGTTTGACTGATGTTGGCATAGAGGAAGACCACTGATTTGTGTACATTGATTTTATAACCTGAGACTGCTGAATTTATTTATCAACTCCAGGAATCTCTTGGCAAAATCTTTGGGTTTTTCTAGATATAAGATCATATCATCTGTGAAGAGCAATAGTTTTACCTCTTCTTTTCTCATTTGGATACCCTTGACTTTCTTCTCTGGCCTGATTGTTCTAGCTAGGACTTCTAGCCTTATGTTGAATAGAAGTGGTGACAGTGGGCAACCTTATCTGACTCCAGTTCTGAGCTGAAATGCCCACAGTTTTGCCCCATTCAGTATAATGTTGGCTGTGGGTTTGTCTTATATGGATTTGATAATTTTGAGGTATGTTTCATCTATGCCTTTTTTTTTAAGCGTTCTTATCATAAGAGGGTACCGAATTTTGTCAAATGCTTTTTTCCAAATCTTTTATGAGGATTACATGGTCTTTATTTTGCTTCTATTTATGGGATGAATTGCATTTATAGATTTGTGTATGTTGAACCATCCTTGCGTCTCTAGGATGAAGCCTACCTGGTTGTTCTGCACAGCCAACAAAACAATCAGTAGAGTGAAAAGATAACCTACAGAATGGGAGAAAATATATGCATGCTGTACATCTGATAAAGGTCTGATAATCAGAATCTACAAAGAACTCAAGCAGATTATCAAGAAAAAATCAAACAACCATTAAAAAGTGAGCAAAACACATGAACAGAAACTTAAAAAAAAATAGACTAATGGCCAACAAACATATGAAAAAATTCTCAATGTTTCTAATCATTAGGGAAATCCAAATCAAAACCACAATGAGATATCACCTAACTCCAGTGAGAACAGCGTTTATCAAAAAGTCCCAAAACAGTAAGTGTTCCTATGCAGGGACAGGAACACTTATACACTATTGGTTGGACTGCACACTAGTACAGTCTATATGGAAAGAACTATGGCAATACCTTAAAGAACTATAAGTAGACTCACCATTTGATCCAGCAATCCCACTACCAGGTATTTACCCAAAGGAAAAAAAGACATTTTATTGAAAGGACTTCTGCACTCAAATGTTTATAGCAGCGCAGTTCACAGTTGCAAAGATGTGAAAACAACCCAAGTGACCACCAATACATAAATGGATTAATAAAATGTGATCTACATGTTATGGAGTACTACTCAGCCTTTAAAAACAAAACAGTGAGCTAATAACAACTTAAGTGGAACTGGAAACCATTCTCCTAAGTGAAGCATGACATGAATGGAAAACAAACACCACAGGTCCTCACTATTAAATTGGAACTAATCAATCAACACTTACATGCACATATGGAAAAACACTCATTAGAAATCAAGTAGGTGAGGGGGGAGAGGGGATGGGTAAATTCATACCTAACGGGGTACAGTGCACACCATCTGAGTGATGGGCACACTTGCAACTTTGACTCAAACTATGCAAAAGCAATTTATAAAGCCAAAATGTTTGCACCCCTAGGATATTCTGAAATAAAAAATAAAATGTGGGGCAGCGCCTGTGGCTCAAAGGAGTAGGGCGCTGGCCCCATATGTCGGCAGTGGCGAGTTCAAACCCAGCCCCAAAAACTGCAAAAAAAAAAAAAAAATGTATTTTAAAAATTGTGCAAAGCAAAATTTAAGTTGACTTTACTGGTAAGTAATTAAAAAATTATAATGCAGATTACAAGTACACAATTTGATTTGAAAAATGAAACGTAAGACTTCAGAGGAATTCTGCATTCCAACCGCAGTTCTACCTAGACTTCAGGAATAATGGTTCACTCTTTCCCTGTTCTCAGGGACCCTCTATTAGAAAAATGCTGCTGGTTTTGTTTCTTGACTATTAGTCTGTGTCCTCATCAAGAGTCTATGCTTCATGCAAACAGGCATTGTATCTTATAGCATTTTGTTTCTTGAGTTTTACATCAGGTCACATGTAAAAACGTGGCATGGGGAGATTTGCCTGTCCTTTTTTCTCATGGAATTTCCTTTATTTGAGAAAAGCCACAAAGAAGTTACAATGTTTGTGGAGAGAAGCAACCAGCAGCCCTTCCTTTCTCTCCTTTGCCATATTCTGTCTCATTTGGGAGGGGTGTGGAGGGTCTGAACTCACTTGAGCTGCTCTCTGGAGAGTGCACCCTATGGGGTTCCCTCCTTCCCTCCATCTACCCCCTTCCATGCAGGCCAGGGCACCCCCTACAGTGTTCCCTCCACCTACCCCCTTCTGTACAGGACAGAGCTCTGCTGACACCCAGGCTACTGGGCTTGGACAGCTGTGCCTCTCTGACCACTGTTAAGTGAAGGTTCCTGTTCTCAGGTGCCTGTTCTCTCGTGGCCATTCAGCAGGTTTATCGGACAAGTGTGTTCTTGATGGTCATTGGGCCCCAAGGCCCTGTACCCAGGCACTCAGCCACAGTCTCTGCAGTGTTATTCCCTATGAAGCCAAAGTGCCTTGAATCTGGCCGGCTTCAGCATTTGTTCCACCAGCATTTACTCATTTGTTCTTTCAGCGAGTGTTCATGAAGCACCTACTGTGTGCCAGACATTTGAAGGGCTGCATTGAACACAGGGGGAGGACACAGCATTGAACCAAAGACTCAGTACCTCTCGTTGAGGAGGTTATCTGTTGGGGAGAGAAGGGAAATAAGCAATAAAGTAATGTAATGAACCAGATGGTGTTATGTGGGTGAAGTAGGGCTGGGGCTGGGGTTCAGTTCTACAGAGAAGGCCTGGCTCCCAAGGTGCTGGTGGAAGGAGGCACAGGGACAGGCTGTACAGAGTTTGGGAGGGGAGAGCAGGGCAGTGGGCAAAGGTGGCATGAGGCTGGAGGAGGCTGGAGGAGGCCCCGGGGGAGGCCAGGCCACGGGGCAAAGGAGCATGGAGGCCCCTGTCCAGCCACATGTTTCTCCATTTCTAGGCCTGTGGTAGCAGCAATTTCTTGATGACGTTCCCTGCCAAGGTTCAAATCTCCTTGACAGCAAGTGGGGGCCGGGGGTCCCATTATTGGCAACACTGGAGAACTCCCCAGTGTCTGGGACGCGTCGTTTCTGTTGCAGAACAAATGGCTTTCCCTACCACTTTCTCAGCACCTGGGCCCGCTCCCCGGGTGGAATGTCTACCAGCCTCTCTGTACCTCTCCCTCTCCAGAGAGAATTTTCATTGTTAAAGAGAGAATTAACTTTGAGGCCTTACCATCTGTTCACATACTTTCCTAAGACTTACAGAGAACTTTGGTCTTAGCAAACGAGCAGGCTACATTTGTTCTCACATCCTGCTCTGATCAATCTTAGGTCTTTCCGGGTTTATTTTATTTGTTTTTAATTTGTACAGGTATTCCACTGGTGGAAACAATCCTTTTATTAGTTTTTGTTAGTTGACATGGTCTGTTTTGAATTTACTTCCACAAAGTCAAGATAACAACCACAAACAAGTGATGTGTGTTCTGTTACTAGAGATAGACTGGCCGGTCTGTCCAGGGATTTTAAGGAATTAAAGGACCCTTCGAACCCCAGCCTTTTGCAGCCCCTGCTTTTCCCTGGTCGGCAGGTCTTCCAGGGGCCTGCACTCACCTCTTTATACTGGCTCCTCAGCACGCTTTTGGTGGTGGGCTCGGGATGACGTAGCTGAACCCCAGCGCCTGTAATCAGAGTCTGCTGCAGACAGATGTCACTCAGACAGTCTCCGCCATCCTGCAGGAGGTCCCCACGCAAATCGCAGGGCACCACATGGGATGTGCAAAAACATGCCATTTCCACATGTAAAAATCAACTTAGATTTCAGCTGGAAGCTTCTCAACCACTGTGTTCTGTCAATGACCTGGGGTGCTGGCTCCTCTGAATGCTGCTAGTGGTCTGTACCAGTCACTGCTGAAGCTCCCTTTGTTTCAGCCTGCACGGTTCCTGGGATCCAGTGGCTGTGCCACGTGTGGCCTGGGATTAACTGGGGAGCCAGGGAGCATCTGTCCCTGGGGTCAGGCCTTTCCATTCTGAAACAGTGAAGAGTTGAGTAAGGATCTCTCTCCCCCTTGGGACCACTGACTTTTGTCTCCTTCACAACCTCTAATCCACCTCTTTTATCTTTGCTCTTAAAGGCACCCTCTCCTCTTCCCTCTGAGACCCCTGTCATTTTCTCTTTGCATGTAGGTTAGTCATTTGCTAAAGACAGAAGAGCCTTTGATCCAAAGTGACTTCTATTTCCACTTAAAAAAAAAATCACCAAAGGAAGAAAATGCCAAAGTGAAATGAGATGAAAGGGAAATACAGGAGGAACAAGCACACCTTAGCATTTCACTTGGTTATCTTGCTATAGGGGCTCAACTCCTCCTGTCTCTTGGTAGTCTCAGGAGTAAGCCTTCCTGGGCCGCATGGTAGGTGTTGTTTTGTTGGTTTTAACCTAACAACAGATCATTCCACCTACTTAGTCTCCAAATGCCTACAACTTTATTGATGTGTAGTTCTGTAGTTTCACAGCCAGAAAATTCAAATAAACAGTGTCCAGGTTGACACTTTGCAAGGGCTTGGAGAGGAGTAGAAAGTACAGCAGAGACTAAAATCAGTTGGAATGCTGATAACCGGGAGTCCAGAGCGGTTTCTAAATCTGTTTTGTTTTGGATGGTCTCCTGGATATGAGTGGAAGCTCTCAGCAGCTGGGGCTGGGAAGGTACCAGTGTAGAATTAGAGCCAAATTGATGAGTCAGGTGCTTGAGACTCTCCCAGTAGAAGAATCTGGTAGGAAACCAAAGGTGAGGAAGACGTTTCACAACCCAGCCTTTGGTGATCCTCGTTTCCCCTGGGTTTTTGTTTCTTTCTCCCTTTACTCTTTGTAAAGTTGTCCCTTCTTGAGAGATTCAGAAAAATAAAGTAATAGGTAACAAGGTAATAAAGCTATGCCGAAGAGAGGAAAAGGTCAGCAAATGAATGAGCAATTTTGCTATCGTGTGAAAACTGTGCTTATTCATGTTTGTTTTCTTTGATCAGTAAAAATGCAGGCCTCTTGTTTTAGGGAATTGAGACCAGAGATGACGGGAGACTCTTCTTTTTACCAAGCCTAAATAATTTACTGATCCTTTTTGTAAGATAATGAGAGATAGACGTCGGTCAAAAGGGTCAAAAGAGTTATTCAACAAGGTTCTTTCTCCTTTTGTTCATGGTACCATTAACTAATAATCGCAGGTGACCGCTGGTGAGGCACTGCTCCCTCTTTTCAGAATTCCCCAACGTGGAAGCTCCTCTGGGTCAGGAGGGTGGGCAGACAGGCCCAGAGAGCTTGGCCCGGTCCACTCTGCGGATGTCCGTTAAGGTGAGAAGAGCTTGAGACTCATAACTGCCATGCTTGCTCACCATGCTGTTCAGTTACAGCTTTCCCAGTGGCAGCTTTGAGTAAACACGGTTCTCTGTTCACAAACACAGACGTTCAAACATTCTGTGAGAGAGAATTGATTTATAAATTTTGCAGCCCATTTCAAGCCTTGTTAAGCTTTTAGAAATTGTCTCTGGAAATGAACAGCACAGTCTTTGGGAACATGGGGACATTAGGCTTGTCCCTTCCCAAATGCTGAGTATAGTGACACAGCAAATGGCCCAGAGCCATGGCCGGAGAGTACAGCATTTCTATGGATTGCTTGCTATATTCTACTCTTTGTCTTACTGGGAACAGAGAAGTTACCAAATAGTTTAAGCAGATCCTTGAATTTGACCCGTCAACCAGTGCAAAGTGAAACGGGAGGGCTGGTCTGTTCCTGGTGTGGCAACCGCATAAGGCCAGTGAGGTGGTGACTCTTGGCCCTTGGCACGGCCCTCACAGCAAGACTTCTCAGGTACCAGCATCCCCACAGCTGCCCACTCAAATAGCATAAAATGTTACTAACTTGTATTATATTTTCCAGTTTTTGATTTAGTGCATAACACCATGACCTATCTTGTGGTTAGTTTTTCACATAGTGTCAGATAAAATTGTTCTATTTCAGTTGATCCAGGTTAATATGATCTCTGAACCGAGGTAGAGTCAAGTTCATCTCAGCTTGTTGGGTCCACAGTTTGTCTTCCTGATTTTATAAATTTTAATCCAAATACAACGTGCTTCTTCTAAGGGGTATCATTTTCCTCCAGGCAATGAAGTGTGCCTCTAATTGGGGGTTCTCTCCAGTCTTGCTGATGGTGGCCCTCCCAGGGAGGGTAAATTAAATGGACTACATTATTGCCAGTCTGAAGTCAGAATGAAGGTCCTGGCTATTCCCACTCAGGACAGTTGTCATTGTGGTGCTTATTTTCCCTTAGAGCAAAGCCAAGTATTTTTATAGACCCTCAAGAACTTCCAAAGTGAGCCAGTAAATTGTGTAAGTCACACCAATTTCATATAGGGCATATACGAAGTAATGTAGATTCATGGGGAAGTCACACATTAATAAAACTGCTCAGAAGATCAAATGTAAACTAGCGTTTGTAAGGATCTCATATGGACAACCTACCTTCTCAAGCTGCTTTTACTTCTTTGATGCACTGTATTTGAAATTAGTGTTTTAAAACAGCTTTGTTGAGTATAATTGCCAACAATAAACCAGACGTATTTAAAGCCAATAATTTGATAATTTTTGACATACGTATGTATCCATAAACACAGGATGATGGCTACACCAGTCCTGTTAAGTTTCCCAGCATTCTAGGAAACCACTGATCTGCTTTCTTTCTAACCCTATAGTTCTCGCTTTATGGGATTTTGTAGAAACATGTAGCTTCTTTCACTCTGTGTGATTACTCTGAGATCTGGCTGTGGTTGCACGTATCCGAGGCCCTCTCCGGTTACTGAGTAGTGCTCCATCATATGTGGACCCAGAGCGCACTGCAAAGAAACCCAGGGAGAGTGGGCGCCATAGAACCCCTGCCTCCTGACTGGCAAAAAAGATTAAGATAAAAAGAAAAACAGTGTGAAATGAAGATTAGAAAAAAAAATTCAAAGGCAGCAACTTCAGAAAAAATTAAAAAATGTCTAATACAAAAGAAATGTAATTGTCGTGAACGCTCGCTCTGTGGTGAAAAATCTCGTACAGCCCCATCATCAATGTGCTTTCAGAATCAAACTGCTGGCCTGAGGATGGCTATGAGGAATGTAATGGGAAAGCAAATGTAACCAGAACAGGAGAGGGAGGAGGGGAGGGCTGGGGTGCTGAAGTCTTCCTCTCAGAGGATGAGATGTTGCTTGTTGTAAAGGGAACAAAAAAGACAGCTGTTAGCGTATCCTTAAAGGTAAAAAAAGTTACCAACTAAAGAGGGGTGCTGGGAGGATGGGAGGGGATGTGGGGTGTGCACGCTTCTTGCTCGCCTGGGTTCCTGGTGCCTGTGGGGTAAGATCTGTGTCCAAATGCCAGCATCTGCATTTCTTTGCTTTGGGCTTCCTCCTGGTGCTGGAGCTCCCTTGCTGCCCATATGACCAGTGGTCCTGAGCTCATTTACACTGGCTCCCACGCCTATGCTGGGGTGTGGTTCAGGTGCCCATGGTGGTGGCTGGTTTGACAATTTGCCCTTTACTGACTACCTTCTCCTCATCTTACGTTCCCATCCTGTCCTTGAATCCTGTCTCAGTCTCCTTCTGAGAGAGCCCAAATTAAGGCAGACAGGTGTGGAAAGAGCAGCAGAAACATTTTATTTAGATTATGGAGGACAGTATACACATGCACAAAAAAGCAGGTAACAGAGCCACAAGTCGTTAGCTCTAGGGGGCAAGACCAGAGGGGGGCAAGGGAACTTGCCTTCCAATACATCCCTGGACATGTGCAATTTAATATAAATTGAAAACAATCATTTACGACATAGAGCAAACTGAAATAATGTGACAAATGAAAGCAAAAGAAAAGAGCACAAATATACACATAGGAATGACCTTCCTGGGCTCTAGCTCCCAGTTCCATAAATTCACCAGAATGTGTTAATCATTGTCAAAGGCAACCATCGCTGAAATCAATTAGTGTGGATTGGAACAGGTGGAAAATATTCTCTGTAAAAAAGTTTCAAAAGTGTGACTTTAATCCTTGTGATGGGGGTTAGGTATACTTCTTGTACTTCCCACCCTGTGCTTTTGCCATTGTATAGGAAAAAGCACACAGAATGTGGTGATAATCACTGCAGAAATGAGATGGGATTTGTGAAATAAAACTTAAGTGATCTACCTGGCACTGCTGTGTGAAGAGGCACTTTACATAGTGCATGACCACGTAGCTTTCATTGATATGAAAGAGCGTTTCTGAGTCTTGGGTTGGAATGCTTTTTCTCATTGAATATTCTGCTAGTTCACCCTGTCTGTCCCCAGTGGAAGCTGTGCTCCTGGACCACAGGCCTTAAGGCTCTTAAGGATCTTAGCAAACCATTTCAAGTAACCGTCAATGACCCCAATTGTCCACTAGGTGGCAGACTCCTCCCAGGTCTGAGTCTGCAGGTGCCGCCGCTCCCCACCCCCGCCCCCCGGAGAGGAATGCAAAGTTTACAGCTTTGTGTTCTCCCTTCGCCTTGACCTGGAAAATCACTGGGCTACCTCCGAGGCCAGATTTAGATTTCCTGCACAAACCATCATTACCTTGTTCAGAGGAGTGATTCCAGGAGGGAAAGTGACAGAAAAGGCCCTTTATGGGTAGCACCGAAGGGAAGGGCTTGTTTCTATTTTTGCAGACAACTTTCAAAAATAGAAAAATTCCATTTATTACAAGTCAAATTAGAAATGATTGAGAAAACCGTTCACATACAGAGTCATAGGTAAGTGTTCAGATATGAAAATTATGAGCATAGAAAATATTTTGGGATGTTTGTTTTCCTAGGGTGATGAATATTTTTTTTCATTTGCTTAAAATAATTTAAGTGTAGGTACCTGAATAATTGAAATGTAGATAATTAAAGCTGATAAGTGTGGTAAAATAAAAACAAAAATAAGATGAAACAAACAAGTAATAAAATGCACCCCATGGAGTGGTTTTTACTCCATTCCTTTCCAGGGTTTTCTTTTTCTTTTCTTTCTTTTTTTGTTTTTACAAGAGTTGTTTTTGTTGACTGTAATCAGCTCTGGCTGATATGTTTTAAAATAAATAAAATTGGGGTATCGGGTGGTTTGCTTGGATATACGAATAAGCATCAGAGGAAGATTTAAAAGGAAAAAATCAGGCAACTCGATCTGTATTTTTGGGTTAATCAGGAATATCTTTTCATTCTAGTAAACAGGTAGAAATAGAAATTTTGATCAGAGAAAAATAGAAATTAGGGTGTGAAAGAGCCTGGTCCTCCACTGAACAAATTTCATCTCCTTTAACTGATTACTTGACCCTTTGTTTCCCAGATATGGTGGATTTTCGGCAAGACAAAGGAGCTGAGATTCGGAAAGCCCCTGGGCAGAGTATTTCGTGATCCACCATTCTCCAAAACCTGCTCTCAATACATGTAGCCCCCGTAGTTACACCACTCTCCTGCCTCAAGGCTCATGTCCCCTCCTTTAAATGCCAATGATCTCCTTTAGCCAGAGAGATGGATTTGAGGTAATTATTTGTCTCACTCATTGGATTTTTGTGCAAGGAGCGACTGGACCTGGACTGAAACCCCTCTGGTTTCCCTCACACAGCTGCCATCTGTTCCCGAAGCTCCTGCCCATGGCTGGAACCCAGAACAGGTGCTCCCGCCGCTGGTGCCTCTCCTTACCTGGGTCCCCTCACCCACCACCACTCCAGGAGTGGTTTCAGCTATCACTCTTTACTTCCCAATTGTTTGTGTTCTTTTGTTTGTGAACTTACTGTAAAAAAACTACGACAATCTGAAAACACCACAGTCTGAATACCATTGGAGGAAGAATGCTAGAAAATTTAAAATCAAGGTGATAAAACTGGTCTTGTTAAGCTGTTAAATTCCTTCAACCCTGCCAAATGCTGGGGTGAGTTTTCAGCTCATTTTCCCCAAAATTCATAGAAAAAACTACTGTGCTTGAAATAAAAACAAAACAAAACTGATAAATAAATATAGGATCTAGAGCTGAGATCTAGTGACAGTAGGCCTAATGCTTTAGGCAGTGGTAGCATTTTCTCACCAAATGATCAATATTTAAAACTAATTTAAAAGATTTTTATAAAAATGAGAAATAAAAGATTATAAAACGTAAAGATTAAAATCAGTCTCAGTGCCTGTAGTTCAATGGTTAGGGTGCGGGTGCTGGCCACATGCACTGGGACTAGTGAGTTTGAAACGGCCTGAACCTGCTAAACAACAATGACAACAATAACAAAAAAATAGCTGGGCACTGTGGTGGGTGCCTGTAGTCCCAGCTACTTGGGAGGCTGAGGCAAGAGAATCGCTTAAGCCCAAGAGTTTGAGGTTGCTGTGAGGTATGACACCAGGGCACTCTACCAAGGGTGACAAAGTGAGACTGTCTCCAAAAACAAAAAATTAAAATTATAAGGCTCATTCAAAGAGACTAGGGTATATTCATGTAGCTTCTCAGTTTTAATTTCAGATGTTCCTTGGCTTATGTTGGGAGTCATCATGTTACATCCCAATAAAACCCATCATGAGTCAAAAAAGCATTTAGTCCCTGATAAACCCATCAAAATCTTATATCAAACTATCATTATTGTTTAATATTTGGGACATCGTTTATAGTGTGTGATACTAAAATCTACTTGACATTTAGATATAGATTGATACTAATAATTTTCACCAGGTCTTTTTAAAGTTCTAATAGCAGCCAGGAAACTTGCCTGCACATTAGAACCACCTGGCTGGCAGGTAGGGGTGGCTTTAAAAAGCCTCAGGTCTTACGTAACAAATGCAGTCAGTATAACTAAATTCTTTATACTCTCAATGAATCCCAAACAATTTTTTAAAAGTTGAGTAAAAATATCTAGGAAAACCCTCAGGTCATGCTCCAGATCTGGGGGTGGGACATAGGCACCAGTGTTTTAAAAGTCCCCCAGGAGTTTCCAATGAGCAACCAAGGTTGAGAGCGACTGCAAACTGGTTTCACTCTGACCGCTGCCTACCAATGATGTTATTCAGGATCGGTATTCAAGGACTGCAAATACAGAACAATATTTTTTAGCTCCCTCCAAGGTAGTGGAGACCAGGAGAGAGAGCTAACAGGATCTGCTGACTGATTGGATAAAGGTTTAAAAGAAATTGTGGAGTCAAGGATGACGCTAAGTTTTTGACCCAAGATAGGCAGAAATGAAGTTGCCTTTGAGACGGAAAATGGCATGAATAACAAGGAGGGCAGATGGAGAACTGAGTTTTGGACACATGAAATTTAAGATGCTCATGAAATATCCATGTTAAAAATATAAGTAGGCAGTCTCAGAATTCAGGAAGTGTCAAAGCTGGACATAGCATACATTTCACAGCTATCAGCATCTAGCTGGACTGGAAAGTCATGAGATCAGATGAACATCTACAGAGTGAGGCGAGGTAAGGAGAAGAAGAAAAAGGATGATGGCACACATAAGACGGGCACAAGGAAAGAGGAATCAAGGGGGTGGGAGGAAAACCTGGCCTGCTAAACCGGGAAGTCTGGAGGGACCATGGAATGTGCATATGAGGTAACCTAGGTAACCAATGGCCAATAAAAAGAGACCATGATCAGTGACCAATAGAAAAGGGCAATACTGTCTGGAGGCACAGAGAGGCCAATGAAAGACTTGCAACCAATTTTAAGCAGAGATGAAAGGGCATTTGTACCCTGTCAAGGGCCTCAGCATCTCGGTCTCTCTCACCTTGCTCCTTTGTGAGAGGGACTCACTTCCAACTCTCTTTGGAAATGCTCTCAACTTGCTTTGTTCTTCCTAAGTAAAATTTCTTTGTTACACTGAAACTTGTGCAGGTTACTTTTGCTCTCTATTCAGGCTGCCTGTGCTGCTCCAGTTGTATTTTCTGTTTCATTCATTTTTGCTTTCAATTACTGCTGGGCCTCAGTTGAATTTTCTAGCTCAGCTGAGCAATGGAGCCAGGCCAACTGGGTTCAGGATACCGGGACCCCTGGCCACCAAGAGACTCCTGCAGGGAGCAACCAGAGAGAGGCCCCAGTGGGACAGTGAAGCTGCTGAGATGAGCAGCCAGAGGTAGGAGGCAAACCTGAGGGATGGGGTGGGTGGGAGACCCCAGCAGGTATGGTGGGGACTGGGAACTGACGGTGTCTTTCACTCTGTGGAGGTCACTAGGGGAAGGAGAGGAAGAAAAGAAGCAGGTGACAGGAGAGAACATTTTGCCCTACTCCTCTCCATTTTCTCCAGCAGTATTGACACCTGTGGTGTAAGCACAGGGAGCTGGGGGGGCCCAGGGTCAGCGCTAGTGCTGTGAAAACACGGAAGGGAAGGGCATGAGATTGGGATCACTGGAGAGTGAATTCCAAGTTAGGGGGACACTGACTCAGCATCCAGGTCCAATTGCTCAGCAGTGCAGAGAACCAATTACTGAGACAATAGGATTGCCAAGGAAGAAAGGAATTTTTAATCGACAGATGTCCTGACCCTGGGGACTTCCCGTCTCAGCTCCTTTGTCTTGTAGAAATTCTACCACTTCTGGGAAACAACCCCAAATCAAGCAGTTGGTTAAGGGAGAGGATTATCCCCTATACACATGGGTCGCTGATGTTTGTCCCATGGGGAAGGTGGGTTATAGGAGTAGAGTAAGGATGAAGCAGGCATGAGCCCCACAGAGTTATGTGGGGCTCCGTGGGTGTGAGGTCCCAAGGAATTGGAACTGGGTGGCGGGAATGTTCGGCAAGTAAATTGGAAGAAGATAATTAAGCCAGACAGAGATTCTGAGCTATACACAGGACTGAGAGACAGTTTGGGGTGATGATGCAGCTATCTATCTAAAGTCTTTAACGAACCAGAGGTTGTGAGCAGGACATTGAGGAAAATGTTGACAATGGGGTACAAGTGGTCAGATGGAAGGACAGTGGGTGGACCGTGGGTTTCCTGAGGGGGTCTGTGTGGGGGGATGAAGAGGCAGTGAGGGGCACACATACCCTGGCATTCTGGTGGGAGGTCGGAGAGGGACGGTGGGGAAGGGGGGAGAGGTTCATGGGGAGCATTTGGAAGGTGAGCTGGAAGGCCCAGTAAGCAGTTGTGAGGTGTGAGGCAGTGTTGACACTGTCGGCCCCTCCCCTGCCAGGCTGGGGCTCCCCTGGGCCCCAGAGGTGGGCCCTGCTTGTGGGCTGGCACTGGGCAAGCGGCCGGAAGGCAGAACTGGAAGGTCCACCCTGGTCAATACCAAGGCTAGCTGGTCAGGAAATCCACACTGAGTCACAAACTCAGTCACCCCCTACCCACCACTGGGATGGGGGAGGAGGTGGTGGGCCAGCAGCGGGACCTGGGAGTCCTGGAGGCAGAACTGTGACCTGCATTTATGTGGGGTGACTTTTTAATTCATCCTGGAAGTCCAGGGTGGATGGGCGTGGTCACTTAAAAGGGCAGAAATGGGATGAGCAGACGTCTTGCTTTTCAAAGAGAGCCATGTAGTAATTATTACACAATGATCCGACTGGAAAGAATAAGAAAGAAATTAAATACTGTAAAATACAGAGGCTGTGCCTTTTAAATTAAGAATGACCAATTAAGCTGTTTTGTTATGTAATATTTCATTCATTAGTCACTGAATTACCTCTGGCTCTATGTACGATTTCCGTGAAGTTAATTTTTGTTCTATTATGAAGGAATAAATCAAAGCCAGTGAAAGGAAGTCTGACCTCTTTGCCGTCTGTAGGAGGAAGGGCTTGAACCAAGTCTTGGTTTAATATTTTTGGTTTCAACTTAATGAAGAGGAGCCTGAGGGATAAGAAAAGAGGTCAGGTTTTCTCTCTTCCACTTGGATTACATAAATAGAATAGAAAGAAGTAGTGAGATGCAGACCATTGCCAAGGACAGGAAATCAACCTGGAAAAGATTAGATGTTGATGGGGACACACAAGCGCCCAGGGTTCATGGGACCGCCGAAAATTATACCAGGGCAAGTAATTCACCAAGTTTCTGTTGGTGCCTGCTGTCTACCAGAGGCTTTGCCGGGCCTGAGACACACAGGAAGGTAAATAAGATGTTTAGTTTTTAGGGCTCACCGTCTACTGAAGAGGCTGCCATGAGAAAACAATTCAGTGCCAAGTGAGAAGCGCTCTGGTGAGAGTCTGTTCAGTGAGCTCCGGGAACGGCAGGCAGGGCTGTTGACAGGCGGCAGAGAGGAGAGGAAATTTCTGCTCAGTCTCTGGAAGATGAGAATATTGCCACAGGAAGAGAAGCCAAGGGTGGTCTGGAGAGAGGGGGCAGCGTCTATAAAGGCAAGGAGGCAGGAAAAGTGGGTTTGGGGAGATGGCAGGATTGTCTGTGTGACTCGAGTGCTCACCGGGGACAATGGCAAGAACTTGGTTAGAAAGATGGATGAACCCCCGGCACAGGCTGTGCTGAGGAGCTGGGTTCAGTAAGAGGGCACTAGGGGATTTCATCAAAGGGGAGTGAAATGGATGGGCTGGGGGATGCACTGGGGGCAGGGACTAAGGCTTCATCTCCAGCCTGTCAGGTGCTTTTACTTGGCACATGGTTGGTGCTTGATAAATACTCGTTGAACAAATGAAAGAACAACAAGCTTTCTGAGTTCAGGTGAACTTGATGAACTTGATAAACAAATGAAAGGCCAACAAGCTTTCTGAGTTAAGATGATAGGTGCAAAATGTTGGGAGGAGCCACATCTGGGGATAGTTGTGTTACTCTCTGTCCCTTGCCAGATCCATCATCCCGTGCCTCAAGGTCCCCTGCTGCTCATAAAAGCAAAGCCCCAATTAGGGAGACGGAGAAGGCAAGGAGCACCCAAGAGCTGGTGTCACTGTAGCTGGAGCATGAAATAGTTTCAAACAGGAAGGAGTGGCAACACCATGCCATGTAAGACGGCCAGGAAGGTCTTGATTCTTGATGACTTGAGTGGCTTCAGTGAGAAGAGTTCAGAGGTGTGACAGCTGCAGGGGGCTGAGGGGTGAATGTGAGGACAGGAAGGGGTGAGGGTAGACATGCTTTCCCAAAGCTTGGCTCTGAAGGGAGGAGAGGGGGGTGGGGCAAATGGAAGCCATTTTTTGTTTGTTTGTTTGTTTATTTTTTCAAAGGATGGTAAGCTCACGAACTTGAGAAACCCCCCTGGAGAGGTTAAAGTCAGCTGGTAGAGATAATATACAAGAGTTGGGCTTAAATGTGAATAATTACAATTTAGATTATTTTTTAGTTTCAAATTTGAAAACTGATTTTTAAAAAGATGGTTAGCTGATAACCAGAGGAGCAGTAAGAGGCAGGGTCATGGGAGGAAGCTGGGGCCTGGTCCCTGCACTGCTGCTGACCAGCCGTGCGATCACCCCAAATTGTCCATCTGTTCCGAGCCGTCATCGTCCCACCTCTCAAGTGGAATTTGAGGAATGATTTTCTGCAGCAATAAAGTTCTGTGATTCAAAGTGTGGTAACTTCGGCCTCATGTACATGTAAAAATAAGATTCTTCTCAAAGTCTAATTTGCCTCCAGCATAACTTAGGGACTTTGTTTTTGGAATTTTTGGCCTTATTTCTATCATCTTTAAGAATAAATGAGATCGCATGTGGTTAAGAACTTTGGAGAGTTAATGAGTGAAACAGTATGAAAGTCTCATTTTGACTTATTAACAGTCATGCTCAGACTCTTGACCTAGAGCCCTCTCCTGTTTCCCCTATTTTGTATATATTACCCCAGAGTAAGAAATCTTAGCAAAAGGAGAACCAAAATTAAATTAGCTCCTGATCTAAAGCTTTTAGATGCCCTGGTATAAACCTCTCAAGGATAATAAACTAATCATTTCCCCGTGGACAGTGAAATTATGGCTTGCATAATTATTTCCTCATGATTTAATTGAAAATATGAAAGATTAAGCACACAGATACCAGAGCTCTAATACAGGATAACACGTTTCCATCATCTGTCTCTGCAGCAGAGACGTCTGTCTTTGCAGCCTGTAGAGGTTAAATAGAAATGCCCCTGAAAGACATGTCTGAGTGTAGGAGAGGGCGCTGGGCCATTCTAGGGCATACATATCACCGGCAGTGGTTACCAATTCCAGGACTCCATGGAGGGAAGAGGCTGCAAGTTCCTTTCTCTGCTTCTAGTTTCTTCCCAAGCCTTGCCCATCAGTGTTCCCCTGGAGGCCCTGGCAATGCCACCCAATGTCCACACCCTCAGACCCGGCAGCATAGGAGTTGGCTGGCTTGTTATTACCTTGGGCTTAGGAACTGGCCAGCTACACAGTTTCTCCTCCTGAACTTTGTATTGTGAAGGCACAACCGGTCCCACTAGCTAGAAGATGGCCACCCTCAGCTCCTCTGTTTCTTTCTTCCTCTGTGTCCAAAGCATCACCTAGTGCCTGAAGCATCACCTATTGCTTTGGATTTTGCCTCCTTCAAATCCTTTCTTCTGGGTGCCCATTGGCCTTGCTGTGCTCATTACTCTAACTTCAGCTGCAGCTTCCTCCTCCTCCTCTTTCTGCTTCCCAGCTCACCCCCTTCTTCCCCACACTCTGCTGCCAGGGTGAAGTTCAGGATCACAGCGCTCTAGGCCCCTTCTGCTGTGGCCTCTGATACCTCTAGAGTCTGATATCCCATCTTGACTTCCACCTCTAGATCCCTGCAAACAATGGCGACTCTTGTTTCGTCTCTCTGAATGTGCCTGCTGAACTGCCCTTGGTTTATGGCTTCTCCTGCCTTCTATTCATGGCCAAGGTCACCTTCCCTTTAAAGCCTTTCTGGTGCAGTGTCTCCAGTGAGCTAAAGAAGAGATTGCTGATGTCCTTGCCCTGCCCCTCTTGTTGCGTAGGTTAGAAGTTCTGCATCACATTTTGACATTTAGTTTCATCATCTTCTCAGTTAGACTCTGAGTCCCCCTAATGGCAGAGGACTAGGTCTCACTCATTTTTGTGACTTAGTGTCTAGCACATAGTAGGCACTCACTACATGCATGTTTAGGAACTGAACATTCTTTTCTTCAGCTATATAACCTTTTCCTTTTCACAAATACATTTGTAGTAGGATAGAGAATCGCTTAAGCCAAGAGTTGGAGGTTGCTGTGAGCTGTGACACCATAGCACTCTACCAAGGGCAACATAGTGAGACTCTGTCTCAAAAAAAAAAAAAAAAAGCCCAAATGTATATTTCTTATCAGAAATCATGTCAGGTGAAAAATGACAAGGTTTATAAATTTGGAAAAGAGACTTTATTTCTCACACCGTGTTGCGGCTTGCAGGGTGGCCTTCCCAGCATTGCCTTGGGAAGAACCTGGACACAAAGGCAACAGGAATTGATGCTAAGCAGGTTGCTGAATATGCATATTTAGCAAGCTGTAGAAGGAGTCCATGGTTGGTGTCCTCTTATCAGAAGGAATGCTGGTCAACTGTAGTCCAGAAACCTCCAAAAGGGAGAAACAAATCTTTTCAAAAGGCTGAATTTTGGCTGTTAGGGTGGTGGTTAAGCAGGGAGGGGGTGTAAGGAGGTGCGTCTGACCTCCTGTCCCGTAATGGCTGGGATATCTGTTGTAAGGTTTCCCTGAGGTCCCCTTGGCTAAGAGGGAGTCCATTCAGTCAAGTTGGGTTCTTAGGATTTTATTTTTATTTCTCAACCGCTATCGTAATCACTCATCCCAAACCTATATCTCTGCCTATAGGAAACCACTACCAGATCTTTGTGCTTCTATACACTCTGTACAAACCTACATCATTTTAGGGTAAAAGCAAGATATTTCATATTAGGGTAAAAGTAAGAGGTCCCCAAATGTAGCTTATTAAGGAAAGTAGAAGTCTATGTGCTCTCATGTAATAGTCCCATGGTGGGCAGTTCAAATGGAGAGATGGCTGTGTCCATACGGCCATTCATAGGACTTGCTTCTGTGTTATTGTTGTCTGCATGGTTGATGCTAGGTAGAAGATAGCTCCAAAATTCATCCTAGGAAGAGAGGAATACATAGGTAACTGGTGTTGAAAGGAATAGCCCTCAAAGAGATACACATCACTTTTGTCTACGTGCCATTGGTGGGATATAGGTATTTCAAATAGTACTAGATACTGTCAAATAGCTTTCTGGTTTGGGCAGTTGAACATATTTACACTGTTGCCAGAAGTATAGGAGAATATTCAAGTATATTAGTAAAATGTTCTTAGTATTTTCTTATAAAATCCTGTATTTGTTGTCCTGTTGTCCTATTTGTTCTTCATAATCATTCTCCTTCCTACCCTTCTGTCTTTCTCTGTCTGTCAACTGATTTTGATAAAAGCTTAAATATTATACTAGTTATTTCAAAGACCAACTTCTGTTTTTAGAAATACTTCCACTACTTCTGATTTTCTTTGGCTTTTGTTTTTATTATTTTTTTCTTTAGATTTTCTTTGGGTTTGCATCACTGGTACTTGTGTAACTTCTTAAATTGAAAGCTTAATTTATTATGTTTTTATCTTTCACATTTTCTAATAAATGGGAAGGTTTTTTTTTTTTTTTTTTTTTAAAGAGACAGAGCCTCACTTTATCGCCCTTGGTAGAGTGTCAGGGTGTTACAGCTCACAGCAACCTCCAATTTCTGGGCTTACGCGATTCTCTTGCCTCAGCCTCCCGAATACCTGAGACTACAGGCACCTGGCAGAACACCTGGCTATTTTGTTGTTGTTGCAGTTTTGAACCCGCCACCCTCAGTATATGGGGCCAGTGCCCTACCCACTGAGCCACAGGTGCTGCTCCAAGGAGGGCTATTATCTTTTTATTTCCAGTTTTGTTATATTGTGGTTAGTGAGCTGAGTATCTTTTGGATTTTCCTGAGGTATTCTCTGTGATGCAGAAAAAGGTCAAGTTTACACGTGTGTGTATTCTCTGCTTCTTCAATACAGAATTCTATATATATTCATAATATCAAGTTATTATCTACATTCTGTATTTTTCTATAGGATTAGTTTTTCATCTATTTGATTGTCAACTCTGAGCTTGTATATTTAATTATTATTTTAAACTTATTTCTCCTGAGTCCTTTCTGTTTTTCTTCATGGGCCTTAAGCCTACATTGTTTATATATATATATATATATATATTTCTGACTTACATATAAAATATAAATATATAATATATAGTACATATATTAATATATTATAAATAAAATAATTAAAGAGTTTGTAAGTTATTTAACTTCCCTAGACTGAAATTTCTTTATCTGAAAATTAAGAAATAACAATATTATTTGACTTGTGTATTTGTGAAGATAAGCGAAATGATGGAACTCAAACTGGAAACATTGAGAGAAACAAAGAGAGAGAGCTCATGTTGTCAAAGAAAGATACGATGGAAAAGTCAGGAATATATATATAAATATGTAATATATATCATAGATTATTTATATATTGATATGTTTATAAATAATATATGTATATTATTATAATTATAATATATGATTATTTGTGTGATGTCCT
>NW_003852405.1:3105832-3126493 GCF_000181295.1 Otolemur garnettii
TACATTAATATAATATGTAATATATTATATATTTTATATATATATTCCTGACTTTTCCATCATATCTTTCTTTGACAATATGAGCTATCCGTCTTTGTTTCTGTTAATGTTTCCAGTTTGATTTCCATCATTTCACTTCTCTTCACTTATCTTTCACTTATCTATCTGGGATTAGCACTTAAGATTGTCACATGGTCTGAGGGAAGAACTCAGTTGTTCTAGGATGCAATTGATTTCCAAGGAGAAGGGCCACAAGGGGTCTTCTTCTACAGGGGTCTTCATGTTCATGCACTCATTTATTCATTTAACGACACTTACTGAGCGTCTGCTAGTGAATGGCATGGGGCTAGATGTTCGAGATACAGAGGCAGGACTATAGGTCACTTTTAAAAATTTATAAGAATGGGCTAATGACCTCTGCTTAATCTCATGTCACTGCTGAAAGGATCCTATGACATGATAGCTAGACATTCGGCACTGTAATGAATTAAGATTTCGTGAACTCCTGCTATGTTCTAGATGACTTTATGTATTTTCATTTTTAATCCTTAAAGTTCTGAGAGGTCAGTATTACCCCATTTTAAGTGTGAGGAAACAGAGGCTCTAGGTATTTATGTACTTGATGTAAGATCTGGTAGCTAACAAGTTACTGAGAAGCTATTCAAGCCCAGATTCTGCAGGATTTAAAATTTTACACTCTTTATGCTACACCACACTGTGGATGCTTGTTAGGAATCACTGCCAGCCACTTTACCCTCGGTGATTATGGTCCTTGGTGGGGCTGAGTGTAGTTTTTTCAGGTTGTACCTGAGCACAGCTTGTGTTTGACCCTTGGGCAATTGTGTCCTGAGGATTATGGTTCAACCTCAGGGGAACAGAGGAAGAAGGGTGCGTCCTGACTTCAGAAGGAAGCAGAGTAGACTCATCTGAAAGTCCAGTTGCTAGGTCACTCTGGAGGAGGAGGAGGGAGAATAAAATGAGTGGAACAAGGACTCCCTGTGGCTTTTGGGAGACCTTGTTGTCAGTTAGACTCCACCAAGGCCCAGATGTTCCAGTTTTCCAGGTGTGTTTGCCCTCAAGTTTGAACCCACAGGGATGCCAGGCTTGGGGTCTGTGGTCCTGGTTGGTTTAGGGCAATGCAGTGGGAGTTAAGGGGTGAGACTAAGGTGAGCATACAGGAATCTGCACCTGTTCCTTTCATTTACAGAGAAGTTATCCGGGCACCACAGGGCTGTGGTAAAGGCTTTCCTGCCCCCACTAGTCCCCTAGTGAAATCCTACTAAGTTGCATTTTGAACAAAAACAGGGAAACTTTGTATGAATTAATTCAATGAGACGTTTTCTTCCTAGTATCTATTTTAGCATCCCTAAAGGAGATCGAGTTTTAGAGATATAAGTAATGTTGGGGAAAATGGAGACTTAATTTTGGTGATTTAGGGGACAATTCCAGGGAGGCAGGTATGGGTGGCTTCTGGGAAGCCAGAGAAGATGAGGTACAAGAGCACTGGGAACTTTGAGTGGGGAGGTAAGATATCAGATGGAAGGGAAGGAATTAGAAGTTCAAGATAAGGGGCCCTGCTCCCCCATATTTGGCAAACTTTTGTGTGTCCATTTCCAAACAAGCCTAAGGTGCCATTTGACCTTCAGGATGTACCTAGTCTCTCACCTGCTCCAGTGAGTGGCATCATTGCTGTTCACAGGGAATCTGAGGACGCTTCTCAAGCTGGGAAGGCGGGTGTAGCAACTGTTAAGTGCTCTGCTGTGTTCAAGAAAGGCTTGCATATTGCCTTTTTATTTTTGATGGCACTATGGAGGCCATCAGGCCTCATTCACCACATGAAAACCTCAGCCTCCCTGTCCCTCTGTGGGGCAGCGAGACCAGATCTGATGGGCCCTCTCTTGCTTCTGGGTCACAGTGAGTAGAGCTGACCTACAAAGATTGAGCATCATGACTTCAGTTTGAGGTCCCCAGGCCTTTGATGATGACTGCTGATCTGATCAAGCCTTGGCCTTTCTGGTATAAAAGTAGATGTCTTTATCCATTAGCTAAAAGCAGAGTTTGGCCACATCTGAGGGACATCATACAGTTTCTGAAAAGACATATTGGTAGCTTTTATTATGGTGCACCTCCATTTTATGGCCTCGCATTTCCCAGGGGGAAGACTTTATCTGCTGTGATACTCTTGTCTTTGTTCTTAGTCCATTTCTCAGCTCATTCCTACCCAGGTGGGGTAGGAGGCAACTCATTTGATTGATTTGGGGAGAGGTGAGCGTGGGTGGGTCAGCCATCCCCCTCCTCTTCCTACTCTCTTTTGGAACCACCTGTCCACAGGAAAGACTTATTTTGATCTGATTTCTGCCCCATACAATGTGGCCTGACCAAGTCAGGGAGGTCTTGGATTGTGCAGCTAGGTTGAGGGTTGGGGGCTGTTGAGTCTGTCTTCTCTTAGGAAGTCCATTGAGTGTCACAGGAGCTAAAGTCTTCCCACTGGTAAATGTGAGGCCACAACAATGCCACATTCTTCAATTCAGTTATATCAGTAATAAAGAAGTCTGATTAGCCCTCAGTGTTCTGAACTATTGGCCTCTAAAATTCCAAACCAACAATGGGATTTATTGCCAAGCAAAGAGGGGTGTAAAGAATCTATTTCTATAGGAAACTTTAAATTTGCTCATTTATTCAACAAATATTTATTTATTTTTGAGACAGAGTCTTTTTTGCCCTTAGTAGAGTGCTCACAGCAATCTCAAACTCTTGGGCTCACGTGATCCTCTTACCACAGGTTCTCGTTTTAGTACAGACAGGGTCTCACTCTTGCTCAGGCTGGTCTTAAACTCTTGAGCTCAAGCAATCCACCCAGATTGAATCTACCCTTCAGCCTCCCAGAGTGCAAGGATTACAGGCGTGAGCCACCACACCTGGCCAACAAATATTACGTGCACACCAGGTAGATGGTATGATGCTACTAGGTATGTTGTGATGACCAAATCCAGTATCATGGAGGTAATAATTCAGAGTGTGTGTGTGTGTGTGTGTGTGTGTGTGAGAGAGAGAGAGAGAGAGAGATGGTAGGAAGTTGGTAAGTGATAATTTTCCAATTAATTTATAACACATGTCAAGGAATTTTGCTATGAAGGAAAAGTGCTTTTAGAATCACCATTGCTACTCAGTCAGATCAGCCTGCACTTAAATAGCCTCAAACCTTTCTCCTACATTCCATGTCTCAAAAGGCACAGGGGTATCCAGGCAAAATGAGTCATCGCAATATTTTTCTATGCCCCCAGGGTAGATATGTAAATTAAACTCACAGTGATTCTGGGTTATGGAAGTATCTTTAATTAGAGATGTTAAATTGCCAAATTAAGAGAAGAATGAATAACTGCCATAAAAAAAAAAAAAGAAAGAAAAGAAAAGAAATTCTAAGAGGGAATTGCATCTAGGAAATAATGTTTAATAATGTCACAATTTTTTACTCTTTTAAGAATATGAATAGAGATCATCTTTTTGGTCTCTGAAAGTTCAGATTGGATGTTGGGCTCACCTCAGAAATCAGGAGCAGTTAATGAACTGCTTTAAAAAATGTGGGTATGGAGAGAGGGGCCAAATAGCCAGGGAGATCCCCTTATTCAAAACTATCTTTCCAATATCCCCACTAATTAGAGATTTGTCATGGTTACCATCTACTCTTAGGGTTAAATCTGTTAACAATTTCTTTCTTAGTATAAATTGTAGGTTTTGAAAATTAATCTCTTTCCAAATCCTAGAGAAGATAATTAGCATTGAAATAGTAGGAATTTGAGTTGCAGAACTGAGGGAGTAATAATAATGACTACTATTTACTGAGCACTGAACTGGCCAGTTTCCATGAGATATCTGACCATGATCTTGGGAGGTGAGCATTATCACTATTCCATGGAATTTAGAGAAGGCACCTAGATTGGGTACCTACCTGTGTGAACTGTAGGGGAGGAAAAATAATTTTCCCTCTACATTTCTAAGTTCTTTGTTACATGGTCATGTAACAAAGCCAGATTACAAAGAGAACAAACATAAGTTTATTAACATGGATACCATGTAACATGTGGGAGTACTCCAAGATGAGCAACTCAAAGGTTTTGTTTAGAACCTGAGTTTATATAGCATCTTAGCAAAGGAACAGTATATTTTTGGAGAAGGGATAGACAAAGGAAAAGGACCTTGAGTCTCTAGAAGAAGGAAATTGTGGGATGCAATTTGTGGGAAACAATTGTGGGAAGCAAATTGTGGGATGGCAAATACCTAGTATATAGTAAGCTAGTGGTAGATGAAGCCTACTTAGTAAAGTTTATTAAATAGATTCCTCTGGTGCCATTTCAGGCTGGTAAGTGTTTAAATTTGTCTCTGGTGATTAACTTTTGTCCTTCCTGGTACAGAAGGGAGGAGGAACACCCTTGTAAATTTACATCCTGCTTTTAAGCAAGTAGGAGGAAGGCAGAAAGCTTTTCTTGTACTTGCTTCTTCTCAATTGCCTTCAGCTCAAAATAACCCTTATGCTAAAGTGGCATATTTTGGGGAGATATATTCTGGTCATATAATTAACTCTCAAAAACTTTAGAAAGAAGGCCAGTGGATCCCTATTTTACAGATGAGAAAAGTGAGGCCTAGATGTTGACTGATGTGCTTTAGTCACACATCTTCAGAGTCCAAAGGCAGAGTCCAGAAGGCAGCCTGATTGCCAGGCAAAATGGTTTCGTCTGGCTTTCTTGTCACCAAGGCCATCAACTGTTGGTGCCATTTAGAGAAAGACATGCTTTTTGAATCAGGAAGTTGTCTCAATTTTATGATTCTGTCGTAAACTGCCTTGGGAAGCATTTAAGACCCAAGAACTAGAATTCTATTAAGTTTATTTTCCTACGTGGAATTTTTTACATTAGTATATCTAATTAACCCAGAATCACGCTTGGAGTTTAATTTGCATGTCTTCCCTGGGGAGTTTGGGCCTATTGCAGAAACTGACTTAGGTAGAACTGGACCCTGGAGGGAAGTGTGGGGAGGAGTTGCTGGAGAAGCCTCTGATGCAGTCAGGTAGTCTCTGGGGCTGCCTGTGAGTGGCCCAGCCGGGCTGTGTGTCAACCTTGCCTCATCCTCCCAGAACAGTGTGGAAATCCTCAAGTTGCTCAGTGGTGCTGAGCAAGATCACCAGAAGACACTTCATCCCCAAAGCACAGGCCCCTGGGACGGTATGAATGGTACTGTGAGGTTCTTTTAAAAATGCAAATAGGTGTGGTGGTTTAACTAACCATGTTTTCTGGAAATAGAATTAGGCATGCTAATAAGACCTTATGTGAAGCACAACCCAGGCTGACTTATGCTAGAGGGTTTTGCTGACAACTTCATTAAACATACATGAGGAAGTGAGTCAAACATTTCAGTAGAAAGGAAATCCAGGAGACAGTGGGCAGGAAATAATAGGAACACCAGCAGGGCTTAGAGATACATGCGCATGAAAAAACGGTTGTGAGGATGAGAATAATTGGGTTTGGCTTGGATGCACGCCATTACAGAGAATTAATGAGGCTTTGCTTATTCAGTCATTAGAAAATATTTATGGAGCTAATTTTCCAGTCCAGATACTCCACTAAATGATAGAAAATGGGATGAAAAACAAGATCTAATGTCTATCCCCCCAGTGCTTACAAGTCTAATGGCATGATATTATCAGGAAAAATACATCAATAATTTGTCCAAACTGTCCATTGTCCACCGGCAAGTGGACAGTTTGGATAAATAATTAATGTTTATTTTTTTAATCTCTGAAAATGTACAGTTAAATGTGTATAAAACTCAAGTGAACAGTATAGTGAAAAATCATGAAACAAAACCCTGTGCGGCCTATCTGAAGAAAGAGAACATCACTAAACCTTAGAAGCCTCCTGCGATTCCCCCTCACAATTTAATTCACTGCCCAGTCCCCACCCAAAGGTTCCCACCCTAAATTTGTGTAAACTATTCTTTGTGGTTGTTTTCCTTTTGTATGTTTCTATGCATGGTATTTTGGAAATCTGAAAGTATGTTAGTGAATCTAAAGATCGATTTATTAACTTCATTGTAATACTAAATTTTTCAAGAATATGGCATATCTCTCTATTGGTTTGGGTCTGTCACAAAGTCTTACAATAAAACTTTCTTTATGTAAAAGTTTTTACAGCTTTTGTTAGTTTTATTCCCCTAGCTAAATGCATATATTTTTAAAAAGTATCTTAGATGTATCTTTTTTAAAATTATGATTTCTGACTGTGTTGAGAGCACAGAGCAATACAATTGATATTTCATACGGACTTTGTAGATAGTGACTACTAAACTTTAATATTAACCCTAATTTTTTGCAGCTGTTTTTGGATTTATATGTAGGCAGTAGTATAATTTGCAAATACTCCTTCAAATTCTGATTTTATTTATTACTTGAATATTTTTTCTTGTCTTATTGTACAGGCTAAGATCCCTAGTACAATGTTAAGTAAAAAGTAGTGGTAAGTGGACATCCATGTTTGATGGCCAATGGTACGTGACGGTGAGATGTTGAAAGCATTCCTTTTAAGTCTGAAGTTTGCTATTGGATGTTTTTCAGATGCCCTTTACTAAATGGGAGAATTTCTATTTCTAATCTGCAAAGTTTTTTTTGAAATTATGAATGATTATGCATTTTATTAAATGCTTTTTTGTATCTAATGAAAAAATCATGTAGGTTAATTGATGCTTAATTTTAAATTAAAACCAACTTGATCAGGCTCAGTGCCTGTGGCTCAAGTGGCTAAGGTGCCAGCCACATACACCTAAGGTGGCGGATTCGAATCCAGCCGGGGCCCGCCAAACAACAATGATGGCTGCAACCAAAAAATAGCTGGGTGTTGTGGCAGGCACCTGTAGTCCCAGCTACTTGGGAGGTGGAGGCAGGAGACTCGCTTGAGCCCAGGAGTTGGAGGTTGCTGTGAACTGTGATGCCACAGCACTCCACCCAGAGGTTTACAGCTTGAAGCTCTACTCAAAACAAACAAACAAACAAACAAAAAACCAACTTGATCATGTTGCATTATCATTTGTATGTTTTGAGACTTAGGGTACTAATTATTTTTAAGGATATTTACATTTGTGTTCCTGAGTAGTGCCCAACTTAGGTGAAAAATTCCCTTTCTTGGGTTATCTTCATCTGGTTTGGGTATGGAATTATAATGGTAGCCTGATAACTTGAGCTGGAAAATGTTTCTTCTTTTTATTCTCCCTGGAAGAGTTTATGTAAGATAAGAATTATTATTATTTTTTTCTTAGAATTATTTTTTACTCAAACATTTGCTAGAATTTGCTTATAAAGCTCTCTGGGTTTAGCTTACTTTGTGGGAAGGTTTTTAAATCTTGGTTAAATTTATTTAATGGTTTTAGAAATGTTCAGGTTTTCTACTTCTTTAGTTACTGTTAGTGAACTCTTCCCCAGGGATTGAAATGTTTTAAGTAACATTCAAATTTACCAAAAATTGTTCATAAATCCTCTCAGTATCTTTATATTTCCTATCTCAGGCCCCAAATCAGCTGTATATCCAAGGAGCCTGATTTCCCTCTTTTTTAAATTTCAGATTAATATGAGAATACAAATGATTAGACTATATTGTTTAGGTTGCAGTGATTAGGTCAAGTTTAATGTAGTTGAGCCCTTCACCCCTGGGCTGTGCTGTATACTCTTCCATTGTGCACCTTAGATGGGAGCTTAGCAATCACTGTCATTCTTCCCTTTTCCCCTCACCGCCCTCTTCCTCCCCTCCATTTGCATTTGATTGTGTTTCTCTCTTATTTGGTATAATAATTCTAATCTTACACAATCTCATGTGAGTGTGCAGTTATTTATCTATTAGTTTCATATTAGTATTAAGTACATTGAATACTTGCTTTTCCATTCTTGTGATAGTTTACTAAGAAGAATGTGCTTCAATTCCATCTAGGTAAACACAAAAGATATAAAGTCTCCATCTTTTTATGGCTGAATAGTATTCCATGGTATACATATAACACAGTTTATTAATCCATTCACGTGTTGGTGGGCATGTGGGTTGTTTCTCCCTTTTGGCGATTATGAATTGAGCTACAATAAACATTCTAGTGCAAATGTCCTTATGGTAAAACGGTATTTTTTTTCTTCTGGGTAGATACCTAGTAATGGGATTGTGGGATCAAATGGAAGGTTTACTTTTAGGTCTTTGAGGATTTTCCATACTTCTTTCAAAAAAGGTTGGATTAGTTTGGAGTCCTACCTATAGTGCAAAAGTGTTCCTTTCTCTCCACACCCACATCATCCAGAGTTTTGGGGACTTTGTAATGTGGGCTATTCTCACTGGGGTTAGGTGATATCTCAGGGTAGTTTTAACTTGCATTTCTCTGATGATAGGGATAAAGAGCATTTTTTTTCATATATTTGTTGGTCATTTGTCTGTCTTCTTCAGAGATTTGTCTGTCTTCTTCAGAGAATTTTCTGTCAATTGACTCTCACTGGATACAAGATTTAAATTTAAGATACCAAATGATAAAAATTCTAGAGGAAAGTGTGGGAAAAACTCTTGACAAAATTGGTCTAGGAGCCCAATTTCCTTTGATGAGAAATAGTATTTGCAGGCCATAATCAGGGTGCAAATAATGCTTATTGTTATAAAAATATCATTGCCCTCAGATAATTTTAGAGATACAACTAAGAAAAATGTGTTTTTGAAAACATAACAAAAATTCAGACTGATAGTTTCAACTCCCACTTAACAACCAAGGAGTTCATTTCTTTGACGTTCTAAATTGTAATTTTTAAATCTTACAGTGAAAATTTTGGTTCCTAGCAATATTAATGTGAGTCCTTATTTGCTTTATTCTACAGAATGTATAAATTAGTTTAATAATAATGGTAAAAATTATACTAACAAGACTACTGAATGAGGTTTAATATTTCTTAGTATCCCTATTTGTCTTTAGTATGTATTCCGTAAATAATTGCAGTCAAAATACCATTATTCTAACGTTACTTTAAAGAATACTTTTCTCTGCTTCTGACACTTTCCCCCTTCTTCTTCTGTTCAATAAATACTTAAAAAAAATAAATAAATACTTTTAAAAAGATTTATCCCTCCCCTTTGCAAACATGAGAAAAAAAAAGTGTATGTGTGAGTAAAATTTGTGTTTTAAACAATAGCTCCAAATTCCAGACACATTATCTTTTCCCTGAGTCATTTTTTCCAGTGAAAAGATTTATTGGTTACCACATTGCTGCTAATTTAACCTCTAATCTCTATGCCCTCTGTTGCTCTCTGAATTCAGATGTCCATAATTTTTGCCTCCAAACTGGCTTCTCCTGTGCCAAAACTTTCTCAATGTCGTCTTTTACTGTGTGGAGTTGGGAAACAGTTGCCTTCTGCGATGTCTAAGTCCCTGAACTGGGGACTTCTCTTTCCCTGCTTTCTGCAAGTCAGTCAAATCTTCTCTGAACTCAAATTGTCTCTGGGGCCCCTTGTTGAATGCGGCCGATCGTATGTAGGTACCTGTGAGAATTTTGAGACAGACAGTGTTAATGTCTGTTATTTCACGTCCAAGAAACACAGTGAAAAACCTATTTTCCGTTCTCTCCTGCAGGTTTCAACTTGCTGGGCAGATGCGGGTTGCTGGAGGGCTTTGTTTGTTTCGTCTACAAGGGTTTTACATTTCTTGATTTTTGTGTATCTCAAAACTTTTGTAATGACTCATGTACCCAATACATATAACAAACATTTTGTTTTCTGGAACTTTTCTACTAGAAATAAATTTCCTAGATGTATGATCTGCCTTCCAGGTTACTATAATGACAGTTTTACCATCACCACCCCCACTGTATAAAACGGGTCACCACTGTAACCTCTAATCACAGATCCTTTGCTTCTGATCTATGACTGAGGCAACGGTCACATATCAGAATTCCGCTTCTGGTGGCACTTTTTTGTGCCTGCAAAGGTAAGCCAAGGTTGTGCTACAGAACCAAACAACTTCAAATCTCTACGGCTTACTACACTACAAGTTCAGTGTAGGTCAGCAGAGGCTCTGCTCATTGCCACTGCTTGTCACGTCCATGATCCCAGCAATAAGGAAAGCGATGGCTGCGCTGGCCATGTGCCTGCCTTGCGCTGTGATATGGGAAGCTGACACCTAACCACCTTGTTTCACAGGTTCCCGTGTCAGTGACTTAGGGAGGTGGGGGGGGGGTTTGCCCTGACAGGAAATTATTGCCTATTTCTGAGATCTGAAAGGCTGAGACCTCCTCTCATTGCACGTGTAGCTTGTATACCATGACTGAAGCCTGTGAGGATTCTACGTCTCACCAATAGTTCTCAGGTGTGGCTCCTGGGTCTGAGCTTGGGTGGATTCTTCTTTTGGTGCTGAGTATTCACCAGCATTTTTATGTTGCTATGTTTGGCTTTCAGGATGAGTTTGGGGAAGCTTCAATGACTTCAGGCTGCTGTTTCCATCATTATACTTCTTCATTTTTGTAACCTTTTTTTTTTTTTTTTTAAAGAGACTGGGTTTTACCTTGTTGCCCAGGTTGGAAGAGAGTGTCCATTTCCAGGTAGAATCACAGGTTACTGTAGCCTCAAGTTCCTGGGTTCAAGGATCCACGGGTGCCCCCCCCAGCAAAAAAACCCCTGTCATCATTCTCTTTCGGAAAGTCCCCTGGGGCTACTTAGCATTTTCTGCTTGAATTTTTGGGCCACAGAATTACTGTGAATTTAAACTAAGAACCACATGAAAGCCCTCTATGGGCTATGAAATCTCCAGAAAAATACCGTTTTTCCCTTCCACCTAGCACAAAGGAGGAAGCAGATTGTCTCTTGCCATATGGAGGTGTTTATTTTTCATTACTTTTAATTTTACAGTGCAGACCTTTGCAATTTCTGCTTTATGAAAGGGTCTCCTATTTGAGTCCCTGCCTTGAGTAGTACCTGGGATGTACCTTTCCTGCCTGGGTGTGGAATTTTACTAAGTGTGTTTCCAGGTCTTTTTTTTATTGAATGGTAACTATGTACATTAATGCATTTCTGGGGTACAGTGTGGGGTTTTCACACACAATCTGAAACAATTCCATCAAACTGGTTAACATAGCCTTCATGTCATTTTCTTAGATATTATTTTAAAACATTCACATTCTACTCTTAGAAAGATTCACTTGTACCCTTGTAAGATAAACCTCAGAAGTGATCCCTCCAATCCCCCTGTTTCCAGGTCTTGAGGGTTCAGCACAACCCTCGCTGCAGGGTTTGGTACTTCCACTAAGGGTTCCTGCCCTCCTTTTATTTTGGACACTACAGATTCTTTTGTACTAGCTCAGTGATATATTACAAAAATTATTTTAAATACATTTTATCCTGGATTTTAGTCGATTCAGTTGAAAGGGGTGTTCAGGGCTTCTAATCTGTCCATAATGTGAAAAGGAAGACTGCAGTCTGGTCTTTTCTTTTTTATTCTATCTATAGCACAGGAAACAAAACTCACTGGGACCGTAGTCCTCATTTTAAAGTGTCATGACCGTACCAAAAAGACATGGCAATGGCAAGTGTGCTTAGTTGTGGATGGCTGGGTTATGGTGGCTATTAGCTAGTGACAAGGTAATTAGATACATTTACCTATTTATCAGTTGTCTGGAAATTCCCAGGTTCTTCTGTATCTAGGGAGGTAGGAAGGTATATTTAATGAATTTAAATAAAACTAGTTTATGGCTGGGCATGGTCGCTCAGGCCTATAATCCTAGCACTCTGAGAGGCTCAGGTAGGTGGATCACTTGAGCTCAGAAGTTTCAGACCAACTTGAGCAAGAGTGAGACCCAGTCTCTAAAAATAGCTGGGTGTTATGGCCAGCCACCTGTAGTCTCAGCTACCAGGGAGGCTGAGGCAAGGGGATCACTTGAGCTCAGGAGTTTGAGGTTGCTGTGAGATGTGATACCACAGCACTCTACCGAGGGCAACAAAGTGAGACTCTGCCTCAAAAAAATAAAAAAAATAAAAATAAATAAATAAATAAAACTAGTTTGAGGGGCAGTGCCTGTGGCTCAAAGGAGTAGGGCACCGGCCCCATATACTGGAGGTGGTAGGTTCAAACCCAGCCTCGGCCAAAAACTGCAAAAAAAAACTAGTTGGAAACTATCTCCAGTTAAAAATACAAATACTCTTTGTAATGGAGCTGAGGCTTCTTGTGTAGAAGATGCTTGCATTTAGGGTTGCTAGATTTAGCAAATAATAAACACACATTTTTTTTTTTAGCATAAATATGTTCCAGGCAATATCCGGGATATACTTCTCCCTTTATAAAACAATTTTATTTGTAATTACAATTTAACTGTGAGTCATTCATTTTCTCTGGCAGCCCTGTCCACACTTCTCCCAGTCATCCCTTGCTCACATTTTCTATTTCGACCTTCTTTGTCCTCTCTGCTTTGCCTTTCGTGGATATTCCTTTCTCTCCACTCATGGCCACCATGATGGGAATGTTTTCTTTTTCTGATTTCTATGAAGTATATTGTAGACTTTTACTGATGATTTGGAACTTAATGTAGGCTGGTGTGACATTGTAGCAGAGCCCAGAGGGTAAATGAAAATAGAATATTAGCTGTTCTTGTTCTTCAAGATGGACAGCCATGCCCACTTTGAATTCCTCCGTAACCGTCTCTTCTCTGGTCTGTTGAATGGATTTTAATCCCCATGGAAGCACACAATTGACCTAGAAGCATTGAGGTGGGCGTGAAATCCTCTGGTTGTGAAAGTGGTACCCTGGGAAGGCTAAGCCCACACGTAGAACACTAGAGCAAGAACGGTGGTCACTCTAAAGTGGCTGAGATAAGGACTGTGTGTATTAAAGCAGCTCTGCTTGCTCGTGCAAGGCACTTACCAGGACATCAGAGGTACAAAGTGACTGTCACTTTCCTCCAAAGGCTCCAATTTGCTTCTACTAGCCAGTGTTATTTATGAGGGAGGTTAACATGTTTAAATACCGTATGTGATTCTGATAGTCTTAAAAAACAAATATAAGTTAATGGTAATAATACATACTGGAGTATGTATGGGGCTTTAAATTTGTGGTCTGTTGATGCTATGATTAAAAAAGTTGCTAACAAAGAATATTTCAGCCATGTATTCTAAATATATTCTATTTTAACTGTAATCTTTATAACATGAACAGCAATCATGTAATCTGATGCCGTATATTGCATTCATGACCACTCTTTTGTCACTAGTCAGAAGAAAATTAGGAATATATTTTCTGGATCCACCAATTGTACAAATGCCTTTGAATAATTTTTCTATGAAGAAAGCAAAATTTCTTGAAATTTCATTGTATACCATAAATATATACAAATTTTGTGTCAATTAAAATTTTTTTTTTAAAAATAGAAAGTTAAATTTCAGAACACTTGATGTTCCTGATTCCTTTCTCTCTTCTTCTCACTTAGGTAAGGTTTGAACCCACTGCCTCTGGTGCGCAGGACCAGCATGCTAACCACTGGACTATAGCACCTGGATGTTCCTGATTCCTTTCAACACAATTTAGTCTCTGTACTTCCAATAAAGCATCTTTTGTCTCTCTTTTTTCATGTCTACATCTATTATCACTAAAGATCATGTGGGGGAGGAAGAGAAGGAGAGAAAGTTGTTGGGCTAAAATACTAGAGAAAGTTGTTGGCAGAATTCTTCTAAGAGAGAAGGATCCTTTTAAATAACATCTTGATTGGCATTTGGTTGTAGACAAATCTTTCTTAAAGGAGGTTCGGGACGAGCCAGGAGTGAATTTAGAGAAGTATCAATAAGTTGCTCTACAGGCGGCGCTTGTGGCTAAGTGGGTAGGGTGCGGGCCCCATATACTGAGGGTGGTGGGTTTTAACCCAGCCCCAGCCAAAGTGCAACAAAAAATAGCTGGGAATTGTGGTGGGAACCTGTGGTCCCAGCTACTGAGGAGGCTAAGGCAGGAGGATCGCCTGAGCCGAAGAGCTGGAGGTTGCTGTGAGTTGTGATGGCATAGCATTCTACCAAGGGCAACAAAGTGAGCCTCTGTCTCTTAAAAAAAAAAAGTTGCTTTACATAACAAGTAAGTTTTTGTGAAAGAGGGAAAGGGGGTCTGAGAACAGAGTATAAACTGATGGTGGAGATAAAAGAAGATGGAGAGAGAGAAGGCAGGTGTCCAAAAATTAAAGCAGCTCCAATGCTTCTAAGTTCAATTGTGCAATCCCATGTGGGTATGGATTTACATTCTTTTTTTCTGACACACAGTCTTACTCTCTCTCCTGGGCTGGAGTGCAATGCTGTCATCATATCTCCCTGTCACCTCAAACTCCTAGGTTTAAGAGATCTCCCTGCCTCAGCTTCCCAAATAGCTGGTACTACAGGCACATGCCATCAGACCCAGCTAATTTTTTCTATTTGGTGTAGAGATAGCATCTTGCTATGTTGCTGAGGCTGATTTTGAACTCTCAGGCTTAAGTAATCCTTCCAGCTTGGCCTCCCAAAGTGCTGGGATTATAGGTGTGAGCTACCACTACACCCAGCCCGAATTTACATTCTTAATTGACATGGACAAATGTCTTATAAAGTAGGGTGGAGTTTTTCAAGGTTGTTGGCAATAAAAATCATAGATTTTATTGAAAGCTGACAATGCTCCTTGATGAGGGCCCTGTGGTAGATTGCATTATGGGAATGAGTTCCTAGATGCTCCCTGCTTCTGCCCCCTTGCTGTGGCCTTATTGTGGCTTAAATGTATTTACTTATGCTCTGGCTTATGCTCCAAACTCAACTTTGTGATTTGTTCTTGCATGTGTGCAGAAGTGATAACGTGCCAATTACTCCTTCTTCAGCCACAAGAGGCCTTGTGCATTTCTGCAGGCCCCCTGGTTGGCCTCCCTCTGCCAACACCATGAGAGGAGCATGCCTGGACTAGCCTGCTGGTCTGGGGAGCATGACAGAAAGGGGAGCAGAGCTCCCCTCCATGCCCAGTATAGACCAGCCACCTTGCAGGTTCATTAACAATAGTAAGTGAGAGTTGCATTAAATCGCTAAATTTTGGAGCGCTTTTTATATCATTTTGTGACATTAGTGGACTAGACCAGCAGATTCTTATGTTTTCAAAATAAATGTTATAAAGACTCTAAGTGATTTTCAACTTGCCCATTAATTCTGATGAATGTTACTAGCTTCCTGATGCATTGTCCTGAAAGGAATCTAAAATTGAGTCTAGGTTTAGTACAGAAGTGATATGATTGATTACTAATGTCTGTCACAGCACCAGGAGGTGGGAGAGGAAGGATGTATGCTTTATGTCTCGCCCTTATTCAGACTCAAGCTAGGTGTGACTGGGTATTAATAACTCGTAGGGCCAGTGGATCACCAGGAGCTTTCTGAAGTTACAACTTGTCATTGAACCACACTTGGCTCTTTCTATTTTGTATTTTTTTCCAAAATATGTGATTTGTCTAGCCTAGTATCTATATGTGGTGTGCCAGATTCATTCGGCCTTCTCCACATCCAATCTAATGTCCTTTTAGTATGCCTTCCTGTATAGCAAAGGCTGGAAAGCTAAAAAACCCTGTTCTGAGACTCCCTTAGGGCTAAGGTTCTGGTTGTAATGTAAGTTTTGCCAATCAGATGCACTTGAGTCACTCAGACACAGGAAGCATTTGTTTGCCGACAGGGATGTGATAGAGCATCTGTGTTCTTCCTCCTTTGGTGGTTCCCTCTCATTGAAGGCGTAGCATGTTTCTGGGGTGAAAGTTATTCCTCAAGGCTCAGGTCTTCAGCCTTTTCAGATTTAGGATTTCATAAGATATCCTAATATGAAACAGATGTCTTTGGGTTTAAACTCGCTAGAGTCTGTCCTATTGTATACAGTGAACTTCTACCTGATAAAAAGGGGTCTTATGAGATATTAGAGTAGAAGGAGCACTGGACTTGGAGTCAAAAGATCTCAGTCCAAATTACAACTCTGTCACTTATTTGTAGGATTTGGGGCAAGCCACTTAACTCTCCATCTATAAAATAAGATGAATCCTACTGTATAAGATTTCTTTGAAAAATAAATTAGAAATTGATAAAAAAATTTCTTTGTAAGCTGGGCACAGTGGCTCACACTTATAATCCTAGGACTCTGGAAGGCTGAGGCAGGCAAATTGCTTAAGGTCAGGAATTTGAGACCAGTCTGAACCAAGAGTGGGACCCTGTCTACTAAAAATGAAAAACTCAGGCAAGAGGATCACTTGCGCTCAAGAGTTTGAGGTTGCTGTGAACTATGATGCCACGAGACTTTGTTCTCCACCCCCAAAATTCTTTGTAAACTGTCAAATAATCTGAAAATGTTTATATATATAGATAGATAGATAGATAGATATAGATATAGATTTTTTTTCCTTTTCTTTCTCTTTTTTTGACATAGAACAAAGTATTTGATTCTCATTTCTGGAAAAAATCAGGAGCAGCATAAGTTACTATGAGTCCCATAGGTTTGTGACTGAAAGAAGCCACTTAATTGGGTGTGGTGTTGGAGTTCACAGCTCCCTATGGGGTAAGAAGTGGGTTTGTAGATGGAGACAGCTCTGATTCTGGGAGTGAATGACCTTATGTAGGTTGAGGGGAAAAAGAAACCCACTCCTCATTGCCCAGTTATGTTTATCATTTAATGCACGGGAGAAATTTCCTCCCCTTAAAAATAATCAATAATAAAATAAAATATTGAAGATGCAACAAATAAGGCTTCAGGCATAAGGAAATCATCGATAGCCACAGAGTGATGGCAGGTGGAGTTGAACGTGACCTCAGAAGTAGTTTAACCAAGTATCCCACTTAATAAGGAAGTATCTTTTTATATCATCCATAGGAGGACTGATCTCTCACTAAACATTCTGGCAAAGGTGTGGGGTGTGGGGGGGGGGCGGGTCACTACCTTTTAATTCTTAGAGTTCAAAGTGTAATTCTAAAGTTAGAAAATTCCAACTCAGCTCCACATCTTTGAAAGTGTGCTCCAATGTCGGAAGAGATAGTTTGCGGAGAAAGGTCAAAAACATTACAGAAATATTTTATAAAATTGCTCCCTCCTGGAGAGCTATCATACAAATGAGCATAATAAGAGCTCTGCAAAAACTGGGAGGGGGCAGATTTTTCTATTTTCTTTAACCCAGAAGTTTCCAAACATTTTGTCATGGAAAATTTCTTCCTTCCTCACTGAAGTGTTCTAAGGAAAATGCTGCAATAATTGTAAAGCTGTTGATAATGAGTGGAATTTTTGTTTTTGTTTCTTCACTCACACTTACACTAATTAGTGTTAATTATAAGCTGGAGCCACAGAGAAAAATGACTAATCTCCTCTTCACATAAAATCTGATGTATGGACTGGAGGTGGGGGGAGGAAGAGTCACGGAGGATAGAAGGAAAACAGAGTCAGCCCGCCAATTTATCTTTCTCACAGGCTTTAGACCCCACACCCTGCAGCCCTGATGATTCACCCCTCCTTCACTCTGCTCATATCGTGACCTTTCTGATCTGACCATGCTTCTCTCCTCGAAACCGCAGTGCTCCCCACATCATGGAATCGATGCATTCTAGTTTCCTTGGTGCAACAGACAAGGTGCTGCAGGATCTGGTCCTTGCCTTTTGCTTTTCTTGGGGGTGGGGGGAGTGTCAACATTTTCTCACCCCATTTTACTTGTACTTGCACTACAGTAGAAGTGAATTGTTTGCAGTTCCTTGGGCCACAATGCCTTTTTGAGCCTTCCAGGCTTTGCAGAGGCTGGTCCCTGTGCCTGGAAGAATATCCTCTTATTTCCCAGCCCCACTGCATTCAGTGGTCTTGACGTAGCCATCGTCCATGCTCAAAATCAAGGTCACTGTATTATGTGAAGTCTTATCCAAATTTTCCCCCTTACCCCCAGGAGAGTTAGCCACTACTCTGTGCTACCCTTGGATCTTATATATAATTTTATTTTTTGTCTTATTACTCTATATCCGTTTGTCTGTTCTTTGACCATGGGTTTCTGAAGATAGGAACTCTGTTAGTTTTATAGGGGTGCTGTAGCAAAGTGATAGAAACTGTGACATGAAAACAATAGAAATTTATTGTTCTAGTTCTGACAACTATCAGTCTGAAATCAAGGTATTGTCAGGGTCATGGCCTCTGAAGTATCCCTGCAGGGGAATGCTTCCGTGCCCCTTGCTAGCTTCTGGCAGTGGCACCAGGTGGCATCCTTCCTGTGTGTCTCTCTTATCCTCTGATAAGGTCGTCAGTCTTTCCGGATTAGGAATCAGTCCTACTCCAGTCTGACGTCATCTCAACCAATTATATCTGCAATCCCCACAGCTCCAAGGAAGGTTATAAATGTCTTAATGTCTTCCCAGTTGAGACCCATGTCCAGAGCTTAACATTTCAGTTGTTTGGTTACCTGTACTTTTCCTCCCTCTTATTTAAAATATTGCTGTGAACATATTTGTGCATCTATTTTTCTTTTTTTCTGCTGAATCAGGTCTAACTGAAATTCAAGTTCTAAAATGGGGGTTAGGCACTGACTCAGGCCAACCAAAGAGTTGACTACAAAGGCACAACCAGGTGGGCAGTTGATTCTTTCACGATTCATTACCCATTCCTCAATGTGCCTGGTGCTTACCAGGTAATAGGTTAGCTACTGGGGAGGCAGCAGCGAATAATGGTACCATGGCCTTTGCCCCATGGAGTTTATAATCTAAGAACCCCAAGCACTCTGTAAAGTTCTGGGGATTAGATAAACTATGATCTCTACCCTCAAGGAGCTCCCAGTCTAGTTGGGGAGATTATAATATAATATTGAATATAACACAAAACATATGTGCTGTGCTGGCTTTGTTGAGGGGTACCTAAGACAGACAAGGAGTCAGGGGGAGTCAGGGAGTCAGATAGGATTTTCGGAGATGGAGACAGCTCAGCTGCGTGTGAAGTGGTACATGAGAGTTGGGTGGGTTTTTGTGTCTGAGGCTTTATGTCTTGGGGGGCAGCAGTTACTGTATCAATAAATGCAAAGATGCAAGGAACAAGTTATTTATATGAAACCATATGTAATTCCATGTGGGTAGAAATGGAAGACAGGGAGAAGGAAGATGATTGGAAAGGTAGAGAGTTTCTAGATCATGAAGAGCTTCCTAAGCCATGCTGGTTTTTTCTTCCTCTGATCACAAATACATAGTTAGGCAATATTCAAACATCAACAAAATATAATGTCAAAGTAAATTCCACCCAATCAAACTCCAGGTAATCATTGTCAATATTTTGGCCCATACTTCTCCAATGATTTTCTATACATATAATTTGATCAAAATGGGATTATGTTACATATTGTTCTATGGCTTTCTTTCTGAATTAAGTAATATTTCTTGGGCCTCTTTCTGCATTAGAAGACATAATTCTGCCTGGTGTTCCACGGTTTAGGTGTACTAAAGTGTATTTAACCATTTCTGTACTGATGAACATTAGGTTGGCTTTCAACTTTGTAATTACAAATAATGTTGTAAAAAAGATTTTCAAATGTCTATTTTGGGGGGGAGTTGTGGGAGTATGGGTCAATTCATCTGGGCAAAATACAAATGTTTTAAAAGGAAAAATCAAGTTGCTCTTCAAAAAGATTATCAATGTTTCTTCCTATCAATAGTGTAAGAGCACTGATTTCTCCAGAATATTATCAATTGTTAAAACTATTTGCCAATAAGAAGGGCAAAAAATGTCAGATTCAACTGTAATGTTACCTTGTTAGTAAGAATGATCTTTTACAAATGTTATTGACCATCATTATTTATCTATAAATTTCCTGCTTATATATGGTGTACATTTTTCTACTTAAATCTTTTTTATTAATTTATAGAAGATCCTATATATTCTGGATATTAATTCTTTGCCTTTTAAACATGTTGCAAATCTTTATTTCCAGTCTATATTTTGTCTTTTGACTTTACTTATCGTGTCTTTTGCTGTATAAAGTTCTAAAGTTACATAGTGAAATCTTTTTATTCATGACTTTTGGGTTTTACATTTTGTTGTCAAAAGAGCCCTTCCCCATCTCACAATTTAAAATATTTCTCTATATTTTCTTGTAGTCATATTTTTATATTTAAGTCATTTTTTAAATCTATCTGAATAAATTCTTATGTCTGATATGAGATGAGAATTTAATTACGTTTATCGGTTTTCCCATTGGATTATATTTTTCCTCTTCCACTGTTTAGAAATCTTTACTTTCTCTTTTTTTTTTTTTTTAATTTATTGAATGGTAGCTATGTACATTAATGCACTTCTCTCTCTTTTTTTTTATTGAATGGTAACTATGTACATTAATGCACTTCTGGGGTACAGTGTGGGGTTTTCACACACAATCCAAAACACTTCCATCAAACTGGTTAACAGCCTTCATGTCATTTTCTTAGTTATTATTTTAAAACGTTCACATTTTACTCTTAGAAAGATTTACTTATACCGTTGTAAGATAAACCTCAGGAATGATCCCTCCAATCCCCCTCCCTCCACCCACACCTCCTCCCCTCTCCCTCCCCCCTTCCCGTATTCTTAGGCTGTTATTAGGTTATAGCTTTCATATAAAAGGTATAAATTAGTTTCATAATAGGAGTGTGTACATTGGATACT
>NW_003852405.1:3127126-3128124 GCF_000181295.1 Otolemur garnettii
AAAATCTTCTCCCATTCTGAGGGCTGTCTGCTTGCCTTACTATCTTTACTTTTTCATATACTAAATCCATATATATATCGGCTTCTAGGCTCTAAATTCTGTTCCACTGAATTTTGTCCATCCCTGTACTAATGCCACAATGTAAGCTTTAACATGCATTTGATATCTGAGATGACAGATCTTCTTTTATTCATCTTTGTTAAAAATTTTTGGTTGTTTTGTGCATTTACTCTTCTTGTGCTGTCTACTGATTAGAACCAGGGTTAGCTGAAAACTCAAAGCCAGTAGTGGTTTAAAGTAGATACGAGTATCTATCATGAATATAAAACCTGGTCCAGGGAGACTATGCTGGGTCTGTGATTAATAGGACATTGGTATTCTCTATTCTGTAGCAGATGGAGGATCACATGCATTTTAAAGTTATTCATGAGGACAACAAAATTCTGAAGTCCTCATCGTGGAATAGGAGGTTGGTGAGCCTGGCACCCATAAAGCAGCAGGGAGAGGACAGGATGCAGGGCAGCTGGCAGGTGCATCCTCGGAGAAAAAGTTTGGGGAAGATGATAGAAAGGAAAATAGTACGAGTGTTGCCATGGAAAGATCAACAAACGTTCTGAGGAATATGAGGTGTGGGGGTTAAATGACAAGGGAATGAGAAAAGTTTGAGTGTGTGAGTAGGCGTCAAGGAGACTCAGCGGAGTATGGGTGCTTTAGAGTGTGAGAACTCAGCTGACTGGAGGGTGCCTGAGAATGAGTCATGGATTATCTATCCTATGCTGTCCTATCCTATCCTATCATGTCCTGTCCTGTCCTGTCTTAAACTACACACACTCTATGCTAGAGCTTCTGTACCACGTCTGTACTGGACTAGACTAGACTAGGGGTTTGGCATGGGCAGTGGAGATTGAAAGGGCAGTGTAGGCTTCATATTAGCAAAGAACAGCCTTTGTCAATAAGAATTTTATTAGTATTTCTTTTTCTTTCTTTCTTTTTTTTTT
>NW_003852405.1:3128144-3175805 GCF_000181295.1 Otolemur garnettii
TCTCCCTGAGGTTAGTCTCTCTCCTTTTTATTTATTTATTTATTTTTGAGTCTCACTATGATGCCCTCAGTAGAGTGCTGTAGCATCACAGCTTACAGCAACCTCAAACTCTTGGGCTTAAGTGATTTTCTTGCCTCAGCCTCCCGAGTAGCTGGGACTACAGGAGCCCGCCACAATGCCTGGCTATTTTTTGGTTGCAGTTTGGCTGGGGCTGGGTTTGAATCCACCACCCTCCGTATACGGGGCCAGCGCCCTACTCACTGAGCCACAGGCACTGCCCAGAATTTTATTAGTATTTCTTGAAGAAAACTTTCCAAGACAGTTAGAAGGAAGGATTATCTGGTCATTGCAATACTCTATTTCTAATGAGATTGCGGGTGCCTGAGGTGGCTAGGAGATTAGAGTGGGCTGGGGAAAGTAACTATTTGCCACTATTCTCCCCATTTATTTGGGATGGGCTTGATGGAATCCAGGATTCTTACTTGGATAGAGATAGGGCATTGGAGAGAAAGCAAGGTATCTAGGGGATATTTTCAGGTCAAAATTTATTCTTGAGGTTAGATTGAAGAGGGATACATTTTGTGGTCATGGGTACTAAGTCATATTAGGAGAGGCCTCCCTCCAGCTTGACATCAGTCTTAGTTTATATGATAGCTGGGATTAAAAGAAGAAGAGAAAAAGAGGAAGGAGCAGAAGGAGGAAGAGGAGAAGGAGAAGTGGAAGAGGGTGGAGGAGGAGGAAGGACAAGGAGGAGAAAGTTCAGTGTTAGGCTACCTTTTTCTTCTTCCCTGCTCCATTTCTGCCCCTGGCTGCCCACTTTAACAAGCTGTCCTGGATAAATAAATAGGAAAGGATTGTCTTTACTTACCCCATATTAGATCTTCACATTTCAGAGAAAATGCCTCTCACTATAAAACATTTAATCAATCAATTAATTTTAGAGACAGGGTCCTTCTCCCAACACCTAGGCTGGAAAGCAGTGGTATGACCCTCGCTCACCGCAGCCTTGAACTCCTGGGCCTCTGGTGATTCTCCTCCTGCCTCAGCCTCCCAAGTAACTGGGACTACAGCCATGTGCTTGATGCTTGGTTTATTGAAACAAAAAATTGTTTTATAGATACAGGGTCTTGCTATGTTGCCCAGGCTGGTCTCAAACTCCTGGCCTTGAGTGATCCTTCTGCTTTGTTTTCCCAGTGTTGGCATTATAAACGTGAGCCACCATGTCATCCTTGTTAGAAGTTTCAATAACACCCATGTGATTAAGACTTAGTGTTCATTATTTTAATAGTTGTGTGATAATTTAGGACTGTGCTTGTCTCCTACATGTTTGACTAACTGTATTTTACAAAATAAAGGATCACTGGAGAAGTTCCTGATCAGTGTGAGAAGAAGTAGCTCCCTATCACTTGGGAGAAGTCTTAAAGAGTTTTGTGGTTTGGGAAAACTGCTTGAAAATGATATCAACCCAACATAAGCCTCCGAATAGATGTTATGTGATCTATTACTGAGAGAACCGAAGGTCTATCACCACCGCCTCTTCCTGTAATTTGTTAAGGATCTTGGGTTATTGATTTCATGGCATAAGAGGAGATTTGAATAGTTGCTTTTTTGTTTATTTGTTTGTAAGTTTGAGACAGAGTTTCATTCTGTTGTCCTGGGCAGAGTGCCATGACATCAATGTAGCTCACAGCAACCTCAAACTCTTGAATTCCAGTGATCCTCCTGCTTCAGCCTCCCCAGTAGCTGGGACTACAGGCATCTGCCAGTATCCAAGTAGCTTTTCTGTTTTCAGTAGAGATGGGACCTTACTTTTGCTCAAGCTGGTCTCAAATTCTTAACTCAAACAGTCCAACTGCCTCAGCATCCCAGAGTGCTAGGATTACGGGCATAAGCTGCCACGCCTGGCTGAATAGTTGCTTTTTTGGGAAAAGGGAAAAAATTGGCGGCAGTTTATGTCTTTTTTTGTTGTTATTGAATGGTAACTATGTACATTAATGCACTTCTGGGGTACCGTGTGGGGTTTTCACACACAATCCGAAACACTTCCATCAAACAGGTTAACATAGTCTTCATGTCATTTTCTTAGTTATTGTTTTAAAACGTTCACATTCTACTCTTAGAAAGATTCACTTGTACCCTTGTAAGATAAACCTCAGAAGTGATCCCTCCAATCCCCCTCCCTCCACCCATTCCTCCCCCCTCTCTCTACCCCCTCCCCGTTTTCTTAGGCTGTTATTAGGTTATAGCTTTCATATAAAAGGTATAAATTGGCAGTTTATGTCTTACATTTTCTCTGGTTTTAAGCAATATTCCTATAAAGTCAAATGGAGTAAATAAAGCTTTTCTTGATACCATCAGCTATTTTTGGTTTTGTGGTGTGGGATAGTTCATTTAAGACCGTGCCTAGGTTGATAGAGGATCCCAGGATATACAGCTTGAATAAACCAGACGATATATTTCTTCACGATCACCCCTTACTCTTTTTATAAAGAAAAATTAGATAAAAGTGAACATGAAGAACGGCTGTAAAGGAGAAAAACAACAGGGACATATGATTAAAAAAATTTTTTTGAAGAGAGAAAGGTAAGTTTCCCTGCCGGAAATAATGTGGACTTTGAAGTCAGATGGGTTTAGCATCAATTCCTAGCTCCACTATCTTCCTGGGTGACCTTAGACAACGTCTCTGAGTCTCTGTTCTCTCATTTGAAGACTGGGGATGATAAATATACATTTCATCAAATTATAAGAATTACGTTTAAAATGTTGATAAATATTGTCAACTCCTATAAAACATTGACCCCCCCTTCACAAATCAACACAAATGCTTCTTTTCTGTGATTTGTCAAGGGCAGGTTAGAGAAGGGCAGGTTAGAGAAGGGCAGGTTAGAGAAGGGCAGGCTACGTCACTTATCCTCCCACCATATTTGGTACACACTTCCAAGAAAGCGAGCCTGGCTTGTATGGTAATTGTATATTTGCTTATCTGTCTTCCTAAGTAAGTACTCTGGGAAGACTCCAGTGATTGTGTTTTATTTAGGGCTGCATTCCTAGTAGTATCAGATTTGGAACATGTTTACAAGTTTTGAATAAATGAATGAATGAGGCACTTATTAGAATTTCTGGCACTTAGTAGGTGTTCAGTGAAGATCAATTCTTAACTCTCGTCCACTTTCCTTTTTCACAGTGGTGGGTGTATGATGTAAGAACGGGGAGGGGAGAAGGAGGAATTCAGAATTCAGATGGAGATGGCTGGAATTAACTTATACGTAAACACGAAAATGTTTGGATTCCCCGCCCTTCCAAGAGCTGCCTCCCTGGGTCACTGAGCATCTACCCGATTACAGGAGGGTGACCTTGCCACTCACCGTCCTGGAAATAGCTTTGGTTTCACTCCAGTCTTGCATTTTCCTCCTCAGGAATGTGCTCTCATTTCCTAAAGGTCAAATATTTGTGGCAGACGTTGAAAACAATGAAATACAACTTATTGATCAGTTAATTTAATTCCGTCCTAAGTTCTTAAATTTTTGGAATCTCATAGATCTCATATTCAAACAGAGAGGAGCCCAGACCATCAGGGAAGGAGCATGTAGTACTATTTGGCAAAGGACTCGGGACTCAAGCTGGCTTATGTGCTCGGCTTCCAAGAGCAACATCCATCTGATGGCTTGTTACCATCCGGCCCAGACCTCGCACTGATGTAAAACAGTTCTTTGGAGTCCCATTTGTTGACCCAACCTTTGGGCCTTGTTATTTGCTAAAGCAAAAAGTGGTGTAAGTTGCTTCTCATGAGGTCAGTGCACTAGGTTTCTCTTATGGAAAACAGCTGTGTTTTCCAGGCAAGCCTTCCTTCCAGTTTATCATTCTGGAGGATTTCCCATCTCCTCGAGCACACGGCTATCCAGAATTGTTCATTCATTCTCAGTTGAGTGGGCTGCTAGGATAGAATGGGTGTGTTTTATTTCTATAAACCTCTCTTGTGAAAGGTGCAAGAACTTCCTCTTTAATACTTACTTGTCTGTTAAATATTGTCTGGCATAGTCCAGAGAGGAATGTGTATATCTTTTGGAAGAACAATATTTCTGCTCTCAGATCAGACATAGCGCAGAGGGTTCAGCTGGGCTTCAAAGCAGCAGAAGGATTCGTAATGACAGGGGATCTAGGTGTAGCTTTGCCATTTCGTTTTAACAATCAACTGACTCTGAAGCACATTTTTAAACTTATTTCATAAGGTAACATTTTGTAACTGCCAATATTTGGCAAGTAACTTTTGAGAAGTTTCCTTTCCTCTAAGGGCAACTGCTTCTTCACTCAGTGAACAACCTATTTATTGACACTTTTAAACATTAGTATCCAACATTCTGAGAATGGGGGGGAGACTCACCTGAATATTAGTAAAGAATGAATTGCCAAACGTGACATTTTCATGTAGAAAAATAATCTTATTTCTTTCTAAACTTGTTTGATAAAATATTTCTGAATACAACTTATTCTGAAATATTAATGACTAAGAATTACCATAACTAGAAATACATAATAATAATAAGTGCTGTTTTTAAATAGAATATGTCTCTTAAATTAAAAAAAAGACCTTTTACTTTTGGTCTCTGTCCTTACGCTTGCGTATTTTTAGACGGTTGTAATAACAGGGAACATAGTGTTTCGTATTCTGCCTTTATTTTGGCAATAGGAGATAAAAATTATCATCAAAACAGAATTTTTTTTTACTATAATGTAACTAAAAACATCATTCATAAAGTTACATAAGTTGGAGAGGAAAACAGCATCTTATTTGTGGAACCTGTCTTTACCAAGCCACAGTAGCAAAATATTTCAACCCTCTTGCTCTTTTCTGAATTGCTAGCTTGTTTGAAAGGAGTTTCCGTCTGTTCACAGAGCCCTGGGGATGTCTCATGGGGGCTTTAGCGGCCTTGTCCCCTAGGCCACTTTCTTCTGCTGCTCTGCATCTAATTCCCAGGCTGCTATCTGCTGCCGCCGAGCCACAGCTGGCCAGCAAGCTCCGGCAAGTGCGTCCCTCTGCAGTGGGCAGCCTGCTACTGATGTCGGCCTGTCTCCCTGGGACCAGGCTTCAGTGGGCCAAAGCCGCTCCTGTGCCAGGGTCCAGAGGCAGCACTTCACGCTGTCTAAGATGAAGTGGAGAAAATCACTTCCCTGACTGTGGGGTCTTATGCTCAGAGGTGAGTCCAAAAGCAACCTCAGGTCTCTGTCTTCCCTGTTGGTGGAAAGAGCTTTTTCACCTTTCATCTGTGGTGTGTTCTGCCATCTCCCAGTACTTCACTGACACGGTTAATACCTTCCTACGTGAAGGGCCTGCTGTCAGCCCGTACCCAGGGAGCATGCCGTCAACACACCACTGACTCTCAGTGCTATGCACTGAGACTTTGGCAGCAGTAATCGTGATGAATGTATTGAGTTTTAGTCTTGGATGGTCTAGTTGGCAAAAGCCTTGGGCTTCCTCTCCTTTGAATGATCCGGATAGAGCATAGCTCCTAAGCCCAGAGCTAGTGCAAGGGTATAAACACAGGGCTTTAGGGGGAGTATATCAGCCAATGCCTTCTGGTGAACTCAGATTTAGAAGTTTGCCAAAGACTTGAATGCACGCTTTCTCCTCCCCACAGAGATTTTAGGAGACTGGGTTTGTAACCAGTTCCTCACTGAACAAATTTCAATGACCTCTGTCCAATTCTTTCCCTTAACTCCCTCAGCTGACTACTTGATCTCTGAGTTGTTTCCCAGAAAGGGTGGGTTTTCTGCAAGACAAAGGAGCTGAGATCCTGAAAGCCCCTGAGATTCTGAAAGCAAGATTCCTGTTGCCAAGAATCATCACAACCTACCCCAAAGTACGGGACCTCCAAATGTGCACGGCCCCTTGTCAGTTATGCCATGACCTGCCCAAGACATGTGGCCCCTCCTATAAGAACCCATGATCTTTGTCAGTTTGTGGGGGAGACCAGTTTGGGGCAGCATCTCCCATTCTCCTAAAAAGATGTCTGTTGTATTTAAAATCCTTTTCTTCCTTGGCAATCCTCCTTGTCTCAATAATAGGATTTCTTTGTCTTGAACAACTGGTCCTAGAGGAAAGATGCCTGTGGTTTTGCCAACAGGTTGACAGTGTTCTTGAGGAGTTCCTGCCCTTGGGCTGTCTGTTTTGTCTGCCTTTTGCAATAGTGCCCCAGTTCTGACCCAATCAGTTCAGACTCCTGAACTTGAAGGGTTTGGAGCCTCTATTATTGATGGAATGTGGCTGACAGAAATGACAGGGATGTTTTCTCCCTTGCTGCCATGCTACACGCCCAACATATTTTTAAACTAAGGACCGAACAGGGTTGGTATTTGTCAAAGTGTAACAGTAAGCCTATGTTTCTTAGAGAACAATTATATTCATGATCTTTCAGGAGCTTGTCAAATAAAATTAGGTCATATACACAAAGTAGCACTTTCACATAATTTGTGTCATTAATCATTTGGCCACCATATTTCTAGAAAACGACAGCAGCCCTAAGATCCCTTGGGCCATACTTTTAAATTGGACCCCAATCCTACGCATTTGATAATACATACTTCTTAAAACATTTATTGAAAATAACTGGGTTCCTAGCATTTAGTCTGGAGTCTCCTGGATTTGTGGCTTTGATATACAGATATATTTTGGTGCATCTAGTCCTAGTGCTATAGTTCAGACTACATCTAAATTTTGCCTTGTTTTTCTGCCATAACCCAGTAGAAACCTACGCACTCTAGGACTTAGAGATGATTTGGTGACTGTTCCTTCTGGTTGATCTGGGACGGTCCTGGTTTTATGCCTATTATTTGGTTGTTAATATTATTAATATTATTTGGTTATAAATATAAATTTTATTTTTACAAATAAATGAATATATTGATCTGGGACAGTCCTGGTTTTATTTTTTTTTGGTTATAAATTTCATGCTCAGGTTATCCTAGTTTGGACAATAAAGTATATGGTCACCCTTCAGACAATGCCATGAATCACTGGCTCTAATCAGCTGCTAACTTCAAGCACAGTACTCATTTCTATGGTGTTATTTTCAAGGTGAAGGTTCTTATACCTCAATGTTACACTATTATCCTACGCACAGATTATGTTACACTCAAGGAGGATGTAACATTACTCCTTGCTTGGATCTTCTTCCTCAGTTGCTTCTTCCACACTATAGGGGTTGAAGAATCTTTAAAAGTTTTCAAGATTTAAACAAGGAGTCTGTCTTATGATATAAGACAAAGTGGCCTCCAGACACAGAAGGAGCTTAGAAAGCAAAGAATGAGGCAGATGAATCCAGTTTGTCAGTAAAGGGTAATTTATTGAGGAATTTACAGACAGAAGTGTAGTCTTAGGTGACAGCATGACAAGTTGATCTCTTCAATGTCCCCCCCTGAACCAGGGTTTATATACCACAGGGGAAGGATGTAGGTGCTCCATGAGAACACGTGAGTCAATTAAAGGCAACCTTTCAGACCAGGCAGGAACGCTGGGCGCACCATAGCTTATAATTTGTGATAACATCAAGGTTGCTTTGATCTGAAGGCAGAATTTATAGTGAGGACATGTTCTAAGGACAGTAAATAAAGTAGGAATCAGGAGACATTCCCGAGCCTGGGGTTAATCAGAAGTCAACATGGTGGATGAATAGCCAAGATGGAGTCACATTTCCTCACTGTGTCCCAGTTGCGACAACTTCAGGAGAGGAGGCTGGTTCTGTCTTTTGGCAGGAGTTGTACTCAGGACTAGGATGAGAAGAAAATATACAGAAGGTATCATACCTCCAGTATTAGGCAAGAAATTTAGATAGGCTTGGGTTGTACTCCACGAGTGAACTACCCCCCAATACACCCTTCCCTGATCCAGGCATGCAATTGCTATTGCAATCATTTCTTCCTATCCCCACCCCCTTCCTCAGGAAACTCCACCTTCACATGCCCCCAATAGGGGGAAGCACTTGGACTTAGGCATGGAATTCCTACTCCATGCAATGCTTACAAAGAGAGGGTCTTAGGTGATTATCCTGGGATGATCTCAGAATTACAATTACTTGTCACAATTAAGCACTTCAGAATACCAAGTTCTTTATGTTTTTTCTAATAGGTCAAAGATTTCCTTCTTATTTCTCTTGAAACCCTTATAAGTAACAAATTTAAAGCTGTTTGTATGTCCCTTTAATTTCAGATTCACCATCCATTTCTAAGTCTCACTTCTGAGAGTCCATACTTTTCTTCTGTACAGGAGAAACAGTACAGGACATTGTTCTAAGCATCAAATAATTCTTGTTGTAGATACAGTAATTAGTCTGTGTGGCAAGTGTATATAGGACAAAGATTCATAATCATTCACTACAGCCCCAACCCCATGCACATCTAACTGGCATAGATAGGCAGGCTTCCCAGCCTTGGGCTTCCTCATGTGATACCTCAATTTATAATGACTCTCTGACCTGCTTAGGCAAATTAGCAAGAAGTCCAGCTTTTCCCAGCCTCTTTCTTGCCTGGTATTTCTGAGAATTACCGAGTGGGCTCATTTGTTCCTAAAAGTTGTCCTGATCAGTTCTATTTGTAGGTAGCATAGGAACTTAGACGCCCCTTTGAGGCCACCACTAGTCATAGGACTAGTTCTCCAAGGGAGAATGGCTTGCTCTGAAGTTGGCAGGAATACAATGTAACTACTAATCAAGAGACCCCAATGTCACTTTCACAGGAGGGCTCTTTCTATGACGAACTCAATTAAATGACAGTGAAGTGGCCCTTGTTCTACCATGGGGACAGTCTGGTGTCACTGCCAAACTTTGTGGAGACCCTGGCATCTTCTCAGGGATCTGGCCAGCTGTACCCCAACTCCTGTGGCCCTATTACTCTGCTCCAACATCTACCACTACAGGGGTAGATGTGAGGGGCTCTGCAAAGAGGGAGTTCTCTTCTCTCTGCCTTATCTTCCCTATGGAAATATGCCCAAGCTTATTGGGACTCAGGGGCTCAAGCTCTTTGGATACAAGTTTGTCTCCAGGGCAACTGAATTGGGGGAAGAGTTCTGAGCAAGGCCACCATCTTCCAGAATCAAGCCTCCCTTTGATCCTTAACCCTTGAGAAGGTATCGGTCCATGGGTCTTGGTTCCTTCTGCCCACCTGGTGAGTTCCTTTCTCACTATTCAAGCCCTTTCGGCCTTCTCATCCTTAATCCATCAGATGATTCACAAAATCTCTGAATTTCTAAGGGAAGGATTTGGGGTCTTCCAGAAGTCTTTACTTCTTTTCTTATCTTGTGAGTACATAGATAGTGGCCAGAGACTCCAGAATTCTCAAGCTTCAGTGCAAATGAATAGGTGCAAATTGGCCAGCTTGTGAGTCTGGGCCAGAATTTGCCAGGAAAATATCTTATAATATATGATAGAATAATTCATTTAAACATAAAATTTAGATCACACTGAATATTCTCTTTTATAATCCTGTTTTCACTTAACACCATGAATGTCTTTTTATAACAATAAATATTCTACGGCATGATTTCAAAGTTGCATAGTATATTTTGCTTGTTCTCATTATAAGACATTTCTGTCCAATTTTTTCACTATTATGAATATTAATAAAGTGAATATCTTATTACAAGAGGCTTTGTGTTCATCAGTGATTATTTCTGTAGGGTAATTTCCTAGGAGTAGAGGTTGCTGGTTAAGAGGGCACTCCGGCTTACACCAACACCAGCAGCATACGGGGCTTTCCGAAGGACTGTCCGTAATCACCTAAAATAATTCTGAAGACATCCTCCTGTGGCTTTTCTTTTCAATGGTCTATAAGAGAGTGAAATCAAGACTTAAAATTATTTAAACACCACTTCTGAGTCCCTGAATGTCAAACTAGACAGTGCGGTTTAGTTTGTTAAATCATATTTTGTCTTCTCTCAAAATATCTAATATAAGATGTATTTTTTATATTTGTTTTTCAGCAAAACATAATGCCAGTTATAATAACAAAAATCACCAGCAAGGGTTTTCCCTAATGCTCTGAGTATTTGTATGTCAAAGGAAGAGCTTTTATATCCTTTCAAGAGAACAGCAAATATGACAGGGTGAGGGCGGGAACATGGTTGCATCTCAAGGGCCCTCTTCTTAAGGAGGAGATTCCAGAGAGAGGTTAGAAAGTATTTACCAGTGGGAGCAGGGTTATTTCTCCCACATTACTGCAGCCCTAAGGAGAATTCCATGTTTTGTCAACAAATGGTATTTGTCATTTTGATTTTGAGGTGGTTGCCTGGGACCCTCTTTTAACCTTCTTAAAGCATCCTATGGTATTTTGGTTTAAGACCTGTGACATTTTGTCTCTTTCCCTGAAGGCACGGGGAGAGCTAGGGAGCCGTCTGTGCTTGCCCTCAACACTGTGTTTAAGAGATAAAGAAGCCATTACTTCTTTCCTCAGGCAAGCTCTTTGTCTGTACAAAAGTCTCTGCCTTGATCTCTTCCCAGTAAACAGAAAAAGATATGTAGCAGTTCCACAGCCCTGAAAGCTTGTGGCTGGCTTCAGACCTCACTCATAGAAATACAACATATGGACTGATTAATGTACTGGCCCCTGTACCCTGTACATCGTCATTATGTGAACATTTCCTGTGTATTGTGCAGGGACACTGGGCCACATGTTGAGATTTAAGGGCGAAAAGACAGACCCTACACTCTAGGAGTTAAGTCAGAAGGGAGAAGGTTGTGACAACAAATAATTGTCATGTGCATATATAAGAATTTTAATGGGTATTTGTCCAAAGGGCAGGTGTGTAGGGAGACGGAACACCTTGAGGCAAATAGCCAAGGAGCTCTTGGAGGATTAATAGGTACTTGTGCATCAGGCAGGTGAAGGAAGGAATTCTAGGCAAGGGAACAGCACGTGCAAGTCGGGAAACTATAGCAGTTTATGCAGCATTGGGTGAAATGTCATGTCTTCTAGTTACGCCTTTAAAATAGGAGGGGTAGCTAGCAGGAAATGAGGTTAGAGAAGCAGGCAGGGCAGAAAATGAGGGGTCTCATATGTCACGTGTGTTAATTGTCCCGCACATAGCTGCCCAGATTAGAAACTGCATCTCCCAAGCTTCCTAGATGTGGCCAGGTGACTAAGTTCTAGAAGCAGAAGCGTCAGGTGACAGCTCCAGGGAGTCTGCCTTTAAAGACAACACAGCATCCTTTTGTGTCTTTGTCTAAGACCGTTTCTGTGACACAATGGTGTGGGAAGACAAAGTGAGTGAGAGCATTTCAGGTTGTGTGTAAAGCTAGCACATTGTACCCCATGATGGCATTAATGTACACAGCTATGATTCAATAAAAAAAGAGAGAGAGATATAAGGGGGTTCCCAAACCAGGAAGAGGGGGAGGATGGGCAGGAACGTGCAAGATAAAAACTTACCTGTTGGGGACAATGAGCACTATTCTGATGACAGACACACCAAAAGCCCCGACTTAAGCATTACACGAGGTATCCATGTAACAAAAATACTTATACCCTCTTAATATTTTGTAATTAAAATAAATATAATTATTTCTGGGAAAAAAAAAAGAGTATGTGGAGATAACAAGATGGGCGCTGGAGATGAAAACTTAGACAAATTTAGATGTCTTTTCCTGTCTAAATTCTGAAAGCAAATACTATTAACCATACAGAAAAAAGTAGAAAGAGCCTGTGTTTTTTGAAGCCATGGAAAAGCTTACATAAACCACCTACCTAGATTTCTGTCTGAGAGGGAAAGAAATTTCTGTTTTGTTTAAACAACTGTTGAAAGTTTCCCTTGCAGATATACCTAATCCTAACTGACTTCCCTGTATGGGTCTGAGTTACCATTGGCCTCTTGTGGACACATATTCACAGCATTGGGAAGGGGAAAGTGAGGCAGCAGCCCTGTTAACACAGGAAGTCGCTGCAGCGTCTGGCGCTGTTGCAGCTCAGCAGTCAGGGCTCTGCTGGTTCGCCTGCTTGGCATGAGGCAGCCGCTGGGCCTGCAGCAACTGCAGCTACGGCTGGCTCTTCCCTTTCAGCTGCTCTAGCTCCTGGGCCAGTCATGGGTTTAGGTTTCTGACAAAGGGTGCCAGCCTCTTTGGCAGGTCACCCACATCACTGAAGTTGAAGGCTTGGAGGCGATGAGAGGCGGGCACTCATTCCAGCTTGTCCTCTTGGGTTCCAGCTTGTCCTCTCCTCTCCCTCACTTCCTGTCCCTTTTTCCTTCCTGACTGCCTACCCTGCTGACTTCAGGCCAGCACCAGATGAAAAGGCAACAGCGGTAGGATAACTGGTTAGCTAGCTCCCACGACTGTACAGGGGCAAGTCTCTACTCTGAATGCCTCATCACTCCAAGTGGCTCTGCTTTTCTGCCTAGACCCCAGCTGACACTCAGTATGAAGACAGTGAGGCCAAGGTCACGATTTTCTTATTTACACTGTGTCTAGAACAGTGCCTAGAAGACATTGGATGTTCCATATGTTCCATAAATCTTTTTGAATGATGAGAGATTTTTAAGAAGGCAGATTTGATAGGACTTGGTAATTTGGATGTTGACTGAAGAGAAGGATGAAGTTAGCAGGACCCCTAGGTATTTCACCTTTGGCAATTGGGCGAAGATGGTGCCGTATGTTGAGACAGGGACTCCAGGAAAGGGATCAGTTTGGAGTGTACCCTCCAAAAGTTTCTTCCCAGGAAAGTACTGAGTTGTGCAGCAATGTTTGTGTTGATAGAGAGAAGCTGAAGAATAGAGATTGAAGCTGAAAGATAGAGATTGAGCCAGATGGACTTTGCAGTCTCCTTTGGATTTAGAATCCTATGACAGCGAGGAGAAGGTAAGGGAGTTCAGTTTTGCATATGGTAGATTTGATCAGACTCTGGATATTCTTTTGGAAATACATAGTCAACTGAAACTCAATTCATACATCAGAAAAGGAGTCTGGGCTGGAGATTTAGTTTTGGGTGTTATCTGTGTAGAAGTAGTAATTGAAGCAATGGGCAAGATTTTTAAAGATTTAAACATGATTAAGGGGCCAGAAAGGAGCCTTAGCAACCAACATTAAGCATCTGGCGGAAGAAGAGGAGGCCTCATACGACACTGAAAAGTAGCGATCAGTGAAGTAAGAGGTGAGCCAGGACCAGGTGGCTCAAGTCTGAGGGAGGTTCCAAGAGAGAAAGAGCGACTGTGTTGGGTACCAAATGCTGTGAAGCATTCCAGTGAGGGAAGACTTGGGAGTATCCCTAGAAAGATCCGTTTCTGTGATACGTTGGTGTGGGAAGACAAAGGGAAGTGAGTTAAAGAGTAGGTGGAGATAGCAAGATGGGTGCTGGAGATGAAAACTGCTGTCTTCAAGCTTGACTGTGACAGAAAAGAGAAATGTCAGATGGGAGTAAGAGGGTGAGTGAGAGCTGGGCGGGAATGGTGGGATTTAATCCTTCCAAGGGGGATGTTCTGGATGGTGATGAGTCTGAGTAGGGACTTGAGAGTAGGTGGCTGGGCAAACAGAAAGGAAGTGGAGGCCACTGGAGTTGAGATCAAGAACACAGAAGCCAAGATGGAGAACATAGTCTATGAGGTCAGACTATTAAGTCATGAACTCATCCTAGAGAAAGTCCTGTGTGTCTCACTGCCGAATATCACTATGGTCACCTTCGAAGTACTCCCCTTAGGAAACTAGGCACCAATGCCACGGCCTAGTCCACCCTTCAAAGCAGTTTTGGAACTCTTTTTCTGGAATAGCCCTCAGAGCTATCGTTGTACACAATCTGACAATTAAGTTTGTGAACTCATCCTAGAAAGTGCTACATACCTTATTGCTGAATGTTGCTACAGTCACCAGATGGCCCAGGGGAGCACTTTGAAGGTGAGCACAGTGATATTCAGCAATGAGGTATGTAGCATTTTTTCCTAGGGTGAGTTCCTGAACTTAACTGTCATACCTTGTATGTAGATACTGCTCCCCTAGCAGAGGATGATAAGAAGAAGAAAGTTGTTAGCCCAAAGCTCATGGTATGAGAGAATTGGCAAGGGATTGTCATATGATGAGGATGGCAAGGAGAGGTGGCATTCTTAGCGAGTGTGAGTCTTAAAGGAATGTGAGTTTATTTATTCATTCAACAATCTATATTAAGTGTCTGCAATACGGACTTGGGAGTATTGGTGGAATATGACAAAGGCACCACCACCGACTCAGTGATAAGTGGGCCAAGGGGCAATAGACCTGAAAGCACATTAGACCTCCCTGGGAGATTTTCCAAAGTACCCTGCCTGGGTGCTACATCAGCCTGACTCTATGAGTCTCTGCAGAGAGGGTAGCAGCACTGATATTTTTTAAAGGCTCCCCAGGGATTTCTAATGTGCAGTCAGGTTGGCAAGCAACTAGTGAGCAAGGAGCCCTTGGGTACAAGGAGATTTTAATGTTGAAACTCACTTGGGCCTCCAGTTGCTGGGGGCGCTGGGAAGGTGGGTGCTGACTGGCATCTGCATTTGGCACCCAGGGATTTAGGGAGCAGGATGTATCTGGGGCCCTAGGAGCTGGGTAGTCTGATTGTCTGCAGCTGGAGCTCTTGGCTGGCAGGCAGGAAATGAAGCAGGGCCCAGGAGCAGAGCATCTTATCACAGCCCGCAGCTGGTGCCTCTGCAGGTGGGAGGGGGACAGGAAGGGAGGCGGGCCTCAGCGTCATTTTCCACTGGGAGGCTACTTGTAGAGTTCTGTCATCAGTCCTCGGCACTGACATTTAAAGAATACCATGAGAAATTGGGGACTGTTTTGAGAGTGCAAACAGGATGGAGGCTGAGTTCAGGAAACCATGTCACATTAGGGATGAAAGAAGAACTGGGAACTGGGAGAAGAAAAATGTTCTGGTGCCTCTGACAACTGTCATCAAATGGTTGAAAGACTGTCACGTAGAAGAGAGATTAGATTTACTGTGTTTAGTTCCAGAACACAGACCAAAGATTAGGAATTCAAGGGAAGATTTCATCCCGGTTTAAAGGAAGACATTTTTAACAATCAGCTTCTACCACACACTTGAAATGTTCTCCATGTGAAGTAGGGTGCTCTTCCAGAGTTTAACAAGAGGTTGAATGACCAGATTTTTAAATGGTTATAAAAGTATAGCTGCTCTGGGTTGGAGTATGATGATCTTTAAAATCTCCTAGTCTTAGATTCTATAAAATTCTTTAATGTGAACATTAAAGGTAATTAAAACAAAACAAAAAAACTCACTTGGGTTGTGTATTGGCCATTGTCTTGGGAAAAATGAAGTCTTAGGTTTTTTTTCTTCTTAAATTTAGCATTATACTAGGGAAACGGGGTAAGGACATTAAAGCATTCAAGCTGGCATCCTTTTGGAATTAAAAATCAAGGGCTTGCTTACATCAATATGTGTATTTGTTGTTTAATACTTTAATAACAATGTTTATAGACCCTGGCATTTTCAGAACAATCTATTAGTTAAACCCTACTGTGTTTCTACTGAAGTAGGTCAGTATTTTTACAAAAAGAAAAGTCTATGTGACATGAGGAAGGTCATAGCTTCAGTCAGCATTTCAGCCAAAAATAACCAGTTGTCATAATTTGACAGATATACATCTCTTACATTGGGTCAAAACTGAATAAGTTATACACAGCATACAGATAAATATAGTTCTCATTCAAATGGATCTCTATGTAAACCAAAGCAGATGTAGTATTGCCTTAATTTTCATGTAAATCTAAAACTGTTCTAACAATAAAGTCTATTAATTAAAGAAAAGTTTTTTTAAAAATACCATTGCCAGCTTCACTTTGCAAGGTGATTCTGATATACAAAGTATGAAAACTACTTATTTCAAAAATGCTTCAAAACCAGGAGAAAGCTTACATTTTAGACCTTTTAAGGACCAATAATTTTTCTTTAATCTACTAAGAAGCAAACATGGCAAATATAAGATCTTGGTAAGTTTTACTTGAATTCTGCACATGTGGGTTTTTGGATACACCTTCTTAGCAGGATGCGTCAGGTGCAAGGAGTTGTCTGATCCTGGAAGGTCAAGTAGACTGCAGACTCTGTAGGGAGAAAGTGAGGAAGACGTGTGGGTTCTAAGCCACCTGCAGTTGCCTATCTCCTCCCACAAATTAGGGGTGAGACCCAGCTGATGGAATTGTTACTGTATCAGATTTGTGTTAAAAATTTTCCTAAACAGTATGTAATAATAGTTAGAATACCCCTGACTTCCAGGAATCATCAGTTTCCATTTTTCATCACTGACTATTGATTGTTAAATGGCAAAATAATAAAAGTGAAGGAAAATAGAGGGGCGTCCTCTCTTCCCTTGGGTAAAAGCAACCTACATATTTCTCTGCACAGTATAATGATGGAACACAGCAATCTTAAGTTCATTTCCCCCCAAACCCACAACAAGCAAAATAAGTAGAATGTGTCAAAACTGTAGGCCAGACAATCATAGGTTCCTAAAAATGGAGATTTTTTTTTTGAGATAGTTTCACTCTGTTGCCCTGTTGCCACTCTGTCCACGGTAGAGTGCCATGACATCAGCCTAGCTCACAGCAACCCAAACTCCTGAGTTCAAGCCATCCTCACAGCTGCCTCACTGTCCTGAGTAGCTGGGACTTAGGCACCCTCCACAATGCTCAGCTAGGAATGGAGTTTCTTCAAATTGGAAATTTCTGGCTTATAAGTGTCTTGTGTATACAAAGGTCAAGCAATGCTTAATAAGAAACCTAAAAGAGAGAGGCGTGTTCCCAAAACAATAAATGGGGTTTCTCCTCTTGCATGCCAGGTGGCCTGTGGCCAGTAATGCTCCAGAGCAGGGGTCCTCAAACTTTTTAAACAGGGGCCAGTTCACTGTCCCTCAGACCATTGGAGGGCTGGACTGCGGGCCCCAGGACGAGTTGGCTGCTAAGCAGGACAGGCAGCGGCAGCAAAAACACCCAGCAGGCCGGATAAATGTCCTAGGTGGGCCGCATGTGGCCCATAGGCTGTAGTTTGAGGACGCCTGCTCCAGAGGAAGGTTCTAGGACCAGCTACATTTGTATCATGTGGGAACTTATTAGAAATGCCAATAATGGTGCCCCACCTCAGACTTAACTACATCTGGAACTCTGGAGTAGGACCCAACAGTGTTTGCGTTAACACGCTCTTCAGGTAATTCGGATTGGAGAACCACTAATCTCAGTGATAAGGGCAAAATGGTCTCTATCACAAATTCCCTTCTTTCATATAATCTGGACGACAGCACCAAAGTAACCAAGAAATTTCCAGAGGATGAAGGGGAAAAAGTTGTTGTCTCTGCCCAGAAACACTCTTTTCCCTTTAAAGAAAGTTACATATGTTGATTAAGATCTTAGGAATGTCACAGACGTTTCTTAGAAATACTCACGCAGGGTAATCCCTAGAAGGTTTGGGATTCCAGAGTTGTGCCATGTCATTTTGTCGTATCAGTAACCCTGCGACCTTCTAGAGGAGTATTTGCAACAAGAGAAGTTCTGTCATAGGTAACGAAATTCCAAGTTAAAAGGAAATCACCACATCTCCTCAATTTTAAGATGAATAGATTCTCACAAGGTAACGTTTCTGAAATAACGATGCACCTTACAACTGGCTGACATGCAGTGTGGTGATCAGCCCTCTAAAACCACCTTTAGATCAAAAATGTGTCTTGGAATTGACACATCTTAGAATAGAGGAAATTTGGGAGTCAGAACATGATAGAAAGGTGAAGAGAACAGCCTCTGAATCATGTTCCCCTGTGAAACTAGTGTGACAGTGAGGAAGCATTTTATTTCCTCATCAAATTCTAAAAATGATAAATTTAATATTTGCTTTTTTTTTCAGATAAGTTTGCATCCAACACTCCTGCTTTAGGTCAAGATGATGTAATGGCGATTGTAATTAACTATTGTCTGAAATGACTAAAAACCCCGACAAAATATATGAAAAGACAGTTTTCCTGATGCTAAAACATCAGGCAACAAAGATTAGCAATCACGGAGATGCAGGAAACCGCCCAGCTGAGCCCTGGGACTGCGCAGGCTCACTGCCAGAGAGGCGCCAAGCCCTGGCGCAGGTGCACCGAAGGGCGCTAGACCAGCCACCTGGAGCAGAAGGCAGGTTCCGTGTCTTGGTAGCGGTAGCCAGAACGTGGTGATTCATAGCTATGATATGTGTTGTTGTCCGTTTGGAATATATTTAAAACGAATTGGCCAGCTTGATTTTTAAATTTATAATAACAGGTACAGATACTGATATGAATAGATGTATTTCAATATTGATATTTTCTGGAAAGTGGTATTACATCAATGATAAAATCATGCTAGGTTTTAGCGGCAGCAGCGGATGGCTTAAGGGAAACTCTGGTTACAGCAGAGTTAAAGTGTGAGTGTGTGTGGGCTTGTTATCTGTCAGGAGGCAACAGCTGTCTGGTTAGAATGAAACTGGCCAGTTGGAATCTATTCCTTTCCCACGACCGCACAGAACCCCCTGGCTTCTGCAAGCTTGGTCTGGGATGTGAGGGAAAGGAATGGACACGCTCTACCTGATGGGAATGGGCTGACTGAGGCTCTCCCGCTGAACTGAGCCACACGTGGTTTTGAGTCGCTCTTGACCTCACTGGGAAAGGTGTGAGAGAAGTGCAGAGTGGAGCTGTTTATCCATTGCATCTGAAGTATATTGGCGGTCGTTGCTACAGAAACTGTGTAAAAGAAGGCACATGTTAAACTGGGAGCCAGTAGACCCAGATCCTAACAAAGATCATCACTAGATTGCAAGTTACGATAAACCAGATGATACTGCTCGAATTAATGACCCTGAGCCATAGACTCTGGACCGGACCTAGTACATTAGGATTCGGGTTGTGGAACTCAAGCATCAGTAATTTTTTAAAAGCACGTAGGTCACTTTAGTGTGCATCCAGCCGTTCAAACCCCTCAGTAGTAACCAATCTATACGTTCTCTTTCAGACCTCGGAATACAAATTGAAGTCTAAATTTTGGCAGATGACAGAACATCAGCTGCCCCAGCTCTTCCCCTTTGTGATGCTTTATTTTTCCCCCCAATTTCTTTTCTAATCATAATTATTTGCTCCTGCATCTATAAACATCTGCAGCCTTAAATTAAATCCAATATCTAGAATGATACATCCATCTGAGGCCAACACTTCCCTCCTCCCAGGACGAGCTGGAACAATGTGTCAGGCTCTTGTTGCTCTTCTCTTATTATTTTAATGAACATCCTGCCATTTAAAAATTGTGCTGGCAGTGCGGTCTCTCCAGGCTCAGTTGCTCCTTGCTAACAGCTGGTTATCACCCTAATTAGAATTCCATTTCAGCCCTATTATTTAGGGTTCAGAGGCTACCAAGTTGAGGTCAGTTTTGTTTGTGGGATCTGAAATGTGCCAGAATGACCTTGACACCTAAAACCTTGTATAGATTCCTAAGCCTACTTTCACCATATTAAAAACATTTTTTTTTTTTAGTACTTAGGGAATCAGCTGTAACCAGATATGTTAAAAGCTTTTCAATGTCCTCAAAATAAATTAATGAAAACATGATAACAAATATCCCTCGGAAATATTATTACCCTTTCATAGAATGTGGAATATAGAATCACAGAACCTTCAGAGGGGATTTATATGGTCATCAACTTCCCACAGAAAAGCAGTCCCTTCTGTAATGTCACCAGTGAGCATGTACCTATCTTCTAGACACTTCCAATGACTATAATGTGTTACTGTGTTCATTCAGTAATGATTTTTGTTTCTTCTGAGAATTTATTTAAACTTTTGCTATTTTTAGCATCTATGCCAAATTCAAGAATTACCAGGTCTGGGGGAAAAAAATCATGATTTATGTTCCCACATCTGAGTGTGGGGAGCAGATGAGTTAACAACTATAATAATACAATGAGACAAATGGTCTTGAAATTTTTCCAGTAGCCTCCAAACTGGAAACTAATTTAATTTTGCTTGAGACTTAGAGAGGATGAAAGTTCAGGGAAGTTTCAGAGATGACATATGAACTAGGTCTTAAAAGCATGTGTACATCAGGCAGAAAACAGAGTGGGGAGAGGGTAATGGTGGCACAACAGACACTCATGATTAAAACTCCACTTTTATCCTTTGTATCCTTTAATTGTTCTTCTATCTTTCTCTATCCCTAAAACAAAGAGCAGTATACAACCTTGATTACTCAAAGTATGGTTCCTGGATGAGCAGCACTTGGGAGCTTGAAATAAAAGTAGAATCTCAGCCCATCCCAGATTTACTATAGCAGCCTGTACAATTTGAATAAGATGTCCAGGTAATTTTGTATGTATGTTAGGGTTTAAGAAGCGCTGGGCTACAACTTATATCTCTATTTCCTTACTTTCCATGCAGTTTTTAAAACAGAGTTATTGCATTTAATACCTAACTAATACATGCATGCAGTTTTAATAGTCAAATAATTTTACAAGGCTCGTAACAAAAAATGGCAAGGCCCTTTTTAACTCTTCCCCAAACCTCCTAATCACTTCCTAGAAGCAATCACTTTTAGCTATTTTTTCCCATATTTGTCTCCAACTCTGAAGTAGAAATAATCATATTACTATTTGTAGATGATACATTTTAAAACTAACCTGTAATTCTTTTTACAGCAGGTAAGAATTTTTCTTACATAACCCCCTTGACTTGTCTAGCCTCTCCTTCTAATACAATTGTAATACAATTTTAATTAACTTATAGTTAGCATTTTTAGTGCTATAACTACAAATATTGTTTAATAAAGCAAGTATGGTACCTTTTTTTCCCCCTGGAGTTAATTATTGCCTTTTTCCATTTGTTTAGATCTTTAAGTACATGTGCTTGTACCTAATTCTTATCTTTCTTAAATAAACTGTAAAATCCTCTCACTGTAGTCACACTATTTTATCAGTTTCATTTGGTTTCCTTGGAGTGCTTTCTTAAATTTCATTATCCTGTTCCAATCTAGGCTGGCTACTGTATAGACAACTAAAACCATTTTCACCCTGGGACTTCTTTTTATCATCATCCTAGAAAATTCTTTTGTCTCTTTTCTGTCCTGAATCCTCAGTTTCTGGATCTCCTCCTTTTTTGCTTTAATCCTCTATTTTTGTGGAGGCTATCCTCTAGTAATTTCTGGAAAATGACATGTGCCAGATATCTGTCTATTGACATTTAGTAGTTTTCATGATGTCCCCTGTATGAGAGATGCTGAAAACCTGGGAACTACATTTCCCAGAATTCTAGCTACCAATGTTCTGGTTTAGAGTAGGCCAATGAAAAATCCTCATATGCGATTTGGAAGGAGGAAGTGATTTGGGCTTTATTCTTTCATCAGAAGTAGCAACAGACTGACAGGGGCTTCTACAGCAGCTTCCTCACATTTCACTGTATATTACTCACAGCTGTAGCCTTATAAACAGATTTATGTGGTTTCCTGATTGCTGAGTAGCTTCCTTGTACCCCTCTAGCCATTTCAGCAATATGAGATCAGTATGTTAGATCATTTCCTGCTTGGACTACCTATCATAGAATTTTTTTTCTTTTTTTCTAACTGCATACTTGCCAAGTGTGGCTGTATGAAAAAGCCCTTCAAAGATGGTAATTTAGGCTTAGTTATCAGAGACAGTAAGATTTTGAATCAGAGGTGACCTTTAAGAGATTAGTAGTTCATGGCAAAAGAGATAATTATCACTTTTACTTGCATGGAATGAAGTGCCTGACAAGAACAGTACAGTTTGGGGAAACCAAATAGCTCTTGCAATATCTGGATACTGTTGGAGTGAGGACCACAGAGACTGTGGGGCGGGCTGGATATTTCTAAGTGGACTCGAGAGATTACAGAAAGGAATGACAACCTTGAGGGGTTCAAAATGTTTATTTAAGACATTATTAGAAAACCAGAGAGCTTCTGTGACTGCTCCAAAATAATATCTTAACTTTTGGAGTTGCAGGACTTCACAAATACCAAAATGTACTGAAATCAGGACAACACATGCCAATATAACCAAAACCCAGACCCAAATTTGATCTCAACACACTGAAGAATTGCAAAGCAAATTGGATTCATTGCTGCCAGGTCTACTGTGTATAAGGAAAGAGTATGACTGAATTGTGTTTCCCCAAAGTTCTATTTTGAAGTCCTAATCCTCAATGTGACTGTATATAGGGTCTTTAAAGAGGTAATTAAGGGGAAATGAGGTTATAAGGGTAGATGCTTGATTTGATATGATTGGTGTTCTTTTAAGAAGAGACCTGAGGGGTGCGTCTGTACAAAGGGAAGGGGATGTGAGGACAATATGAGAAAGTGGTCATCTGCAAGCCAAGGACAGAGGCCTCAGAAGAAAAGAATCTCATTGTGATCTGGGACATCCAACCTCCAGAACTGTGAGAAAATAAGTTTCTGTTGCTTTAGCCACCCAGGCAGTGACAATTTGTTATGGCAGCCTTAGCAAACCAGTATACTCTCTCACCATGTCTCACTGAAAATCTCAGAGGATGCTCCCTTTATCAAAACAGGTCTGAGAACTGGCACATTAATGCTGTTCATCCCATTTCCAGACCCAGGCCAGGTCTCAAATCTGGAACCCTTGAATGGAGGGGAAGGCCTCTCGCTGTAGGAGGAATCCAACGACATTGCTACAAGTATATAATGTGTCTTTCACAGAGAAATCCCCAGACACTGCTGGAAGTACTGGACACTGCCTCTGAGATGACATTACTCCATAGGGTTCCAAAATGTCACTGTGGCCCACAGTCAAGGCAGAAGTCCATGTGGGCCAGACAGTGTTTAGAACAATGTTTTTCAACCTTTTTATCTCATGGCACACTTGAACATATAGTTAAACTTCCATGGCACACTTAAATCATGTTGATCAAAAAAGAGTAAAAAAAAAAATTACTGTACTTTGAACTTCCTTTAAAAATAATTTAATTAATGATCTTTAAAAATTTTTGTAGTACACCTAAGACCCTCTCACAGCACACTGGTTAAAAAATCACCGCCTTAGACTTTCAGTATCACTGTTTGTTTGTTTGTTTTTGAGCCAGACTCTCACTTTATCACCCTCAGTAAAGTGCTGTGGTGTCACAGCTTACAGCAACCTCAAACTCTTGGTTGGACTCAAGCGATTCTCTTGCCTCAGCCTCCAGAGTAGCAGGGACTATAGGTGCCCACCACAAGCCCAACTATTTTTAGAGACAGGGTCTTGCACCTGCTCAGGCTGGTCCCAAACTCTTGAGCTGAGGCAATCCACCCACTTCAGCCTCCCAGAGTGCTAGGATTACAGGTGTGAGCCACCAGTCTCAGCACAGTATTGTTTTTGCTTTACAAATCTGTACCTTCTACTGTAACAAGCCTGAAACCACCAGTCAAAGTGCATATTTATATTCATGTCATCACAGACTAGATAAGGCTCTATCATACACTGTCTTCACTCCAGGACCTAGTAGCTGCTTTCTGGGTTGCTGCTGATCTTGTGAAAAAGGGAAAAGAAAGGTGGCAAAATATGTGGTGTCTCAAAGCTTATGCCCAGGAGTGACACATGACACACTCATACCTGCATGTCAGCAGCTAAAGCAAATCACGCAGCCACTCTTGAGTTCAACATGCATAACAAACAAAATCCGGCCATCTTGAAGACACTACAAGGAGAAAAAATGGAACATTTGGCAAACAATAATTAAATTTCCTATGCCAGTGGTTCTCAACCTGTGGGTCACGACCCCTTTGGGGGTCGAACAACCCTTTCACAGGGGTCACCTAAGACCATCCTTCATATCAGATATTTACATTATGATTCATAACAGTAGAAAAATTACACTTATGAGGTAGCAACGAAAATAATTTCATGGTTGGGGGTCACCACAACATGAGGAACTGTATTAAAGGATCATGGCATTAGGAAGGATGAGAACCACTGGTCTACAGTGTCTGTGAGCTGCTTCTACAGACTCATTCCCTCTATCCCCACACCTAACTCTTGTCCCTACACATCTTATCATTCTGATAATGGAGAAAGCCAAGACCACGAGGAAAAGCAGTGTATTAGTTAGTTCTGGCCGCATAACAAACTAAACAAAATTTAGTGACTTACAGCAACAAACATTTATGATTCCTTAGGATTCTGTGGGATGGCTGATTAATTCTTGTTTAGGCTGGAGTGAGTGGTCTAGAATGGCCTTGCTGTCCTATCTGGGACTTCAGCCAGCATGGCTGGGAATAGCTCCTGCTCTCTACATTGTTTCCCCTTCTCTAGGGTCTAGTCTGGACTATTTGTGTGGTGGCAACTGGGTTCCTAGCAGCAAGAGGAGGCAATGCACATATCCTTATCAAGTCTCTGTTGGCATCACTTAAACAATCAGGTTGACGAAAAGTAAAGGAGAGGGTCTTCCTGAAATAGATCTAGTCTCAGCTATCCCCTCCAGGCATCCCCAAGGGAAATCATCAGGGGAAAAATAGATTTCTTAATGATGGAAGTAGGGGTGTGGGGAGGGAGATATACTTCTCAAATCATTCAGTAAATGCCCTTACTCTTTACCTGTCCATATTTGCACTCCTGCTTTTTGGGGGGAAAGGGATGAGCTGGCAGAGAAAGGAGGAAGGAAGATGATCCTGGAACTTTCCCTAGCACAGGGAATCTCAACATTGTGGGAGTGTAGGAAGCGGGGATGCCTTCTTATTGGAAACCAACATCGCAAGGAGTAGAGATGCTTGTGGGAAATTGGTGAGCTTGAGAACAGGGCCAAGATAGAATGGAGAATCGCATATTGGACACCAGTGGTCCTGTTCACCTCTCACCTCCTTGAAAGCATATTTCCACCTGAGTTTGTGATACAACCCTCTCACTTAGAACACCATCTTGGCTACTGTAACCATTCAACACTTGTAACTCTTCTCTTTCAAATAGTCCTAGTTGCTGACCTAATGTATATTCTCCTCTTCTTCATTACTAGCAAAATCCCAGTTTTATTTGGGGTATTAATTTGCATTTTGCCAGCTTTCTTTGGGACTAGGGATGTCTATGAAATCTAGTTCTGGCTTATCTGCTGGAGACTTCTGTGAAATTGTTGCATTCCTGTTATAAGTACCACCCTTTCTTCTTCTTCACTGTTTTTTTGTTTGCTGTTTGTTTTTCCTATCTATTATTATTATTATTAGCTTTTTTTTTTTTTTTGAGACAGTCTCACTTTGTTGCCCTCAGTAGAGTGCTTTGACATCATAGCTCACAGCAACCTCAAACTATCAGGCTCAACAATCATTTTGCCTCAGCCTCCCAAGTAGCTGGGACTACAGGCACCTGCCACAACACCCAGCTGTTTTTAGAGACTGGGTCTTACTCTTGCTCAGGCTGGTCTCAAACTTCTGAGCTCAAGCAATCCACCTGCCTTGGCCTCCCAGAGTGGTATGATTATAGGCTTGAGCCATTGCACCTGGCTTTTTTTTTTCTTATCTTGAATGGAGATTTTAGGCTGGAAATGGAGCAGCCATCTTGTGTCTATAAGATAACCATAAGGCTAAAAGCCACATGTTGAAAATGGAGTTACAAGTTCAAAGGAGCCCAAAGACTTGATGGTACTGTAGAGTCATTGCACCAGTCTGGATTAGCCCCTTTCAGACTCCTCATGGTATGAAAACAGTAAGTGTCTGTGTGTCCTTATAATAGCTTTCTTTTATAAGCAGACAAAAGGCAGTCTCCCACTGATAAAGGCTTCAAGACATTTCATGTATCTCTCCTGTGAAGCCAATTTATTAATAAACATTGATCTCTTTCCTTTCTGACTTCTACAGCACCCCACTTATAATATGCTGTATGTTGTATGCCATATGTTTTCTAATCCTGCTGTAACAAATCACCACAAATTTAGTGGCTTAATACAACAGAAGTGTATTATTTTACAGTTCTAGAACTCAGAAGTCTAAAGTGGGTAAGGTGGACTGTATTCCTTAAGGGGGCTCTTGGGAAGAATCTATCTGTTTGTCTTTTCTGTTTGCCCACATTCTTTGGCTTGTGGCTCCACCGTCTGTTTCTGTTGTCACTTTTCTAACTCAGACTCTCCTGCCCTCCTCTTTTAAGTACTCTGTGATTATAGTGATCTCACCTGAACAATCCAGGCTGATCTCCCCATCTCAGGATCTTTAACTTAATCATATCTGCAAAGACCCTTTGCTGTGGAAGGTGGTAACATATTTATAGGTTCTGGGAATTAAGATGTGGCATCTTTGGGGGATTATTCTGCTAACCAGATAAGCCCTGTATTTATGTGTATCTATATCATATTTTAATCCACAATTATATTTAATTTAGCTCCATATGTTAATGATTTCTAATTATTTTGTATAAATCTTATTTTCTTTTCTAAGTATAAATCCCCTGGGTTACTTGAAGAAATATGTCTGTAAGAGAGCTGGACACCTACCTGTCTACTGGTTTTAGAGTTTCATTCTCTTCATTGACAAATATTGTATATCTCTTTAGGGTAAACACAAACACCAAAGCATCTTTATGTTTGGCTAACTACATGAAAATTTATTCACTCCCCTTAGTTCTCATCCTATGACAAAAATATATAAATTCTTATAAGCCTAACATAGAAGGCAGTCTTTATGAATATCTTGTAAGCAAGTGTTAGAAAGAATCTTAAAATGATACTTGGCTCTTTTTGGCACTAGCCAATGGGATATTTGAATTCTTTAGCCTTTCTATGTTCTGTTTTCAAATATCTCATGTTTGATTAAATAATTTTAGACTTTTTTTTGAGACAGAGTCTCACTATGTCGCCCTTGGTAGAGTGCCATGGTGTCAGCTCACAGCAACCTCAAACTCTTGGGCTTAAGCGATTCTCTTGCCTCAGCCTCCCAAGTAGCTGGGACTACAGGTGCCTGCCACAACCCCTGGCTATTTTTTGGTTGTAGTTATTATTGTTGTTTGGCATGCCTGCCTGGGTTTGAACCCTCCAGCTCTAGTGTATGTGGCTGGCGCCCTAGCCCCTGAGCTACAGGTGCCAAGGCTAATTTTAGACTTTTTGTCATAAAAAACTTTCAACACGCAGAAAAGTAGAAAGAATTATTCGGTAAATACTCAGCTATCCACATTTAGATTGGGTAATATATGTATGTACACATGTATGTGAAGGTTTTGCCAACTTACATTAAAGTTAAAAATAATTAAGTGATTTTAATTCAATACCATAAAAATGTGAGAATTTATATGCATTTCTGATGCTTTCTGGGACTTGCCACATGATGATGGGGTTGGGAACACCTCAGTATATTATTAGTTTTCCTGTATTTTATATTTGATATATTTTAGGTCCCTGCAGACTTTCTGGCATTCTTTCACCCATTAAAACATCTGCAAACAATTGCTTTTCTTTTTTAAACACATGATTGGCTAAATTGCATTTTAATAACTATGTCTTTCATATTCTTAATTTTTTAACTGATTTCCTGGAGGAAAAAGTCATGAATTCCCACGTAATTTGGGGTTAAATCTCATTGCAAATTGCTATAGCATTTCATGATAGGAGGCTAAAGGATGATGGGTCTTGATGTTTCGTATCCTGTCATCTTTGTGCCACATTTGCACAAGTTTTTGGTTGCTTTGTTTCTTTCCCAGAAAAGAGAACTTGGATATAATTTAACCTAACCACCACTTATGGGAGTGCATTGCTCTTAATTCTGCCAAGGGAATCATGAGAATTCTTGATTATCTTTAAGAACTTTTGGCATTATTAGGACTACCCAATACCAATCGTATAAATAGTGAAAGTATAGTTTTATTTTATTTTTATTCTAACTCTACTTTCTCATTTTAAATAGCAACAAATCATCTCCCAAACTTACATATCTTTTCACTTGAAAATTTCAGTTCAGCAAAATTCTTTAAGAGTTGGACCCTTTGGCTATTAGTAAGTCAATTATTACTGTTACCAGAGATTAGAGTTTTCTGAATGAGCAAAGCATATTGCTTATGAAAATACTTCAGGGAGAGACAGAACTGTGTTAATGTTTTCCTGTGTTCTTTTCTGTTTTTCTCTACTTCTAATAAAGATGAAGATTTGCAGAGTGGCTTTACCCTATGCCTAGGTAAGGACTCTTACGATCATTATGAAATGATTTGTTTTTCTGAATATACATTCTTTTCTATGCTCTGTCAAAGATGTTACCAAACTCTATTCCCTCCTTTCATCTGAAGACCTAAACTTTTGTTTAGTCAACCATTATAAAAAAATTTTACCAGAATTTTTATCCAACCTCATTTATAAAAGAATGTAGACTTTTTTTTCAATGTCTCTAGTCATTCCTCTTCTTTTTAGTGTGATTTCTGGCTTTCCTTATTCTAATAAGCCCTCATCCCTTTCTGTTTTTAAGAATTCTTATTTTATATTTAAAGGCAAACAATAAATATGAAAATTTGAAGCTATGGTTTCCCACCATAAATGTTGATCAGAAATACCTAATATAGAAAAAAACTCATCTATTTACAGTCATGAAACTTTGGGTACTATCATAAAAAGGCTGTGATCTGTGTAGTTTTTTTTAAACTTGATATTACATGTCACTAGACCATTCTACTATGATATTATAAGCAAATATCAAACAATTGTGAATATTTCTATTTATATTGAACTATTAGAATTTGAAGAATTCTCAACATAATCCAAAATTGGTATCTTATTTTATGTATTTGATTTTGAGACCACAAAAATCATTCAGTCAGCTACATTTAATGTCTATTCAGATTCACTTTATAGAAAAGTCTGAAGAACCTTAAATAATTTCGGAAGAATGTTTCCCTCTAAGAAAAGAACGTTTTCCATTTGGAAGAGTAAACAAAATGCTTTGGACAAAGAATCCAAACAACAGGATTCCCAAAAGAACATTACTGTGCTGACACCAATTTTGTGACACCAATTTTGTGACACCAACTGGTTTCATGCCTGTGTCCTGGGTTCCAGATGTCTGTGTTCTCCCCTCAGCTTTATTTGGTCTTCTCTCTCTGTATGTCTCATCTTATTATAAAGACACAAGTCATATTGGATTAGCGTCCACCCTAATGGCCTAATTTAACTAATTACCTTCTAAAAGATTCCATCTCTGAATGCAGTCACATTCTGAGGTCCTGGAGTTAGAAATTCAACATCTGAATTGGGGGTGGGGGGACAAAACCTCAGGAAGGTTTAAGGTTTTGAAACGCTATGCCAGAAACCAGGACAAGTGCCAGATGTGTTCTTCATTATTCAGTACTTTTCTTCATGTGTCCCATTTGCACATCTTCAGAGAAACACCTTTAAGTTTGGGCTAGTTTCTGTGCGCTTGAAATGGATGGAAACAAGTGGTTTTGTTCTGCTGCCTGGCAAGAGGTAGGGCAGGCCACCTTTCTAGAGGGAACCCCCTTGCCTGCTCCTATAATTCAAGTTCTGAAGGCCCCCCTAAAGCATCATGTCTAAATCTGTGAACCTGCAAAAACTGGGGGGCGGCTGAAGGAAGGCACATTTATTTCAGGATCTTCTATCTGCTGTTCTTTTCTCCACTTCTTGGCGTCTTCATATCCTTCTTCCTATGCCCAGACTTTCTCCCATTTCAACTATGGAAACATAGTTTCCGGAATGATCTTGTTCATATTTGATGCGAGCATGCACATAAGTCAGCCTGTCAGCTGCCTCTCCCTGAGATCTCTGCACTCAAATCTTACTTCATTACTTGCTTAAAATCACTCTGAAAATCACTCCCAAGCATAAAGTTTGAGCACACCAACAGGTTAAGTGATAATTTTAGGGCTACTTATCCGCTTCATAATTTACTTTGATTCTGAACCTATCAACCACAGGATCAGAAAACTTCATACATTTATTTCCATGTTTTCGGGTATCTCTACCTTCACGAAGTACCACGTGCTATTCTTTTGCTAGAAACTAAACCCGTGTTGCTGACAATTTCTGAAACTTTATTTAGGTCTTGCCTCCTTTTCAGCTAAGGAAACTTTTGATTCCTGAGGGTAGACAGACATCTTGTTGGGAAAGGCAGAGAGGAGGAGGCAGGAATGGGGTTGAGGGTGGGGCGATTCTCTTCTTAGTTTCCAGGTGAGAGGGTCAGCCCAACTTGACTTAAAGAATGTCAGGGTGGTGCTCATGGCTCAAAGGGGTAGGGCGCCGACCCCCTAAGCCGGAGGTGGCGGGTTCAAACCCAGCCCCGGCCAAAAGTTGCCAAAAAAAGTATACTTTAAACATTAATGTACACAGCTATCATTTAATAAAAAAAAAAAAAAAAGAATGTCATCACAGGATCGTTTGGTTTTAGAAGGGAGGAGAAGGACACAAAGGCTCCCCAGTGCATGGATAGGATATAAGTAGTTGGTAAATAGATGAAATCAGTTTAAGAAGACAACGCTTTACCTGTGACTCATAATCACATGTTTACATATTCACAAGATCCTCGAGGGAAAGAGGTAAACTAGGCCCAAATGAAAATGTATTTGTTCTGGTTTAATTATTGGAAGGAATCATTTTATCCTGCTGCTGATTCAGAAACCTGGCAGTGGGCAGCACCTGTGGCTCAAAGGAGTAGGGCGCCGGCCCCATATACCAGAGGTGGCGGGTTCAAACCCGGCCCTGGCCCCGGCCAAAACAAAACAAAACAAACAAACAAAAAAACTGCAGAAACCTAGCAGTCTAGGACAGCAACCCAGGATCTCTTTCAAATGACAACATCCTGAGAGCACAGGGAAGCCAGATTATTTTTCTTTTGCATGAGTTCATTTCTTCCACATCATTCAACAAACATTTATAAAGAGAATTCTACGTGCCAAGCACCTGGTAGAAATAAACTGTCTTGTTTAAAATAGATGGCCTAAAAGTTATTGAAGTCATTCTCTTGCATAATAAAAGCGAGGATTTTGTTAGGTTTAAGGATCTTAGTGATTGTAGGAAATGTCAGCCAATTTCTTTCCTTGTCTGTAAAATACAATGCTTTGTCTAGATCTTCAACTTTTTTTCCAATTCTAAAATTCTATGATTCTGTGGTTTCTGTCATGAATCCCAGACAACAAGGTTCAAATATATGGGTGGACTTCATGTCCCAATTGAAAAGCTTGTAAAGCAAGTGAATTGGCTCTTCAGTATTGCACCAAATTCTAAGATACTGGCAGGTAGAGGCTGGTCACAGTCACACTTTCTTGATATAGATATCAGGATCTTTTGTTCATTTCTACAAGGTCCTCAAAGGAGGCTGGTCTAAGGATGGATGCCTGCCTGCCTGCCTTCCTCCCTCCCTCCCTCCCTCCCTCCCTCTCTCCCTTCCTTCCTTCCTTCCTTTCTCTCTCTTTCGTGTGTGTGTGTGAGAGATAGAGTCTCACTTTATTGCTCTGGGTAGAGTGCCATGGCATCATAACTCACAGCAACTTCAAACTTCAGCAATCCTCTTGCCTCAGCCTCTGAGTAGCTGGGACTACAGCCACCTGCTATGATGCCCAGCAGAGATGGGGGGGTCCCACTCTTGCTCAGGCTGGTCTCAAACTCCTGAGCTCAAGTGATCCACCTGCTTCGGCCTCCCAGAGTGCTAGGATTACAGGTATGAGTTACTGTGCCCAGCCTCTAAGGATGGCTTTCTTTCCCCAAACAACTCTTATACCTTCCATGAGACCAGAAATGCCATAATTAGACATGTATTCCTGTTGCTTAAGCCTTATTTTCTCTTCAGTCCATACCAAGGGATGAATAACAGACTACAAGTTCCTGACCTTTCCAGGAACTTGTGGTTGGTTGTAAGTGACAGAATACCCAACTGAAAGTGACTAAACCAATAAAGAGTGTACTTCCTAACAAAGTACAACAATTGGTTAATTGGCCTCCAGGTCAATGTGTTTTGTCAACCTGATTGCCTTTCCCATCCTATATGGACACAAATTGCTGCAGCCCTTACAAGCATCATGTCCTCCCATGACAATGTCCAGAGGACAATGTCTTCATGAACCTCTTTTTATTGGGGAAGAACCTTTCCTTGAAGCCTCCAGCAGACATCCTCTTATTGACTAGTACTGTGTTACACCCCTGAGCCCAGGGCTGTAGGGACATTCTGTTAGCAAAGGAGGGAGTGGCGGGAATTCATTGAGGAAGCCATCAGTAATGTCTGCCTCATCTGTTCTGGCCAACAACTTGACAGTAGATCTAATTGGAAGGGAAGGTGTGGAAGGTACTTTACTCACATGTGTGGATATATGGGGTACCCTTCTATTCTCACTTTTAACTCACTTCCCTTAATTTTCATTGGCCTTGAACAGACATTGGTAATGGTGAGTTTGAGCCTGTGGAAGGTGTGATGTTAAGAGCAAGAGACAGGAAGCCACACCGAGAACTGGACAGGTGGAGGCTGAGTGATGCCGAGGCTAGCAGGGCTGTAAGTCAAGCAAGTGGTGGTGTGTGGGGATTCTGTGCCCCTGCACCTCCAATAGATGGTCTGTGTGACTCTTGCTGAGCATCTGGGACATTTGTAACAGATTCCCATGATAGCTCATTCCAAAGTGCAGCTCCACTGACATATTACACATCTATAGAATGTTTCATCTCAGATAATTAGCCACAAAGCACATAATTATCTTAATTCTCTGACCTATTGCCTGGGGGTGAATGATGCAGATACAAATAATAGTCTCTTGACTTCTGATGTGGGATTTGCTTTCTTGGGATACACACAATGGGCCTCATTCTATTTAAAAACCCATTTTGGTATCCATGTAACATGTAATTAATTTACTCACGTTCAGTCAAGTTTTGAACTTGAAGGCATAGTGTGGGTTGATGTGTGAGTGCTTTAATGAGTGCAAAATGAAGAGTTCAGGAAGGAAGGCTGGAAGGATTGAATGAGATGTGCAGGTGAAGGGCCGGGCATATAACCTGGAACACAGTGAGCACTCAGGAATAGCCACTTCCCAAAGTTCTCTTACCCTCTATTTTAGAGCATCCCCTATGCTCACCTCAAAAGAGCAGTAAGAGTAGAACCAATATTCTAGATGAAGCAGTAAGAAATGGAAAGGTAAAAGGGAATGATTCCTTTGTCAGGTCCTGAGCACGTGTAATGCGGGTGTCAGGGATTCTGAGGTGAGTCAACACACAGGTTCCCATCTGTGGGAGGTCACAGTCCACAGTCTAGGAGGGGGAGACCAGGGGAAGCTAACGTGAGGACAGAAACGGCACATGGCATAGGTGGGCATGTAGAAGGGGCACCTAACTTATGCTGATGGTGGCAAGGGACGACATCAGGGAAGTCTACCCTGTGTAAATGACACCTGGCAACCAGGCTTGCCCCTCATACCTCTGCTGGCCCTCAGCACTCAGAACCTTGCTAACCCAAAGGGAAGCTGAAATCAAAGGTATCCATTTTTCCAGAAGTCCTAAAGAGACCCAAGGAACAGCCATTATTAGTTTACTTGAATAAATAAATGTCTATAGAATGTATCTGAAGTTATTCTGCCAATAGAATTCATATTCTATACATTTTGTCTATAGAATATATATTAAAAAGCTTTCAGGATGACCTTACTCATCATTATACGAGTTTCTGAATTTACTAGAAAAATCTGATACAGGTATTTTATCAGTTGTATAGATCTATATTTTAGAAAAGCAAAAAAATGTCTTACCAATGTCTACCTACATTTCATCTCATTGCTCTCAGATACCAGGTTTAATTGGTAAAATATGTCAAATTAAGTTTAGGGTCATGTCCTTTGATGAACCTATTTATCATTATAGGCCCAGAAAGAAGGAAGATCTGTAATGCTTTGAGAAGGATTAAGGGCTGGGCACAGTGGCTCACACCTGGAATCCTAGCACTTTGGGAGGCCTACATGGGTGGATCACCTGAGTGCAGGAGTTTGAGACCAGCCTGAGCAAAGCAAAGTGAGACCCCCATCTCTAGTAAATATAGAAAAACTATCTGGGCATGGTGGCAGTTGCCTGTAGTCCCAGCTGCTCTGGAGGATTGAGCCCAAGATTGCTTGAGCCCAAGAATTTGAGGTTGCTGTGAGCTATGACACCATGGCACTCAGCCCAGGGTGACTAAGACTCTGTCTCAAAAAATAGTTAATAAATAAATAATTAGGATTAACCCTACGAACTCAACCTCAACACCTTTAAAGTGTGTATGTATATAGGGCTTTCTTGGAACATCTGACCATTTCAAGGGTGTAAATTATATGTGTCCCCTTATGTAGGTGGGCATGAGCCAGGTAAGTGACAGCAGGACTGGGGACTGGCTATGCAGGCTGTTGTGTTACCTGGAGTCCTGCAGACAGAAGCCTCTTTGACAAAGTTCTGTTCAGAACCAGGAGCCCCATTAGTTCCCTGCATGTCGTCCCCATCATAGCCGGCCCCTACCCACAATGCTAGCCAGCCCCATCCACCCACATCCCCTTACCCCCGCGTTGTTCTGCACATCTCAGCCCCTGAATCACCCTCCCCTCGCCGTGTTTCCTGCCGGTCTTCCCAGTGTGTCCTCTGGAATCCCCATTCACTTGTATCTCCCCCCACCCCCACACATACTTGTTTGTCCCAGAATGTTCCCTCCACTTCCTCATCTTAACTGAAACCCAGCTCTCCCCCAGGATGAGGTTCTCAGATAGAGGTTGCCCTTTCTCTTAGGTCCCCCAGACGGAAGAGTTGGGAGGCCACAGCAGCATCATCTCAGCTTTTGCTACTTCGCATTTTTCCGCTGGAACTTGCCTCAAACACCCCTCTTTCACATACCCACATAGATATACAATATAATATTTTTATACTGAAGTCAGAATTACCAGAGCAAATCATTTCCCATTTGAGGACTACATCAGCCACATAAGAGAGCTGTGTATGGTGTCTTAACTGGATTTCTCTTCAGGGTTTTCAAGGTGTTCGTTGCCGAGGTTCCAAGGCAGGCGAATGCCGTGTGGGAGCCCCTGATCCACCACTGTGACCTTGGACAGGTAACTTGATCTTTTTTAACTTCTCCTGGGGTAGAAGGAGAAATAAATGGCATGCTGCCTGCATAGGGCTCAGTGCAGTGCTTGGTATACAGTCGGTGCTCAATACATGCTAATTGTTTTTATATTAGTTATCTCTGTATTATTTCTCACATGTCTTATAGCTTCTTCATTGGTTTCATTACTTCCACTCTTCCTCTCCCCCCAAGGGGAGAGGCCAGAAAGTTAAAAATTCTAACCACATCCCTCTCCTAAGGCCCTCCCCCCCCACCCCCACTTTCCCATCACACTGAGGATAAAAGCTCATCCAAACACCTTGCTGTGGTCTGCAAGGCAGGTAGCTCTCCCGTGGCCCAAGCTCCCTGTGCACCTTAAATTCCGCACGTCTGTGGCTGTCTTACTGCCTTTGTGCCTGTTTGTCCCCACCTGGAATGTTCTGACCCTGATCTCTGCACGGCTGACACCTTTACATCATTCCCATCTCAGCTCTGAAGGTACCGCCTCACAGAGTCTTCCCTTCCCTGAACACTCTAGTGCGGGACCGGCCTGCTAACCTCAGCCTGTTGTATTTTCTTCATGGCCCACTCCTTGTGTTCATTTATCTGATTTCACGTTTACCGTTTCCCTGCACTGGTGTGTAATCTCCCGAAGGGCACTTGTCTTGTCTTTGTTAACGCTAATCCCCAGTGCCTTGAGTGGAGCCCCACATACATTATTAGGACGAATGAGTACTTGAATGATTGAATGAAGGTTCTTGATAATTTATACCCTATTCAAAGAAAGACCAGGTAACATCCAGAGTTTAAAATTGCTTTGGTTGAGGGGCAGCACCTGTGGCTCAAAGGAGTAGGGTGCCTGCCCCATATGCTGGAGGTGGGGGGTTCAATCCCAGCCCCATGTAAAAAAAAAGTGCATTGGTTGAGAAGAGGCCCAGAGTACTAACAGTGGAGTTAGCGACCATTACAATCTCATGGCCTGCCCATTTTTGAGCTGATTGTCTTTGTAATTAGGGATCATAGGTTGAATAGCATTTCTCTTGGATGGGTAGAGTTTGTGAAAAACTCAAAGGTGGGACAAACATCTTCATGGGACATCAAAAATGACTACATCAGAGGAACAAAGCAGAGATAGACAGTGGCAGAAACAATTGGTGAAGAGCCCTATAGACCATTCTGGAAAGGAACGGGGAGGGGAGGGGCTGCTCCATTCTCTGCACAGTCTGAGGCAAGCACGTTTGTTACTCCTCACTCAGGAGATGCTGCTCTTTTGGAAGCCTTCATTCCTTTGCTTCCCCGAGCAGTATCCTTCCTTCTCAAGTTCAATTAAATCAGCCCTAATGAGTGGCCCTGCAGAAAGAGAGCTCTTGTTTACATAACATGGGGAATAAGAGTGAGCTGAATCAATTAGGATTGTTACTGCAAATCAGAAAAATCCATTCTCCACCTCGACAGAAGGCAGATTTCTGCTTTCCACCTCCAACTTTCACAGGCTGGAAGCACACACGTCCCGCTTACAGAGAGAGGCTTGTGGGGTTTTTTTCATTGTGGGGAAGTGGACATTTTAAGAACAGCACCTCTAAATTTTTCCTTTGTTCCACTGGCTTGTGTCCATTCAGCCAATCATAATTCACATTTTTTCTGGCTATTGTCACTACCAAATTTTCTGAATAAACCCAGGGGACCACGTTCTAATCGCAGTGATAAAATAACTTTTTTTTTTTTTATTCTGTAGGCAAAGAGCCGTGGCAGTAGTCGGAGGGTTTGACATTAGGCTCCTGTTTATCCTTTGATCACCTGTCGTTTTGTTAGAAGAAAGCAGATGCCATCCTTTGCTTTGTTTTTAAAATAGATTCAGAGGAAGTGAGGACTTAATCTTAACCTTAAACACATTGAGCCCAGTATTTCCTATCCAACTGTAGAATGTGCTATCTAGTTTCCTACACCTCGCCCTTGCTAAGTTTAGGTTCTTTGGGCCAGCTGTTAAGGAGGAAAGGAAGGGGGAGGGGCAGTGCTGTGCTTTGGGGAAGGCTTTGCCCTGCTTATTATCAGTCCAGGCTTGTTTCCTTACTCCTCCTTCCCCCATTCCCTGCACTGACAGAGCCAAGCGAGACCGGAGCCAGTGACCCTTGTGATTCTTCAGACGTTTGTTCCAAAATGAGATTGGCCTGACTCTCTCTCTCACTGTGTTCCACTTTGCCATTGTGTGTTATGAACACTGAAAATTAGTTAACTCATCCACGGCGCCTATCTTGACCATGTTGGAACTCTGAAGAAAAGCAAAACCTCATGCTTTTTAAAAACTGTTGCTAAGAGAGGAAGCTGGCACATCATCAGCACAGCAGTGGAGTTGATGGTCTTCTCAGAGTTTTCTTCTTTAGGTTAACATTGCTAAAATGACTGATTTGGCAGACAAATCAGTCAGCATTCTTCAACGTTTTAAGACAACCTTTAACTATTGCAGATAGTGGCACTGGCAGGCCATTGCGGGCTCATCTCGACCTGCTCCGTACCAAACACCCTGACCTGGCTCATAACAGGTGTTCACTAAATGCTTCTTGAATTGAACTTGAGTTAGTAGCAGAGTGGCGCTGTAGTATAGGGGAGCTGGTCCCAGAGTGTAGACCTGCCAGTGCATTTCAGTGGCGTGGTTGTTCCTGCTGTTTTCACCCTCTTCAGGCTGCTGCCCACTCATTTCCTATGTCACATGCCCGGCACCACCCTTCCTCTGCACTGCAGGCTTCTGCTTTCCATATAAGCCCAGAGAGTATCAGACTGAGCTTGGCAATATGTGCCTCTGGGTCCCACAACGTGGAAACTTGGTGAAGCCTGATGAAAACGAGAAGAACAGCGTGAAGGAAGAAAATCTAGGAAGAATACTCTGCATACAATGATACCAACACTTATATTTTCCCTTTCTTTTTTTAATTTTTTATTTTATTTATTTTTTGTTATTATTGTTGCAGTTTTGGCTGGGGCCGGGTTCGAACCTGCCACCCTCAGTATATGGGACTGGTGCCCTATGCCCTGAGCCACAGGCACCACCCTTTTTTCCCTTTCTAAGGAACTTTCAAAAACACAAAGGTAGCAAGACTAATAGAATGAACATTATGTACCCATCATAAAACAACTATCAACTTTTTACTAGTTGGTTTCATTTATAAACTCTTCCCATTGTGTATAGGGTATGTGTGTGTGTGTGTGAAACCGGTGAAACTTTGCCTTAACAGAGTGTGAGTCCTATCTATTCCCATATAGTGTAGACAAAAATACAATTGGATAGGGAAAAACGTCTTGTCAAGTCTTTTTGGTGATGACCTATTTTTTAGGTCCCGGGACTGTAGGTTCCAGAATGATTCAATTAAATGCTATTAATGCAGAAAACAGCCTTTGCCCAAGGCCTCATGTCCCCTCCATCAGTGGCTTTCAGCCACTTCCTTCTGTCTGACTGAGTTCTTAGACCTGTCCCTGGTGGGCTGCTGGTGGAGCTTGTGTTGCTTTGTCCATCTGTCTGCTTCTGGCACCCACATGCTGCAAGTACAAGCTTCCTCTGGGCATTTGAGACCATTGAAGCTCAAACTTTTCTTAATTGCTGTATTTTCAATGAATGCCCTTTTGTCACAGTGCAATGACCCATTTTTTTTTTCAACCACAGAGCTGATGGAGACGGGTTGCCAAGTCACATCGGGGAAGAACTTAGAGGAGGGAGCCATGGGTGGCAGCCTGCACACATGGTGACTTGGGTTGTGCTTGTTTTTATGGGGTGCCTTTGACTGTGTGCTACTCCTGGTGCCCTTGAGAAAGATGAGGTGATGTCATCTGTTTTCATAGTCATGCTAATAAAATAGTAAAATGAAGTTCATAAAATTATCAGACCATCTCATGAAAATTATCCTTGACTAAATGTCATTCCTCAGTTCTAGTGACAAAGCAATGAAATTTAAATAAATCTGGAAAGAAAAAGCCTAGTTTTTATTTTATATATATATATATATTATATATCACATATACACAATATATATATAATAATATATATTACACATAGGGGAGTGTTTTCGCTCAGATCCTTTCCTTATCTGTCCTTGCAGGCTGTGTTTCTCTGGCTTCTCTGCCACTTGGCTTTCTGCTGGGTCCAGGTAGTGGGAAGATTGAAGGGTGGAAAGGAGTGAGCCAGATATATTAGTGTTCTATGGCTGCTGTATCAAATTACCACAAACTTAGTGGCTTAAACAACACAAGCTTTTTATCTCATGTTTTTGGAGGTCAGAAGTCTGAAATAAGTCTTCTGAGACTGAAATAAAGGTATCAGTGTGGCTGCACTCCTTCTGAAGGTTTGGGGGTGGTGGTGGTGGTGATCTGTTTCCTTTTCCAACTTCTAGGCGCTTCCCACATTCCTTGGCTTGTGGCCACATCACTCTAACTTCTGCTTCTGGCATTATATTGTCTTCTCTGACTCTGACCCTCCTGCCTCCCTCTTATAAGGACCCTGTGATTACATTGAGTCTACCAGAAAATCTGGAATAATCTCCCCATCTGAAGATTCTCCCCATTCTGTAGATGTAATTAGGTCATATAAGATAACATATTCACAGGTCCTAGGGATTAGAATGTGGACATCCTTGGGGGCCCCATTATCCTTTCTACCACATCAGGTATTTCTCCTCCTCCATGCTCAGCAGGGCCTGGGTCCCTGGTCTCTGGTGAGATTCCTCCTCCCTTATCCTTGTAAACTAGGGGTGATGGTGGCTTCCTACAGTCGATAACACATGGGTTGCTTCGCTGTCCCCAGGTTGGCTGATCAGCTGCTTTGTCACCTGTGTAACAGATCCCTGGCATCATAGTTCCTTTGTTTGCAGTGCTGACAGCTGTTTTCTGTTTTGCTGGTGTGGCTTTGACTGATGAGGGGAAGTGGTAATGCTTGGGTAGTGGTAGTCTCCACTGGAGAGGGGGAAGGTGGACACATGGGAACTCTCAGACCACTAGGCAACTATGTCAGGGTTAGCAGAGGCCCAGCCTTCTGTTTGGTGGGCACTCATCCCTTTCCCACTCTCTCAGGCCAGGATGTACCAGCAAGGCGGACCTGTCAGGAGGACGTCCAGTGGTGAGCTACTTGGGGAACACTGGGCCTCTGACATGAGCCCGCTGGCATCTCAGTGGGCATCTCAGATGTGACAGCTCTTTCACTGAAGATCCTGTCTGACATGGCAGAATTATTAAAGAGAGGCCATCAGAAGCATCTGTGGGAAGGGGCTTGACTTCCAGTCAGAATACTTAAAGAATTTAAGTTCTTCCCTAACCTTTACGTGAACAAATGCCCTCACTCTTCAACCTCCTGCCCTTCTGTTAACGCAGGACAATCATACTTACAGATTTGCATGAAGACCAGAGGAAGTAATGTGTGGGGAGGCACTGACCTAGTACAAGTCTCCCATGGGTTAGTGGATCCTGGAAATACTTACTGAGCATGAACTATAGGCTGCTTACTGTCCCAAGTGTCTGCTTCTGGAGTTTTCAGTCAATTGGGAAGGTGGACATCGTTCAGAGAGTCGCACTAACACGTATCCTTTACAAACACAGCTTTGACAGAAAGGTGCATGGTGTCTGAGAACACATGGAAAAAGCAGCCTGACTTTAATCAGAGACTCAGAAAAGTACCTGAGCTGTGATTTAAAGGATGGTCAGGAGTTACCCAGGGAAGAGCAGGGCCAGAGGCCCAGGGAGTGTGGCCTTGTTGTGTTAAAGACCTGAAGGAAGCTGATGTGGTTGGAGCTCAAAGATCAAGAAAATCGTTGTGTGAGATGAGACTGAGGGTGTGGGCAGGGCCAGAAATGTAGGGCCTTGCCAGGGTCTTAGCTTTTATGATAAGAGCCAGGGAGGAGGTGCTAAGAGTTTTAGGGTGCATATGAGTGTGTGGGGGTCAGTGGTAGGACAGCCTTGTGGTTTAGCAGAGCCCCTCTCTGACTGCTGCATGGACAGCAGACTGGAGAAGGGTGAGAGGATGAGGGGAGGCAGGTTGGCCGTGGCCTTGGGGAAGCCCGGGTCATGGCCTGGATTAGGGAAGTGGAGGTCAAAGGAGAAGCAAGAGTCTGGCCAGGATGGATAGTAGTGCTGCCTTCAGGGGCAGAGGGGCCAGGGGAGGAGACCTCGTGGAGGGATATGAATTTGGCACTGCCCGTGCTGAGGTTGCGGAGCCTGGGAGACACCTGACAGGTTATGTTCATTGAGCCACTCAGGACAGGTCTGCTCCAGAATTAGAACTCTGTACATCATGGTCTTATAAATACAACTGAATATGTGAGTATAAAAAAAATTGTGTTCCAGACAAGCTAAGGGGTATTGAGGGCTTATTCCGTACCAGGCACAACTCTAAGCACTTTACTTGTATTAACCCAGTTAGTCTGCCTTTTGAGAGATTTCCTCTGATTTACAGATGAGGAAACTGAGATAACAGAGAGCTTCCTTAACTTGCTCAAGGTCAAACAATTAGTAAGGCTTAAAACCAGGCCCCAAACCCAGTCTGGCTCCAGTGCCAGCGTTAGTAACCACTTCCCACACCGCCTGTCTCTGTCTGTCTGTCTGGCTAATAGCTCATTCCTAGGACACAGAGCAATCTTAATACATGGACTTTGTTGCAAACGCTGTACCATGAGTTTTCAGGAGGGGAGTTACAGGAGATACTAGTGTTTCCGGTTGCCATGGTTTGCATAATATACATTCCTCACCTGCTGGAATCCGACTGCCCCCAGTAGCAGCTGCCCGGAGTTGCAGGATGAACATATGCCAGCAGCAAAGCGCATTGCAGGGAGCAGAGAGCGAGGATGGAGAGAAGCAGCCGCCATGATCCTTTCAAGCAAAAGCACCCTTGAAATGCCTTCAGTTCCCGGAGGGCCCTGTGCCCTTCCTCAGAGGGAAGCTGACCCCACACATGAGGTAACCACTGTTTAACTGTGGTCATTAGAGTTTACACCCTAGGAAAACTTGCCTTTAAAGCTATAAGGTGAGCTGCTTGTATTTCACCTAGCCTGGACACTGTGAAAGTTATTTGTATGTTGCCATGGGGAAAGTCTCAGCAACTTTACCTGAAACCCTAACAACCTTTTAGCACAGCAGGGCCCCTTCAATAAGCAATTGCCTCCCGCTGAGGGGGTGTAGCTCCCCCTCCCCAGAGGGGAGTCAGAGGATAAATTATGTAAACTTCCTCGCCAGAGCTGCACATAGACAGGTTGTGCCAGTGTCACATGCTTCATCATAAGCGAGGTTGTGTCCTTTCCTGGAGTGTTGTTACAGCTGGTAACCGGTTCAGCCAAAGGCAGCTTAATGCCCATAAAATGATTAGATAAGGACGAAGGCAGAATCAGATTCATCAGTCCTGCCGCACAGCTGAAGAGCATTAGATACAGCACACAGTGTGCAGGCCTGGGTAGGAAAGTGTTCTATTCGCCCCGCCAGCCTCACAGGAACAGAGCTGAACCTCTGTTTTCCTGTCTGTCTCATCCCCTCATCCTTGCCACGGGGTATCTACTGCCTTGAAGCTATTTTTTCATTTTCTTTCTTTCTTTCCTTCTTCCCTCCCTCCCTGCCTTCCTCCCGTCTTCCTTTCCTCCCTTTTTTCTTTGCCATGCTAAGCCATTTGCTTTAAAAATTGTTTTAGGACCTCCAGGGAAACTGGAATAGTAAGAGTTCTCATTCCGTGCAATCAAAGTTGAGCACCTACTGTGTGCTTATTGCAAGATGAGCTTCAAAGAAGAGGGAAGCACAGGTCTGCCCTCTGGGGCCTGGGGTCTACGTGGGGGACATCATCAGTGACAGACCTAAGGTAGACCGTAACTGGGGACATAACATGCTGAGATGGTGACATTTGATAGGCACCCAGAAAAACTGGTAGAATTTTGGAAAGAGATGTCAGAAGAGATGGAGATTCAGGGTAGAGGAAAAAACTCAGTCAGCAATGGTAGATTTCTAGCTAATGTATGATGGGCCTTTCTGGTAACTTGAGCTGTCTGGAGAGCGTTGGTTGTCTCATGAAGGAGTTGGTGACATTTATGTAGAGAATAGAAGGCTGTGAAAGGGGCCCTCACTTCAAGATTTGGACTTCATGGACCACAGAGAGTTAGTTTCCTCCTACTCAAAGTTTTTATTTTTCAAGCCCTTCAAGTGACTTCCTGAGAATTTTTTTTTCTTTTTTTGCCACGTAGCTTACTAAGCAGTTGTTGAATATAAATAAGCAGACAAAGCTATTTAAGAATCCAGAAGTTTTCTCTTCTGTACCGGGGACTAAATGGATATTTAGCATCCTCTAAATATAGCATTCTATGAAAATCGATACTTTTCATAGAAATAACCAGAGTTGAATGATAGGATAGTCCAGATGAGCTTTAAATATTTGTTCCCGAAAGACGACACAGACTGCATGTTTCATATGGACAGACAGGATTTTCAAAATGTAGTTAAATTCTTCCTCTTAAAGATCAGACAATACAAGCACATTTTAAACGGTAATTCAAACATCCCAAGAAAATCTGCTTCCTACTTTTGTTCTTTAATTTCCTGGGAAACCACTGTTAGCAGCTTTTGGTGTTTCCTCCAGATCGATGCACATAGTCTAGTATACGTGTACAGCACGCTCTGTCCACTGTTCTAAACACTCTATTGGGCAAATTTATTCCTATCATTGCTAAAATTAACTTTAAGAGCCACATGGTATTTTTTGATATATTATATATTTTACCTATAATGTGAATTTTTTGTATATTTATAGAGATACTATGCTATCAGTGTGCCCTGTATAGGGTACACAGTATAATACTAGGATATCTGAGTATATACTGTACTCTGCATAGTATTTCTACAATTCACTTAACTTTGGACTGTTCTAATTTTAACACCACCATCATTTCCTTCCTTTGTCTCGGTTGTACCCCAAACCCACAAACCTCAGAACACCTAGAATATAGTAGTTGCTTATAACCAGCAAGCAAACAAATCACAGAAAAAAAAATTTGTTTAAATTTAATCTAAAAAAATTCGTTTACAATTAAAAAAATGAAATCGCCATTGTAGCAGCAATATAGCCTCATTATAGAAATTTCAAAAAAAAATCAGGACATTAGAGAAGTTAAGAATCATTGTCTGACAACTCAGAGGCCACCACTGTTAACATGTGGGTAGCTTTCAACTTTTCCTCTATCAATATTTTAATATAGTTGTGATTATATTTTTTTCTGTAATTTTTAATCCTGACTTCCATCTAGTGACATTCAAACATGTATACCTTTCCATATTATGAAAAACTAAGTATATTTTTTAAATGGCGTCTCTGTAAAGGGCATGAATTTTTCATTATTAACATATTTTTCTCTTTTGTCGTTCTGGGTACTCGGCCTTCCTCTTTCTGTCTTGGCCAAGACATCCTCCTGCTGGGCATGAGAATAGTGTTAGGCAAAGATGAGGGTTGCAGTGAGCTTGCAATGGGGTTTGTTGTGGTGGAAAAAGGCAATTCAAGAGCCAAGCTTGGGGGAGGTAGGTGGAGCCTATGACCACAGCTTAGGGGTGGCCTGCATCAGAGCTGAGGCAAGGGCTTCTCATCCAAGGAGCACCCAGGGGCTTGGCCACACCAAGAGATGATACTGAGTTAACCAGTGGCATTCTGCAATTGCAAAAGCCAGCAAGACCCAGAGCAAGACCCTGGGGGCTTTCCCAGACACCAGAGGAGGCAGCCACCCCGATGCTGGAGGGGGCCGTCTCCTTTGTGTTGCTAAAAGGACATGTAGATGTTCCCATGTCCCTAGATGCCATCCTAATGAACATCTGGGTAGCAGGGGAAGCAGAACTATGAGAGAGATGTAATCCTTTTATCCAAGGAGACGGAATACCATGGAAATTATCAACACAGAGTAAGCCTTAAATCAGATCAGACGGTGAGCTAATCCTTCCCCACTAACCAGTGGGGTAAGGCCAGAGGAATGAGAAGTTAAATTAAGCAATTGAAGTTTTTGGCACATAGGAGTTAAACTCTGTGATCTATACTGAAGTTAGTGCTCCACAAAGCAACTAAACCTAATGAATTTACCTGTTTTCCCCAATCAACATTTCAGTTTTTCCCGCTTTGCATTATTAGAAATGTTCTACATGTGAATATCTTTGTGCGTTTAGACTCGCCGCATGCAGTAGTCACTAAATAGGTAACTATTCAATGAAATATGAAATGAAATTGTCAGTGGGAAAGGTTATATATGAGATCTGAGCTCTTGTATGACAAGGCAATACTTGCTTCTTGAGCCCCTGATGACATGGGTTGAAGTTGGTAAGAGCCAGAGAAACCAAAGAGATCATTCACCTCCTCTGCATTAGAAATCAACAGAATTTTTGAAATGTGGGAGAAACAGAGAGAGAGAAGAGGGCAGAGCATAGGTGGAAGGCTGGAATCCCAGTCTGAGAAGGGCCAAGAGACTCTCAGAAATGGAGACATCAATCATGGAATTTTGCTACATTTTTGTGATTCATGTCCTGTCATTGCCACAATCTTGACAGAGTCTCTGGTCCATATGAATACCTCAGTGATGGTTTTATTTTGTTGGTTTGTTCATTGAGGGCAGTGGGAATTAATAAAAAGGGTTTAATTCAACATCCAGGTCCATCTGATGAGGAATTAGGACCACACACTGACATAGAGTGATGAATGACCGTGACCCCTCAGAGAAGCATCTGGACTTAAGTGGGAGCTTAGAGCTAGAGGTGACTATAAGAGGTTCAAACCCCACCCTCTAGGAATTTGGAAAGTTCCAGAGGCCGTGGAAATGTCCCGGTTACTGGGATGGAAGATCACATCAGTCTTTTCTAGTTACTAGGATCTGGGGAACACCACTTGACAAGTGGGATTTATGTATATCTTTGCTGCCACCCTCTAATGGAAAAGGGGACTTCCCTCACCTGTTTGGGGGATCTCCTTCCCTCCAGTGTCCTCTGAGGAGGAACACATGATCATCTATCTATTAGAGAGTAAAAGCAACGTCAGGGTGTACAGCACTATGGGAGGAACCTATATGCTATATAAAAATATAATTATAAAGCCAGGAGGGGTGGACCATGCCAGTAATCCGAGCACTCTGGGAGGCCAAGGTGGGTGTATCGCCTGAGCTCAGGAGTTTGAAACCAGCCTAAGCAAGAGTGAGACCCTGTCTTTACTAAAAATAGGAAAATTATGCCAGAGATGGTGGCTCATGCCTGTGATCCTAGTACTCTGGGAGGTCAAGGTGGGTGGATGGCTTGAGCTCAGGAGTAAGACCCCATTTCTAAAAGTAGCCAGAAATTGTGATGTGCACCAGTGGTCCCAGCTACTCAAGAGGCTGAGGCAAGAGAATTATAAGCCCAAGAATTTGAGGTTACTGTGAGCTGTGATGCCATAGCACTCTACCCACAGCAGAAAGTGAGACTCTGTCTCAAAAAAACAAAAAAACAAAAAAACAAAAAAACAGCAAAAAAACATACAAATAGAAAAATTAGTGGGGCATTGTAGTGGGCACCTGTAGTCCCAGCTACTTGGATGAGTTTGAGGTTGCTGTGAGCTATGACATTGTGGCACTCTACCATGGGTTTCAAAGTGAGACTCTGTCTCAAAAAATACATATAATATCTTACATTTAATATATTTTTTGCTTATTTATTTATTTATTTTATTTTTTCTTATTAGATGATAACTATGTACATTAATGCAAATCTGGGGTACAGTGTAGTGTTTTCACATACAATTTGAAATATTTTCATCAAAGTGGTTAACATAGCCTTCATGTCATTTTCTTAGTTATTGTGTTAAGACATTCATATTCTACTCTTAGAAAGATTCACTTGTACCCTTGTAAGATAAACCATAGAAGTGATCCCTCCAATCACCCTCCCTCCACCCTTTCCCCCTCCCCTCTCCCTCCCCCCTCCCCGTATTCTTAGGCGGTTACTAGGTTATAGATTTCATATGAAAGCTATAAATTAATTTCATAATAGGGCTGTGTACATTGGATACTTGTTCTTCCATTCCTGTGGTACTTTGCTAAGAAGAACATTTTCCAGCTCCATCCATGTGAACGTGAAGAACGTAAAGTCTCCATCTTTCTTTATGGCTGCATAGTATTCCATGGTGTACATAGACCACAGTTTGTTGATCCATTCATGGATCGATGGGCACTTGGGCTTCTTCCATGACCTAGCAATTATGAATTGGGCTACAATAAACATTCTGATACAAATATTTTTGTTGTAATGTGATTTTTGGTCTTCTGGGTATATACCTAATAAAGGAATTGCAAGATCAAATGGCAGGTCAATTTTTAGTTCTCTAAGTGTTCTCCAGACATCTTTCCAAAAGGAACATATTAGTTTACATTCCCACCAGCAGTGTAGAAGTGTTTGCTTTTCTCCACATCCATGCCAGAATCTCTGGTTTGGGGATTTTGTGATATGGGCTAATCTTACTGGAGTTAGGTGATATCTCAAAGTAGTTTTGATTTGCATTTCTCTGGTGATTAAGGATGGCGAGCATTTTTTAATATATCTGTAGGCCATGCGCCAATCTTCTTTGGAGAAATTTCTCTTCAAGTCCCTTGCCCACCCTGAGATGGGATCACTCATTCTCTTCTTGCTAATACATTTGAGTTCTCTATGGATTCTGGTTATTAAACCTTTGTCAGAGACATAACCTGCAAATATCTTCTCC
>NW_003852405.1:3178434-3234380 GCF_000181295.1 Otolemur garnettii
CTGGGACAGATCAAGTTGCTCATGCCAGTTAGAGTCTCTTTTATAAATTGAGGTGCATTCTGGTTGGGTGCATAGATATTGATAATTGAGATCTCGTCATATTGAGTATTACCCTTAACAAATATAAAGTGCCATCCTTGTCTTTGTTTACTTTTGTTGGTTTAAACCCTATTGTATTTGCAAATAAAATTGCAACATCTGCTTTTCTCTGCTTTCCATTTGCCTAGGATATAGATGACCATCCCTTCACCCTGAGTCTATATTTGTCTTTTAAAGTAAGGTGAGATTCTTGTGTACAACAGATTTCTGGTCTGAGTTTCTGTATCCAATCAGCCAATCTGTGCCTCTTTGGAGGACAATTTAAGCCATTCACATTGATTGAAATTATTGATAAGCCTGGTAAAATTTTGGGCATCGAGTTGCTTGAAAGTCCAGTAGACATTTTTAATCCTTTTGCCATTGGGGAAGTTGGAATTTTATCAAAAGTTTCTGAGTTAGTTTACTTTTGTGGTGGAGGATTGCACTGGCCATTATGGAGGATAGGTTTGAGAATTTCCTGGAGAGCTGGTTTAGTTATGGCAAATTTCTTCAATGTGTGAATGTTGTTAAAGTATTTAATTTCTCCATCATAGATGAAACTCAGTTTAGCTGGATACAGGATCCTTGGTTGAAAGTTATTTTGTTTTAGGAGATTAAAAGTCAATGACCATCCTCTTCTAGCCTGAAAGTTTTTAGCCAAGAGATCTGCAGTCATCCTAATACTCTTCCCTTGTAGGTTATGGTTTTCTTACATCTGACTGCTTTCAAAGTTTTCTCTTTCATCTTAACTTTAGTGAAGTTAATTATGATGTGTCTGGGGGATGTCTTGTTCAGGTTGAGTCATCCTGGGGTTCTGAAACTATCTGCCATCTGAATTTCAGAATCTCTTGGCTTGTCTAGAAAGTTCTCTTTCATAATTTCATGAAGAAGAGCCTCTCTGTGTTTTGTGAAGCAACTTCATCACATTCTGGGATTCCTATAAGGTAAATATTAGTTTTCTTTGAATTATCGGAGAGCTCTCTGAGAGAAAGATCTGTTTTTGTTCTCCATTTCTTTTGATCTTTGCGCTCCTGGGCTTGTTCAAAAGCTTTGTCTTCAAAATCAGAGATCCTTTCTTCTGCCTGTTCCACTCTGTTACAGAGGGATTCCACCATATCTTTCAGATCCTTGAGGGCTGCAACCTCTTGTCTCAGTGTTTCAAACTCTTTGGTTATTTTATCTTTGAAATCATTGAATTCTTGAGACATCTTTTGAATAATTTCTTGAAATTTTAATTCCCTCCTTTCTTCCATTCTGTTAATCTTATTTACTATCCAAATTCTGAACTCAATTTCTGACTTCTCAGCCACCTGTTTATGGATGGGGTCTTCAATTGTATCTGCCCCATTTTTCCTTGGGGGAGTTGATCTACTCTGGTTATTCAAGTTGCCAGAGTTTTTCCACTGATTCTGCCACATGCTGAGGTTACCCTGTTTGGAGACCTTATCAGAACTGTTCAGTCAGTGGCTTCTTTTGGTTACCCAGAGACAGGGTGTGTCTGTCATCTTCTCCCAGTTCTTGGGCACTAGGGTGACTGGGGTGCAGCAGAATGGCAGCAGCTGTGCAGGAGCATGCATAGCTGGATCAGAACTCATTCGGTCTGCTGGGGCGACTCCGGGGCAGGAGACTGGCGGTGGCTGGATCAGTCCTAGTTTGGCTCCACCCAGGGGATTGGGGGGCAGGGGAACTGCAGCGATGGTGCGGGGCCTGATCAGTCCTAGTTCTGCCCTGCTGGGGTTACCAGGGGGCAGGAGAACAACAGCGGCTGCACAGAGCACAAGAGTGGCCGAATCAGTCCTACTTCAGCCGCACCGGGGTGATTAAGGGGGAGCAGGGGAATGGCAGCGGCCAGGTCAATCCTCGTTCAGCCCTGCTGAGGCAGCTGAAGGGGGCAGGAGAATGGCAGTGGCTGGATCAGTCCTAGTTCAGCTCCACAGGGCGACTGGTGGGGAAGGGGAATGGCAGTGGTCGGAACAGTCCTTGATCAGCCCTGCCGGGGCAACCGGAGTCAGGGGAACAGCAGCAGCTGTGCGGGAACACGTGCAGCTGGGTCAGTCCTAGTTCGGCCCCAGGGCAACCTGGGAACAGGGGAACTGTAGCAGCTAGATCAGTTCTAGCTCAGCTCTGCTGGAGCAAGGAGGGGGCAGTGGAATGGCAGCGGTGGCACAGGGCACATGCACAACCAGATCAGTCCTAGTTTGCCCCTCCAGGGCAACTGTGGGGCAGGGGAACAGCAGCAGCTGGATCAGCCCCGCTGGGGTAAGAGGGGGGGCAGGGGAAAGGGGAGTGTAGAACTCCTCCACCACTGCCTGCTGGATGTGTGCGGCAATAGCAAGCCAGTCTGGGCCCTTCCAGTAAGGGAGCCCGTAGTGGGGAACTCCTCTGCCACTATCTGTGGGATGCCCGTGGCTCTAGCAAACAGTTCTTGGCCCGCCTGGAGCAGTAGACTCCTCCACTGTGGCCCCGCGGGTTGCGTGTGGCTCTAGCAAGCAGTTCTGGGCAGGCCCAACACAGGTGTCTAGAGCGAGAAACTCCTCCACCACTGCCCGTGGGGTGCGCATGGCACTAGCAAGCCAATCTGGGCCCTCCCAGTGGGAGCCGGGAGCTCCTCCACTGCCGCCTGTGGTATGCACGTGACTCTAGCAAATAGTTCTGGGCCTGCCCAGAGCGGTAGACTCACCTGCTGTGACCCCGTGGGTTGTGTGTGGCTCTAGCAAGCAGTTCTGGGCCCAACCAACACGGGTGTCTGAAGTGGGGAACTCCTCTGCTGGCCCCCTGTGGGGTGTGCATATCTCTAGCAAGCAGTTTTGGGCCTGCCCAGACAGGAGGACTCCTCCACCACTGCCCGTGGGACACCCACGGCACTAGCAAGCTGTTCTGGGCCCGCCCAGAGTGGAGGACTCCTCCACTGCCACCCGCGGGTGCACAAGGCTCTAGCAAGTAGTTCTGTGCCTGCCCAGAGCTGCGGGCTCCTCTGCAGCCACCCACTGCCCTCAGGAGACTGGGGCTCTAGCAAGCAGTTCTGGGGCCCGCTTTGTACCTGTATTTTGTATTCTTAAATGCTCTTCCTTAAATTTACAGCTTGCCGAACTTCTTTCTGGGCTCAGCTCCCCATCTTTGGCTTCATAGATTCTGATTCTGTCCAGTTTTTCTTCTTTTGCTCAGGAGCCTCTGACAAGGGCTGCTACCAGTCAGCCATCTTCCCAGAATCCCCTCATCTTACATTTAATATTAATGGTTAATTTAGGTAGCCTAAGTTAATAGGCTAATTGGTTCTTCTGAGGCTGCTAGAAGAGCAGGCTGATTCCCTCCGCTAGTTTGAGCTATTGTAACCTATTCTCACCAGGGAAGATGTGTAAGTTTGTGGGGATCATGGGTCTGCTTCTTGGTTCCAGCTTGAAACTGATCTCATAGATATTTGAACCTCAGCAAGTCTCCTGGATTCCATCTCCATTTAAAAACTCCTCTTAACAAGTCTTTCATTGTACATTTGAGCCCTTTCTAGAGGCCTTCCTTTGGTCACTTAACACATCCCCTTCTATTTTCTCACCTTTTTGCTTCATTTCCTCTCCATTTTTCTTAGAATCTTTGCCCACCATCCTCATTGCAAAAGACAAGCCTGCCCAGCCCTGTTCATTCTCTGTACAGTCAAGCCCATAATTGATCTTACAACCTTCTTCATAGTAAAGGTGGCTTACAGAGACAGACTTTCCTTGAAGCATCTCAAAAATTGAAAAATAGGGAAGTCATCACATCCTATGATTAATGGAGTCTGAACAGGTATGGTTGTCAAAGTAGGCTGAAATAATTGCCAAAGAGAGGCAATTACAGATTAGTGCAACAAAGCAGTAAGCTTAATTTTTAAAATGACTAAGTTGTATAAACTGCTGACATTCCTTAAACAGAATTTCCAGAGCCAGGGTCAGTTCCAAATTCCTTCACTCTTGCCTTAAGCATCAACTGTACTTGGCAGAGCAGGCTGGGAGTTAAAGACCTGTCCAGTACAGCCAAATGCCTTATATCTGCCAAAAACCTGTGGTTGGAAGTAGCCTGACTGCGAGCAATCTTGGTGTAATTGCATAGCATGAGGCTCTTGGGACAATGATGATAAACTCACCTAGCAGCTGCCCCTTCTTCCTAGAGGCAGAAATAGGAGGGAGGTGGGAAGGGAAACTACATGCATAGGCCCTCCTTGTTGCTTTCACCTTCAGAGATCAAAGCTTGGAGGATGCTGGGAGGATGTGAGGATAGAGATGGACAGAGAAACCCACCACAACTGTGTAGACAGCCCAGGTACCTGTAGGAAGCTTTCCCGGGCTGCAAAACCTCTCCTTAGTTAAATTCCAAGGAGTGTTTTCCAGCTGATGAACTCTTTTCCTTTCCTCCTGCCTTTTATCCCAGGTTCCCCTGTGTTTAGAGAATGGGATAAAACCTTTCTAGTTTACTGTGCTTTAGTATTTCAGTTAGTGTTGACTACCTAATAATAATAAGACCAACACATGATACATTAACAATTCCTTTCACAACACAATATCTTATGCTATCATAACAATCAGTGAAATAAATAGGGTATTATTTCATCCCATTCTACAGATGAGGAAACTGAGGCCCAGAGAATTATTTGCTCTAGGTTAAACAATGGGATTGAAACCCATATTTTCTGATTTGGAAGTGCTTGCCTTTTCTGTTGTTAAATCTTTATTCACTCCAGCTTTTAGTCCTGTGTAACAAGGATTTAACCACATGAGCTCTTCCTGTGACTTTAGTTGTATATGCCTTAGTGGAGAATGTATAGATGTTTGGGTTTCCTTTCTGTGAATGTGATATTGGCATCAAGCAATTACTCAATAAACATGTCAAAGATGTGAGAGGGTCAGACAGTCAGCTCAGCTCTGGAGCTACAAAGACCAAAGAGATGCAGTCTTTGCTCACATATTGCTCATTGTTTTGGCCATGGTAGGATAAACTAGAAAATCATTTAATGGCTACTCTTAGGGACATGTGAAAAAGAAGACCTGGAAACGGTGAGGCTACAGCATCTAATTCTGCTGCAGGACTGGAGGAAGGAGGTGACATCAGTGCTTCCTCATTGAGGAGGACAGGGGTCTACCAGGTGAAGAAATAGAGAACAAGTATTCAAGAAGGGCTCAGCATATGCGAGGCGCAAAGTGAGGAATGCACACAGTGGGTCTGGATTACGGTGTGTGTCTGTGGTAGCGAGGGGAGGCTGAGTAGGACCCTGTTTGCAAGTTTTTTTGTTTTTTTATCAGACAGGCAATAGGAGAACACCAGAGGATTTTAAACAGGTAATTTGCCATATAGAGGAAAGGTCAATAAAATGGGTACTTCAATATAAATCTTTTGGGACTCAGTGTAACTTGCTTGAAAATGAATTTTCACACATCCGGAGCAATGGTTCTTAAATGTACACGTGCACCAAAATTACCTGGAGGGTTTGTTAGAACACAGATTGCTGGATCCCCCAGCATTTATGATTCAGTAGTGCTGGGGTGGGGCTGGAGAATTGGCACATCTAACAGGCTCACAGGTGATGCAGATGTCGCTAGTCCAGGCTCACACTTGAGAACTATTATTCAAGTCCAGAGTTCTTAGGAAGGCATCTTTGTCTGAAGAAGACCTAGAAAGAACAGCTCTAGTTTACTAATACAGTGAACTTGAAACAAGGGGTGTTTATTTGAGGTACAATAAAGGCTTATCTTTTTTTCCTAAAAAAAAATCCGAGCAAAGCAGCCATCTCATAATATGAAAAATAGGCCTGTGTGAAGCAAGCTGACCAGACACAAGGTCCTTGCTCTCAGGAGGTCATGGTAATGTCCTAGCGAGGTTGGGACAGATAACTGGGCATACTTTAGTTGACCCCTAGTAGGCCTTCTACTGTTTTTATTCCAATAAAAGTTTAGAAAATAGAACTATAGCTGAAATAAAAGTTGTCATATATTCTAAGATTTTCACCCAAAGTGTACAATTTCGGGGGAAGGGAGGAAGCATGCAGCAATCATAGACCATCTCACTGTGTGACCAAGTTGTCTAGTGATCGAGAATCAGCTGATCATTAATCAGGTGGAAATAGGGGGAAGAGCCAGGAACTGAGTGAACACAGCAACTCCATCTGGAGTGGGGAACTGGATCATGCGATGGATGTAAGACATGGCAGGGCCTTTTGTCTGTTTGTAAAGTAGACGTCTTTCTAGAATTCTCTCTTTAAACCCCTGCTGTAAGATGCAGTATCCTTTCTGTCTTGCCTGTAGACAGCCTCTGCCATCAGTGGACTTCAGATGAGGCTTCCAACATCAGCTGTGACTGACCCTCTCTAACCTTCAGTCTGTTCTCTCATGCTGGGGAGTCTGTTTCATGAAATATTGATAGAGGAGAGTACTCCAGAGCCTGCATACAGAATGGATGGTGCCGCTTTGATGTGGGTAAGCCATCTTCCTGCCTTAAAGATTGTGAGGCAAAAAATAGCCTCACTTTAAAAGAAAGAGTCCTTAGGAGGCAGACTCACTTGATTGGCACTCACGCTTAAATATGCATGACAGACTTGAGAGCTCTCTTCTAAGGAGCACGAAACCATCCCTTCCCAATGGAACAGCCCAAGGCTCTGGCCTGGGCTGAGCGCTCCGTTTGCAGTATATGGGAAGATACCATCGTTCACTAGATTACTGCAATCAGCCAAGAGCTAACGTGTCCCCACTCCATTCTCATTACAGTAGTGGTTTTTCAACTGGTGCACCCAGACACACGGTGGACTGGCTCCTGGTACATGTATAAAGCCACATTTTAATTAGCAGCCCTATGTTAATTGATTTATTCCTCACGAGAGAGAGTGAAACAAAATGCATTCTTTTGTTAGCTCCATTTTCAGATAAGAAAACTGAAGCAGCACAGAGAGGGTAAGTAACCTGCCTAAAGATCCAGGTTACGGAATCTGTGCTCGTGGGGCACTGCTAGCATGAAATAAATGCTCCTCCATTTCCATGTTCGCAAGCCCATTGCTGCTCATCCTTCAAGGTCCAGCTCAACGGCCCTCTTCTTTGTGGCTGTCCTTGCTTCCTTCCAACTCTTCTCCTGAAGAAGTGGCTGCTGTATCTGTGCCACAGGAGCATTCAAACCTCCCGGTCATAACGCTTCTCCCACCATTGATGTTCGTGGATACCTTGATCATCCCGCTGGCTGGGTTGCTCCTGGGCCTGTGACTCCTCCACGCCCGTGTCCTTCCATCTCCTGCAAGGATCTTCTGTAGTTCCCGTGGTTGAGATGAACCAATGGAAATCAGGGTCTTTTAGATATACTTTTTAGAAGGAAATTATGTCTCATTTCAAGTTTATCTTGAAAGCTGATCCTTTGAGTTCTGAATGTTATTTCAGAATAATACAAAAAATACAATATTTTTGTCTGTTTGTAAAGTAGATGTCTCTCCAGAATTCTCTCTTTAAACTCTGCTCTAAGATGTCGTAGCCTTCCTTTCTTTATCTTGGCTGTAGACAGCCTCTGCCATCAGCTCCTTCTGTATTATTCCACTATATAAAAATAAGCAAATAAAATTGCTGGAACATTCTTGGACACTGTACTAGGTCTAGGAATATGGCAGGGAACAAGGGAGATGTTTTTCCTTTATGGGCCTTACAGATGGGTCAGGGAGGCCAAGCACTTACTTGCCCAGTGTCCACTAGTGATAATGTGTAATGCAGGGACTTAGCTGGCCTGATGGGTGAGGAACATTCCCCTGAGTTAATGACATATAACCTCAGACGCAAAGAGTGAACAACATTTAGGAGAAGGAGGCGGCGCCTGTAGCTCAGTGGGTAGGGCACTGGCCCCATATACCGAGGGTGACGGGTTCGAACCCCACCCTGGCCAAACTGCAACAACAACAAAGAAATAGCCAGGCACTGTGGAGGGCACCTGTGGTCCCAGCTATTTGGGAGGCTGAGACAAGAGAATCGCCTGAGTCCAGGAATTGGAGGTTGTCGTGAGCTGTGATGCCACAGCACTCTACCGAGGGTGATAAAGTAAGACTCTGTCTCTAAAAAACAAACAAACAAAAAACATTTAAAAGAAGGGTAGGAGAACTACTCTGGGCTCCGACTTGCCTGTAAAATGGCAACATTCTCTCCCACTCTACAAATTCTATCATCTTTCAAGACTTAGGTAAAATTCTCCTTTCTCCAGGTGCTTGCTCTGAATATTTTAGCTTTATGACTACTTTTCTCTGAACTTTTGTGTTCAATACTGTATTAAAATAAATGTGAACCTCAAAAATGTGTCCCACATTGGGAACACCGACTTATTTTACTTAACCTCAAAACAACCTTGTGGGTTGGTTATTAATATCTTGCCTTCCCCAGGTGAGAAAACTGAGGCTTTGTGAGGTTGGGGACTCTCCTAACATCTCGCAGCTAAGGGAAGAGTAGGATTTCAGGGGCAGGTCTGCTTGACAGGACTGAAAGTCACCACAGTTCTGTTAAGTAGGAATTATCATCATTTCACAGAGGAGAAACTGAGACCCAAAGCATAACTGGTCCAAGATCACAAAACTGAGTGTGACAATATCTGGATTCCAATTCGTGGCTGTTTGGCTGCAGAGACAATGCTTTAAAGGGCAGTAAGGGAGTATTTCCAAAAGCTGCCTCTTGTCTGAGCACACGTGACACTGGTGTGCTTGTCATCTGGAGGGGCTGTGATAAGCACCACTGTGGCTTCCCAGGCTCCAGACTCTTGCCCCCGCAGGAGGTCCCCTCCACAGACCAGCACCATCATCATCATCTGGATGCTTGTTAGCAAAGCAGAATCTTGGACCTACTCTGGGCCGAATCTGAATCCAAATCTGCCCCGAAACCAGATTCCCAGATAATCCCCAGTAATTCACATTAAAGTTTGAGAAGCTCTCCTCTTGAGACGATACTGTGCCTTAGAATTGTCATAGGCATCCTAAACTGTGACGTGTTGGCCTTATGGGCTTAGGAGCCCAAGGGCAGGCCAGTTCTGACACTTTTTAGTCTCTTAGGGAGCATCCTGGGGCTCTGGACTAAGCCGAACTTTCTTACTGACTTCCAGAAAGTTCTGGCTGCTTGTGAAGACTGAGTCCATAGCTGGGATTTTCAAGTTGGTTTCCAATATATCAAAAGCCCCTCTGAGATTATAATTACCTGTGTGAGCTGAAGTTTTAGCTGTGGGCTTTAAGTTATAGATTAAAATTTAAGAACATCACAAGATTACGTGATGATTTATAACATCCTTGTGAGTAATACAGAAATAAATACTTTTCTCACATTATAGAAAGACCTAGAAGAGCCAAATGATATTTCCCATAAAACTTGCAAATTTGTGACAGATCTCTAATTATCATCCTGTTCTTGTGACTCCATTGTCTGTGTCCTAACCCAATAGGAGTCCATAATAACATTACTATGACCTTTATCGGTACAGTTCCTTATTCCCTCTCTTTTGTCTGTTTTTGTATTCATTCATTCATGAACATTTATTGAATGCCTACTATGTTCCAGGCACTTTCCTTTACTGAGAAAATTATATTTTTCATTGGTCAATCTAGCACAGACTCCAAAAGACCGAACAAATCCTACATGAGATGGCAACAAGATGATTTAACTTATTTAAAAAAAAAATTGGCCCTATTTCCTTTTCAGTTGGAAGGGAGAGACCTCAAAAATAGGGATGCTTATGACTCTGTGTTTATTTGTACTTCCTGCTGAATGTGGTAGAAGCACACGGAGTAAAAACTACAATGGTTACAGCAAAGTCCTAGAGACTTGGGTTGCTGCCTTCTGGGCTTCGATCAGATTTTCAGGTCTAATTCTCCTCATTGTGAACCTATTCCATTTAAGGATCACAGTGTGGGGAGGGTGGGTGAGTGTGTAGGGGTGTGTGATGGGGGTGAGGGAGAGAGATGAGAGAGAGAGAGAGATGAGAGAGAGAGAGCGAGCCAGCACACTTATAAGTCTGTGTAAAGACCAAGACTGTCTGAGTGGTTTGTCTTTATTTCTATTTCTTATGGGAAAAGACTTACTCCCAGCTCTGAGTGCCAAAGCTGACAGCAGGTATTTAGCATTCATTTTTTCTTCCTCTCCAAAGTTTAGTCTATAGGGCTGAAAACTGTTGTTGGAACGTTGAACAGTTCAAGTGCACTATCGCTGTGCCAAGTAACACGATGGGAGGGCTTTTCTAGACACATCAGGGAGGCGCCGTGTCCAGAAGTCCTCTCTGCCTTTGTTAAAATTAGGTCATGACTAACTTAAGAGTTCACCACTTTGGGTGACAGTGAGTTTTCCAAATTGGCATGAACTATGGCTCTGAAAAGACAGCTCAGGAAATGTCTATGTGGTCTGTCTATGAGGCGTTTACAGAGCAAGAAAGCAAACACGGGAATAATGAATTGGTTTGTAACTGGAGTGCTGAGTTTGTTTTGGATTCTGTGTGTGTGCATGTGTGTGTGTGGTTTTTTGCTTAGATGCCTGGTTTCAGAATCTCCATTTCATAACTAAGAGGTAGATGCCTGCCCCTCTATGTAGCACCAGTGTCCTGAGCTGGAATGAGCTCATCATAGGTAGAAGACCAGCCACCTACTGAGAGCCCTCAGAACAGGAAAACCCCTGCCCTGCCCTTCTGAGTGTCTCTTCCATTGTCTTCCTTTTGCTCCTGCAAAAAATCAAAATCTGAGCTTCATTATTTGAGCAGTGGAAGTCTAGGTCATGTCCTGTGTGCACAAGTTGGCAGATGCTCGGTCTCATTTTTTCCGCTTATCTCATATTGTGCTACAGCCTTCCTTATTTGTGTAACTCATTTATTTAATCATTCCCCAAGTATTTGCCGGGTTTCCACATGCCAGGTACAATGAGGAGCGCTGGGAATGTGAGATGAATGAGGCCTCATCGCTTTCTTCATGAAGCTCACAATTTCATTAGGGAGCCAGCCTTTTGTGTTTTTCAAAGGGCTCCTTATAGAAACAGAGAGAGCTAGGAACACCTTTTTCAAAGTAGTTTGAGGAAGATCCCACCCACGGTGGAGGGTCCTAAATGATGAGTGAGTTTGCTTCTCTAAACAAAATCCTTTTCTCAGTAGGTGGGATAGGAATCATGGCACGTGAGCACATCATCATATCATAATTTCTTTTTTGTTTAGTCAAACATCTCTGCTGCCTATTATAGGGACTCGTGATGAGTAATTTCTCTCTTTAGAGAGATGAGAGAGTGTAGCAAATGAGTGGTTCGAGGGATTGGCTTTGGAGTCAGAAAGACTGGGAATCAGACACAGCTTTGCCATTGTGGTTCCTTGACTTTGGGAAATTGGCTTAACCCCACAAAGCCTTATTTATTTCCCCCTTCAGTAAAATGGGAGCTAAGGACTGAAAAGGAGTTTGCACATTGCCTGGTACCTAGAAAGCCCTCATTAAATGCAGCTATTATTATGCAGCTACAAATTTTGTTAGCTCCTCCCCACCTGCTTCTCTAACTGCTAGGGATGCAAGGAGCCCAAGCAGCCTTCAAGAACAGCCCGTGCTTGCTTAACCTGCAGTGACTAATTGGTTTATAGGATGTACCGGGATTTAATGACGTCTAATTTCAGCACCTAGTTAGAGGTTTAAACTTGGGAATTTTAACCAAGAGTATTGTTTTACATAATTCAACTTAGACAACATGGACAAAATCAGCAACAGATTTGTAATCAAAGCAAACATAAGTAGCTCATCGTATCACCATAAATACAGAAATACAAACTAAGCTTTTATCAATTCCTCCTCACTCGGGGAGCTGGTAGCTGATTAACGAGTCAATTCTTTGGACAACTTATTTTTTTATAGGCCATGTTATCTTTATTGATTTCATTGACCGAATTGACTACCATCTCTTAAGGGTACTTTTATTTATATTAGCAGGTGACCATGGCAACAGATATTCTCTCCATATGTCACAGTTCTCATAAACAGCTTCATTCATTCATTTATTCATTCAACCACTGTTTAAATATTGACTATATTGAAAATGCTTAGTGCAGATAATTGCTTTCTCAAAATTTTATAGAGGGGTGGCCAACATGTAGAAAATAGTTTGTAAGATGTTGTAAATAAAGGTCTGCTTAGATGCAATTTCCCATTTTCCCCATGTATGGTGATTCTTGGGACACCCCGGAGGACTGGATTTGAACATGGTATGCAATATCCTCTCTCTACCTCTCACTGATTCCCAAATTCCTCCACACAAAAGCCAGAGGAATCTTTTGAAAATGTCAGTGAAATGCGATCCTGTCATGACTTTGCGTTTGAAGCTTCCAGTTGCTTTGATTCCTGGATCTGTTCTATGTTGGTGGCAGGACGTGGCTTTGGATAAGACGGCACATGTAGAGTTATCACCCAACTCCGTGGAAGAGACTAACGTTCCATAAAGGAAGTGTTTCCTGAGTACAAGGGCGGGTGGACCTCAGAAAGGGGAGGTGGGTCTACCAGAACAATTAGCTCCCCTTCTCTACAGTTTTCCCAGCAACCCTGAATCTTCACTTCATGTGATGTACTGGGTGACACCAGATTCTCCTCTTTGCTTCTTAGAGACCAGCAGGGTCCTTGTCTTCACTTTCTGATGACTTAGTTCTTTCATCACAGTTCTTATTTGGAGCTCCTACAATTCAGATCATAGTGAATCTTTTGCCAGCAAACCATGAAATATATTCCACATTTTCTAACAGTGGCAGGAAAGTTGTAACCCCATGTTGTTCTATGTTGATTCTTCCTTTTGGAATCTAATGACAATAAATCTGGGAAAAGCAAAGAATTAGCCCTCTTCTGGGGTTCTACTTCTACAGAAGGCCACTCTTACCTCCACCCACCCTGTGCTCCAAGTGTGATTTTGCACTTGGAGGCTGGTGCTGGGCCTGGGATTGAAAAGCCTAAAATGCAAGGTCCTGGGACCCCAACAGACAGTCTGCAGAGTAAAACTAGAGGCTCACAAGGGACTTGGAAACAACAGCTGGAGGAGGAGCAGCTTTGCACAAAGAGACTGGAAGTGAGAGATCCCAGGAAATAAGAGAGGAAGAGGAATCTCTCTGAAGAAACCCCTGATGGGCTCCAGAAAGTGGCAATTTTAAACATCGGTCAATATCAGACAGCTTGAAACATCCAGCAGATTTTAACATCAGAGGAAACCAATGCCGATTTCACTGGTGCCAGTCACAGAAAGCCTTGCCTGCCTCTGTGTCCATCCAGGATGGGCCAAGAGCAGCAGAGTGGAGGGTAGGAAGCAGGGGACCAGGGAAGTCAAGCCCACTGCAGGCTTCCCACCTTTGGCAGGTCTAAACTGGGAGGCTGAGAAACCTGAACTGGGAATGAAACGGGGTGTTGAACTGACACAGGGGATTGGACGTATTAATGATTAAGAGTCAGACTTCTTGCAGTTAAAAACAGACAATTTTGCTATCTAATAGTAACTGAAAAAAATGGGACCTTCGATTTCATGAAGGAATAGGGGAAAATCTGGCTCCATGAGATGGAGTTCCATGGGAAGGCAAACTGCTTATTCGCCCCTCTGCTTACTCGGAGTGTGCTCAGCAGCCTCGGCACCTGTTCAGCGTCCTCCCTCCCCCACTGCTGCAGGCCCCATTCCAGGCGTTTGCAGCATCTATGTTGTGATGGTTTGGATCATCGTTCAGCAAACATAGACTCTCTTCAACTCCCACGGCAGGCAGAGTAAATGTCCCTGAACCATTGGGTTGGCTATGGCGCCAGAGCGCTGGCAGGCTCCAGGCATGTTAGGAGACAAAGAGCTCTTGCCATGCTGATCTGCATGAGAGGAACATGCCCCAGTAGCCAGTACCCCTTCATCCCAGTCTCAGCACAAACACATGTGCAGCAAACCTTAACCAAACCCATAGACTACACAGCTGGGCCCAGTCCAGATCAGCACTCTGGTCTGTAGACCCGTGACCGTTACCCTAAATGAGTGATTTTCAACCGGAGTGCCATAGCACACTGGTATGCTATGAAAAGTCTTAAAGACTATTAATTAGATTATTTTCAAAAGAAGGTCAAAGCACAGTATTTTCCTTTTTTTACTCTTATTTTGGAGACAATCTCACTTTGTCACCCTCAGTTGAGTGCTGTGGCATCATAGCTCACAGCAACCTTAGACTCTTGGGCTCAAGTGATCCTCTTGCCTCAGCCTCCCTTGTAGCTGGGACTACAGGTGTCCCCTACAACACCCAGCTGTTTTTTCTTTTTTTTAGAAATGGGATCACATAGTGTTTTTTGACCTTTTTAAACTCACGGCACACTTGACCCTATAGCTAAACTTCCACAGCACACTTAAATACTCTTTGTTTTGATCAACATGATTTCAGTGTGCTGCAGAAGTTGAACTGTAGGTTCAAGTGTGCCATGAGACAAAAAAGGTTGAAAAACACTGCTGTCTATGCTCAGGTTGCATGCCACTGAGTTCTGGGGTGGGTTACGGTGTAGCACTGTTGCTGTAGTGGGAGCTAATTCATGTCTAGGCAAATGCCTTGGCCTCTGAGGTCTGTGATCTCCCCGCTCTAATGATCTTGCCCCCCCCTCACCTGAGCGGCCCATTTCCACACTCATACCTTCCCAGCATGTGCACTGCCTTCCTATACTGACTTAGGGGTCTCGCTTTCTGACCGCCTTGGCTCAGCTCACTTGCTCCATCCCCCCACTCCCACATGAACACCGTATGCCACCTCCAATGCCAGGCCCCACCACTTTTTCACTTTCTAGCATCCCTGTCCTTTTCTCACATCCCACCGAACCCAGCTTAAAGTTCAAGGCTCCTCACAATAAGTGCTCCCTGCCCACATGATAACTAGTGTTTACATAGGATTTACAGCGAGCCAGGTGCTATTATAAGCACTTACATATGGTCTTAACCTGAGTATCCTTAAAACTGAGCATGAGCCAAAGACATGCATATAAAGAGTTGATTTGGGAAATGATCCTCGGGAGCAGATGTGACAGACTGGAGCCGATTGAACACAGTAGGAGGGACAGTCAGTAGAAAGATGCCTTATTAGGTAGGCTACCAGTCTGGGCACCTGCTTCTCAGGTCTGTCCAAGGGAAAAGTGGGGGCACCTAGTCTTGACTTTGAATCTTCATAGGTCAAGGGTGGGCTCAGAGCTTTAATTTCCCTGAACCTAGATGGGTCACATTTGGAGCTCCAGAGCTCAGCATGGGTTCCCCTGGGTGTCCTATGCTGGGCATCACAGAGGCCCTAAGGCAGGAAGCAACAGGAGTGCCAGGACAGCCAGTAGGGAGGTGCTGTCAGGTTGCTCCCCAGTGGAGCGGGTCAAAGCCTGAAGGGAACCAGTGGCTGCAGCAGTAGCTGGAGCAAGGGGAGGGTCAGAAAGGACTCCGAGCACTGCTGACAGATGGTGGAGACACACATAGACCCTTTCAGTTCTCACACAACCCATTAACTAGGTACCACTACTAACCCCAGTTTTTAGATGGGAAGAGTGAGGCACAAAGGTGTTCAATAACACGCCCAAGGTTATATAACCAGCATGGGACAAGGCTGGATCCGAACCCGGGCAGACGAGTTCCAGAATCTGTGCCCTTAACCGCCACTCTCAATGTGTGCACTGTCGACTTCTTTGCCCTTTTTTCTCCCACTTTTCCCTTGTCAGTAAACTAAACGCAAAGTTAAAGTCATTTGAGACATCTACAGTTCAGTGGGATGCCATTTTAAATATAAGAGTCGTATCATCAAAAGAATCTGAAACGCTGCAAGAATTCTATCAAGTTAGGAAGTATATTTACATAGCTTAAGGCTCCCTGCAAATTCAACAGTCTGTAGAGTTAAAAGAAAAGAAAACGTACATATCTCAAGACCTAAATTAAATAATTATCAGGGTGGAGTTGCAGACCTCTAGGGGAGACAGAAAATTAGGTCATGTGCCCCGTGAGACTTGCCTGTGGGACAGCTCTTACCCCTCAGTTCTCCTGCTTCTCACTTGCACCAGGAAACTTCGCTTATTTTAGAAGATTCTTTGTATTTCTGCCACCAAATCTACCAACTTATCTCCAACACACTGTGCTTTGGTGACATGGGAATTTTCACTATGCCCCAAACGCCATAGGGCATGAGATCTTTGCAGCTGTATTCTCTCTGTCTGGAAGGCTGTCTCTAATAACCGCAGAGCTAACTTTTACCATCCAGATCTCCGCTCAGATATTGCCATCTCAGACCTTTCCCTGGCCACATATCTAAAGTAGCACCCCCATTCACTCTGTACTCTGCAACAGGAGAGGGTTTGTTCCCTAACTTAGACAACACCTGTGGTCGTCGGATGCCTGAAATCCTCTGGTCTTCATTGTCCTCTCAGGGCTATGAGGTCTTATTTGTATGAGCCAGAGAGGTCTGTCTGCTTTGCTCTGTTTATTTTCTTACATAATTTATTTCTCATATCATATAATAGTTTTTTATGCTGTTATTCCACCACACCCATATGTTGATAAGTATGTAGAAATGGCCATCAATACTTTGAAAAGCAATTGAATATAACCTTCACGGAAAGATGGGACTTGGAAATACACATGGCGGTCCACTTATACATTCCTGGGAGACAACAGTTGCCAGTGTTGGCTTCACTATTGAATGGTTGAATAAGACTTTATTATTAATTATTATTATTTTATTTTGGTTTAATATGAGGGTACAAATGATTAGGTTACAATGTTTGCATTTATTAGGTAAGGTCCCTGCTGTAGTTGTGCCCCTCACCCACGACATGTACCGTATACCCTCACGTTGTGCCCATTAGGTGAGAGCACACCAATCCTCCTCCCATGCCTCCTTCACCCAGTTTGAATTAAAATGAGTTTTTCTCTTGTGTGGGCCTGTATTAATTCATTTACTGGCTTCATATTAGTAGTGAATAAATTGGATACTTGCTTTTCCATTTTGGTGATACTTTACTAGAGAGACTGTTCTCCAGCTCTGTCCGGAATAATACTTTGTTACAATTAGTACATAATATAGGATGGAATTATTTTCTCAATAAGCAAACTAAAATGTACTGAGTGTCTTTTACATGTAATTGTGATAGGCAACTAAGCTAGCTTTATTTCGTTTGATCTTCCTAACAAGGCGGTTATTATTGTATTTATCTTACAGATTAGGGAACTGAGGACGTGGCTGGGGAGAGTCAGGAGCTTAAAAGAACCACCGAGAAGATCTGTTAGATGGGTTGGCTTTCTGCCTCTCATTTCCTTGATTGTTTTCATCCAGTTCAAAAGCCCTGCTCCCCATTGTTCAAGGATGCTTACAGTGACCTGCTAACTGACCAGCCACCACCCACATCCTTCACCCAGCTCTCTGTAGGGCGCTCACGTGTCTGCTACCCACTCTGCCCTGCCCAGCCCGCCCCAGTTCTCTCCCTCTCAGTTCTGTACTGCTGTGATTGATGACAGTGGATGACCAGAGCCTGACTCTTCACGCTGCTGCTTTCACTTCTGATTCTGAGGGGTTGGTCGAGGTCCTCCGCATTCTTCTTCACTACTCTTTCACTGAAATTTGAGCTCTAGTGCCCAGGGAATTACCTTGTCTGGAGATTTACCACTGTCTCCCCAGAACCTAGAATGTTGTAAACATGAATAGATGCGTTGAGTGTTGGGGGCCGGAGGGGGCAGCTCGTATCAATTCCAGCTGTGTCGTGGGGTGCCTTTCCTAGCTTTGCAGATAGAGACACTAAAATAAAGTGATAATTAATTTGCTTTTTCTTAGCAGCTGACTTTTAGAATAAAGAGATACATAATTTGGGTGGCACCTGTGGCTCAAAGGAGTAGGGCGCTGGCCCCATATACTGGAGGTGGTGGGTTCAAACCTGGCCCTGGCTAAAAACTGCAAAAAAAAAAAAAAAAAAAGTGTTAAAATAACAACTATTGATTTTTTTAAATGCAGTAACCTTTTATTTTTAGAAACGGAACCCCCCACAATATTTTTAGATAGCTTTGTTGATACGTAATTCACATACCATACAATTGTCCTACTTAACATGTACCACTTAATATTTCGTAGACTATTCACAGGGTTTTGCAAACATCACTACAATCAAGTTTTAGAAAATTTCCATCACCCTTAACAAAAGCCTGAACACATCGACAGTTGCTCCCTGTTCCTGCCTCTCCCCAGGGGCTGGAAAACCACTAATCTACTTTCTGCCTTTCTGGATTTGCTTATTTTGGATATTTTGTATAAAAGGGATTATACAACATGTAGTTCTCTGAGGCTGGCTTCCTCCACCCAGCGTTATGTTTTCACGGCCATCCATGCTAGAGTATGTTTTAATGTAGGTTCTGTCCTTTTTTCCTTTGTCTGTTATCTTGATTTCCACTACTACTCCCATCTCGGGCCATGTCTGCCTCTGTTGTTTAACCCTGTGGCCCACACAACACAGCTTTTGCCCTGGGTAGCCCCTGTTGACCACTGGTTCTCATGAGGACTTCCCTGCACCACTGCAAGATGCAGAAGCCTCCAAAGACAGTCACAGCTCTCAGAAGCTAGACGTGGATTGCGCTCCCAAGTTTTGAGACCTTTGGCGTGCTGAAATACCAGACTAGGAAAGTCAAGTGGAATATTTGTGGTGTAAGAAATAAATGATAAGCTTTCCCAGCATGACATTTGGGTTTGTCTCTGTAGCAGGAGGCTTATCTCTCTGCAGTGATAACTCACTGGCCATCACCGACAGCTGGAACAATTGTGGGTGGGAGACATAGACCTCACCACCCAGCCGGAGACTAAGCAGCTGGGTTTTAATTATTCTCAGGGAATGTGTAAGCAAATCTGATGGAGTTTTTATCATCAATGTCTGCTGACCTTTCCTCCTCTGCTGGGGCAGTGAAGCCAGTAGCTAAAGTGATTATTGTCAGCCATCAGGTTGGTCACTATATTCCCAAAAGAAAATGGGACTATTTTCTTAGTGTCCCGACTACTTTCAGCAGAGTCCGGAGCAGGTATTTATTCAGGAATGATTTTTAGGTTAAGGCTTTATTTACTTGGGGCACTGTTTCTCTGTTTTGAGGGTTGCTGATCTTAAGGATGTAAGCATTTCTGCCAGACAAGTAGAAACTAGTGACTTGGAAGAATTGTTCTGGTCTTTCACATAGGATTTTCTTTTTGGATTTTCCCTTGAATCTTTCAGTTTAATACTTAACACTGATAAAGCATTCTTACCATTGGATTATAAATATTTGAATACAAGTATAGAATCTTTTATATATAAACAATATGCTGTATTGTACACATACACACATACACAGAGGGTGCCCCAAAATGTATACACATTTTAAAAAAGGAAAGAAACTATATTGAAATTGTAACGCTCAAGTCGTATTTGACTTCTGCAATTTCAAAAGGTGTTCAAATGTCATTTGTATTCATCTTACGTTGTCAGTATGTATCATTACAATTTTAATACAGTTTTTTCCTTTCTTAAAACGTATATACATTTTTTGGCACCTGCTGTATTTTTTTTTTTTTTTAAGACATCTGTCACCCTGGGTAGAGTGCCATGGCATCATTGTAGCTCACAGAAATCTCAACTCTTGGGCTTAAGCAATCCTTTTGCTTTAGCTTCCTGAGTAGCTGGGACTATAGGCACCAGTATGCCTGGCTGTTCTTTTCTATTTTTAGTAGAGATGAGGTCTTGCTCTTGCTCAGGCTGGTCTCAAACTCATGAGCTCAAGCAAGCCACCTGCTGCCTTGGTCTCCCAGCATGCAGAGATTACAGGCATGAGCCACCATGCATAGCACCTTTTATATATTTGTAGCTTTTATCCTTGCAGAATAATTGTGTGTGGTTTCTTTTTCTTAGAGTAAGGAGATGAAAAACATGAAATCTAGGACAAAGCCTATTTGTAGGCCAAACACAGGCAAATTTTTCAATACTTGAAACTATGAAGAATGAGATACTGGTTGCTTGGGTCTTTTTCTTGGGTGGACCAGGCTAGGGGTGAGATGGAACAGGAAAGTTCTGGAAGCACATTTCTATGGAGCTCTAATTGGTGGTGTCATCGTGGACCTCTGTCACTATTGACTGCTAGTACCCATTCTGAGTAGAGCACTCTGATTTTACCATGGGGGAAACCACTGCCTCTTATGGAGTTTCTGTCTGGCAAGAGTCAACCAAGGGTTTTGCCCTTCACTGCCAAAGGCTGGGGCAGTCCAATATACTCATCCTAGATTTGAATTCTGGACTAGTTGCAAAGAACAGCTATATCCCCTTTTCCCAGGGAAACTCCTTCCAGAGATTCTTCATCAGGTTTTGCTACCAAAATTCTCAGAGCTGTTCTGGTTTCAGTCCATTCTGAGGTTCAAGTCTCCAACTTTTCTTCAATATGTCAATTACCCCATATGCTTCTAGTTGGTTTGATTTTTGTCTAGGTGAGCCCGAGTTGATTTCTGCTAGCTGCAACTAAAGGATCTCACTGGGGAACATCTGCAGGAGGGGTTGGGTAGGTAGGAGGCAGTGGATCAGCCCTGGGAGACTAAGGGCTCAGGGTAAGACATGCTGGGAGAAGGGAAAGGACACCAAGAAAAGAAGAGGGAGGCACCAATGGCAACACCCTCCTGCACCCAGCATATGCTCCACGTGACAATCTAATTTGCCTTTTAATAACTTTCTCCATGTCAATCAAGGCTTCAGCTCCTGGTCTGCCTAGCCTGGAGGTCTCACTATGAAATTTTTTCTTTTGGTGAAAAGACAAAGCATGGATTTCTGCTAAATTCATTCATTCCATAAATATTTCCCTTGCACCTACTGAATGCCCAACCCTTGGCCAAGTACCAAGGATTCAAAGGCAAATAAATAAAACACAGCCCTCGTACTCAAGAGACGTAAGGTCTAGACCTGCATATTCCAGTTAATATGGCTGGTTAACACATGGCTGTTTACATTTAGCAACATTTAAATAAGTAAAAATTTATTTCCTTGGTTGTCTTAGCCACATTTCAAGCATACCAATAGCCCCAAGGTGGCTGTTTACCATTTTGGAAGGTGCAGACACGGCACATTTCCATCATTGCAGAAATTTCCTTTGGCCCATTGGGTACTGGCTGGTCTAGACAGGCAAAAAAGAGGTGCAGTAGAGAGTGCTGGGAGAGGTATAAGCCAGGCCACTAGGCCAGTGGTTTTCAACCTGTTTTCCTTTTATAGCTCACAGCACACTTGAAGCCCATACTTGCTGGGCTTTGAAATTCTTTCAAAAAAATTTAATTAATCATCTTTAAAAATGTTCACAGCACACGTGAGAACCCCTCATGGCACACCAGCTGAAATACACACATGGTTGAAAAATCACTGTGTTAGGGGATCACAGAGGGTCTGACCAGACTTAAGGAGTCAGGGTAGGCTAACAGAGGGTGATGACATCTAAACTAAGACCTGGAAGATAAATAGGAGTGTCCAAGCTAGGGGGAGGGAAAGCATTTTAGGCAGAGAAAACAGCATGTATGAGAGCCCTGAGCTAACCTAGGATGCGCAGAGTTGCACTCATGCAAATGGATGAGAGAGAAGCCCTTAGCATCTTCTACTTCCCCGTGCTTGGTTTCTCAGTTTAGACCACACTCACTTTCACATGCCTAGGGCAAGAAGCGCCCATCCTGGCCCGCTGAAGTAGGGTCTGTGTTTTGAAGCACTGAGGTCATATAAAAGGTATTTATTAGATTTGGGCAGAGGTGATAGCTCATGTGAATACAGAGGTCTGATTCGGAGCTCTGAAGACTGGCTCCTGTGACCCCAGGTAAACTATCTCTCTCATATTGCAGTTCTTTTTACACCTAAAATCAATTCCTCTTTTTGATCAGAGCCCAAATTAAGGAAGCCAAGAAATGTATTTTTGCAAACCGTGACTTTCTTTTTCCAGTTGAGTGTACATTTGTGGAATATAAACATGTTGACATTTGGAGACAACTATTCAAGACTGGGCTAATTTAACTGCTCCATGTTATGTTTAAAGTGTAATACTAAGTGTACATGGAAAAATTAGAGAGTAACAAATGGCTCTATAACTTCTAGCTTCTGATTAAATAATACTGGCTTTAGGAAAGACTACAGTAGAGGAAATCTCCCCAACCTGAGGATTAGTGTCCCTTTGTCAGGAAATAAAAAACTGTCACTTGTTGGGTACTTCTGCTTCCCCCAGAGGCCTCATCAACATTCTCTCCAATCTTCCCACAAATTCCCCAAGGAGAAGAACTGCAAAGAGATTGAGTGGAGAGGCCATTTCTTTGCACTACACGTTAATCCCATAGCTATGAAAGGATCAGAGTGTACCTGATCCCAGAGCCCCTGCTCTACTTGGGAGAGTGAAAAGCTACCAGGGCTGTGAGGGAGGGGCTGGCCCAAAGGAAAGAACATGTGTTGGTTAAGTTTATGCATCAACTTGACTGTGCTACAGGATGCCCAGACTGCTGATATAACATGATTTCTGGGTGTGACTATGAGGGTATTTCCAGAAGACGTTAGCATTAGAATCATTAGACTGAATAAAGACAGTCCATTTTCACCAATGTGGACAGGTATTACCCAATCCATTGAAGGCCCAAATAGAACCAAAAGATAGAGGTCTCCTGTTTTCTTGAACTGGAAAAAGCTCTCTGTTTTCTTGAACTGGAACATTCATCTTCTGCCCTTGGCCATCAAAGCTCAAGGTTTCAGATTCTAGGACTTATGCCAGAATCCCCTTCATTCTTCTGCCTTCAGCTTTGGACTGGGCATCACACCATTGTCTCCCCTGTCCTCAGGCCACTGGACTTGTGCTGAACACACCAGCAGCTTTGCTGGTTTTCCAGCTTGCAGAACACATGGGACTTCTCAGCCTCTATAATCATGCGAGCAAACTCCCATAACAAATCTCCTCATTTATCTGTATCTATCCTATTAGTTCTCATTCCCTGGAGAGTCCTAATACAAAAGGGATAGAGGCCAACCTGGATTTGCAGATAAGGATGTTTGGAAGGGCAATTAGAGCCCTTGCCTGACAGAGCCACGGCTGAAGAAAATGATTCCATAAACCATGAGACTTTTCCACATCCCAGGTATCTTCAGTGAGAAAAAGTTAGTAGTCTCTCCTTAGAGGAGAAAAAGGGAAATGAAAGATACCTTATATTTCGTTAAGCATATGTCTGGATCATAGAATTTTAAAACTAGGAGAGGCTTTAGAGAGAATCTAATTTAAGTGTCTCCTTTTACAAAGGGGGCCTTGAGACATGAAAATAAATTGCCCAACACAATTTGTCAATCATAGAACTAAAAATTAAACCTTGATCTATTAATTCCTAATACAGTGCTTTTTCTATTGACCTTAATCTAAGTTTTGAAGTTCTATTTCTTTAAATTGTTTCCTTGATTTATGCACATTGATGTGTGTTACTTAAAGGGTAATAGTAGGAAATCACTATGGATTGTTTATTTCTAGATAAAATCCAGGGAGATCTGAGAGCTGCTCTCAGTTTCTACTCCCAACAGGGGGACTGATTCATTCAGTGTTGGAAGAGCAGGCAGAACACCTGGAAAGTCATGTTCATGGACGGAAAATCTTGGCTCCTGCCAAAGGCAACTTGCTCCCAGTACATTTGCATATTCAAAGAGGCTACCCTATTAAAAGGGAAAGATCAAGAGATTTAAAGGAAATCCCAGTATAAATGAGCTCTATTAGTTTTCTGATTTTAGACAAGTTATTTTAACCTCTCTATATCTCAATTTCCCCATTTCCCCATTTACATGGTACAAACATTAGAGGTGGGTCTTTAAGGTCAAAGTGCCACTCGTGCCTGGAATGGGTCTCCCCTATAAGTGTAAGCTAAGTGTACATCTGAAAGCCCAGCCTTGGCACCTGGTAGATACATAGTGTTTGTTGAGTGACCAAGCGACTGACTGAAGGCCCCCTGAAGAGACTGGCTAGAAGGATCTGACAGGTGGAGGAGGTGTGTCTATTGGGAAAAGAGAAAAGCAGAGAAGGGGCATCTTGCTCGCCTTCTTTTGGGGGTACGGGCTTAACATGAGACTAAGGCTTTTTCTCCCTCCCCATTTAAAAGGATAAACATAACAGGAAAAAACAGACAAGACAGTGATGAAATAAACAAATGTAGTCAGAAAGTAAAATGGTGATAAATATCCTGTTAAATGATAAAACGTCTTTTCAAGGGCCAATCAAATCTGTTCATTATAATGACGGTGACTGAAAGCTGCCTGCCATGACCTACTCAGTGGTGTGACTGTTTGGAGTTCTGGAGCCGGAGGACCTCTGAGGGGCAGTACTGAGTGTGGGAACTGACTTTGCCAGGGCTCAGCTTGGGGAGCTGAGGGCAGAGGACCTTAGCTTCTGCTGGGGAGGAGCTAGCCAAGCCACCATCGGAAAAGCACGTGTTACGTGATTTCTCTCTATCTCTTCTCTCCTACTCTTTTCCCCTCTTGCCTCTACCCCAGACAGCCCCCAAACCTACTCTTCTCCTACCTGATGTTCTCCCTGATTGCTGCCTCAAAACTCCTGCAGATAGTTGGTGAGGGATGGGCATTTGGAAGCCTGAGAAACTGCTGCTTCATCAAGGTTGCGTCTCCTACTCTGACTGACTGGAGTGAAAAAGGTAGAATTTATAAGCCTCAGTCACAAGGTTGGGGCAGTTGATCTGGAATGGATGTTACCCTGATGGTTGGGCTTCAGGAACAGTCCAACTGTGAGGAACATACAGACATGTAACGATGTGGAAAGCAAAGGTCAGAGGCCAGGGGAACCTTGGGAGCATGGTTTATGGTATGTGTAATTGACAGTGCATACTGGGAGGACAGGGTTGGTAAGTGTAGTGGACAGCAGTAACTATAGATTTTGTGTTTCAATGAGCTTTCCTACCTATCTCCCTCCTCTACTTCCTTTAGTGAACACCCCCACTCCACATAGTCTGAGGAAGGCTGTTAATCAGTGTATCTCTTCCCTGCCCCATACCCCTCTACAAAGCCCACAGGGATAGGCAGATGGCTAAAGTTGGCGAAGCTCATTGGTTCAGCAATGCCCATATATCTAAACAAGGCCAGTGTTCTTAGAATATCTCTGTGGGAGCTATTAAACAGCAGGGAGACTGCTAGGAACACGTAAGGAACAGCAGAGATAACTAGAGCAGAGAGGGGGAGAGAGAGAGAGAGAGAGAGAGAGAGAGAGAGAGGCCGAATTGGCATTGGCACTGTTAGAGCTTCTGGACCCAGAAATGCTAGATCTATTTCTTAACTTCCCAGTTACTTGAGCCAATACATTTTCTTTTCCTTTGCATAAAAGAGAATTTGAGTTTCGTTTCTTTCATTTGTAACCAAATGAGTCCTGATGAATTTAGTTGCCACGGTAGGCCCGAGGACAAATGGAGCACGCCAGATGATTCAGGAACTGAAGCATCAAACGCTGGGCATATTTAAAAATTCTTTCTATTATGAATCAGAGAGAACACACCAAAGAACGCCACTTTCTCAGACAGAGGCAAAGCTTATGAGACCCAAGTCTATGTGGGGAAAAAATAAATCACATTAGAGATTTCCAAAGCTCATACAACTTTTGTCTGATTCTGCCAACAGCTAAGTTGATGTGCAACAGTTGTCTCTGTGATATGCAATGATGATGACCATGTGACATTCTTTTCACCTGTCACACTGAAGAAGATCCAGTAACACACCTAGGAATGCTGGAGGTACATGTGTTGGTACAATGGCTATCACATACTGCTGCTAGAAAGATGAAGTGGCTCAGACTTTCTAATGGGCATTTTGTACTATGTACGAAACTCCTAGAAACATACCTATTTTTAACTCTAACAGTTCTATTGCAGGTGCAGTCTGGTCTCCCACTTGCCGGGGAGGGACTCTGGGAGTAAACTTCCAAGTTAAAAGAACCCATTTATGTCATGTTAAGTGGAATAGCTAACAGAATTATTACCACAATTCTGGTTCCATGTTTGAAGGATCTGGCAAGCGCAACCCCTTATAATTAAACAGTGATGATTGCTTTGGTATTGTTGGCTTGCACTGTAGGTAGCAAATGCACTCTGAAAGATGTGTATGTACATTGTAATCAGTTGAATAAACAATACCCACCCCATCCCCACAGACTGTAAACTCTGTGAGGGTCAGGATTTGTTTTTGCTTTGTTTACTGTTTTGTTCTCTACCATTTGGAAGAGTGCCTGGCTTAATGAATATTTGTTGAACAAATGAATGAATAAGTATTTTTAGAAAATGACTAGGAAAGAAGACAACCACTATTGTATTTCCTTTTTCCTGTGAGTGTTATGGCTATAAAGTACTATTAAGATTAATTCTTTCTATATCTTAACTCTGGATTATGTATATGAATTAGTAAAGTGATGGATCAATGATTAGAATTTTTGAACTTGAAGGTAATGTTTCTGGGGGTATTTAAAGTTAATTATATCTTCACATTTGTCAGTGAAAAAATGAAACTCTTCCTCCTGTGTTTACATTTCGAGAAACATTGTGTATCCTACACTGAATTAATAGATATGATGGAGTTACTCTCCTTGGTCATAAATAGGCTGTGTCATTCAGGCTCTTATGAAGGTGCTGATAAATTATAGGAGTTGAACAGTTGGCTCCTTATGTATGCTCATTTCAGAGGTGCTGCAGACAATCCGTAGAAAACTAAGGACTGAATTTTAGATGCTGGGGATACTCAAACCTTCTAGTTAAAGAACCGATGCCTTAAGGGCAGGCTTTTATGTGGTCTAACTCCAATTGTTGGCAGAACTTTCTATTAAATATTGAACGCCTACTATTTATTTAATTTCAGTTTCAACCTGGTTGGGCACAGAGGGTGAGATTGTAGATCTGTGGAAGGCCCCTCTACTCTGGTTCTGTATCTTCAATGAGCTCGTAATAAATGGGGGTAATTTGGGGGTAATTTTACTTTGAAGCTCTGTGATATTATAATCTGCTCTGCTTCCCAGACAGCTTTTAATATTAGGTGTAACTATATATTCTGTGTTTGGGCGGGGGGTCAATCATCAGTAAGGCTAAAGTCATTCACTTCCAAAAGTTAAGCTTTTGGGTGGTGGTGGTGGGGGGGGGGGGGGGGTCAGGCTGACTGTAGCCCTCACTGGAGTGATTCAACCACAAGGAGCCTGTTGTTTAGGCCCAGCCATATCTGTGAATCTAAACATCCCAAGCAGGACGTTTCCTGGCACTTGACCAAGGACACTTGTTACTTTCTGGACACTTGAAAAATCATTTCTTAAGAGGGAGAAAAGAATGATGTAAATGGTTCTGTTAAAGGGCAATGACTGTGTGATATAATTGGGGAAGGGCCATTGTATGCAATTACTGTGGAGATTAAACACCCCAAAGCATAATGCCACCCACCTCTTAAAAAAGATCGGAAGAGTAAACAATCTTTCTCCCCTTCCTCTTCTCCCTGAATGTGTAGTGTGTCAAGGATACCTTTTAAAAGACTTTGTATAGAAAGAGCATCGGTGGGAAGAAATCACTCCAGTGTCTGTACTGCAGGTGCAGAAAGCATTAGGCAGCTGTTCTTTTTTTTTTTTTGAGACAGGAACCTCAAGCTGTCCCCCTGGGTAGAGTGTCCCCCTGGGTAGAGTGCCATGGCATTTCAGCTCACAGCAACCTTCAACTCCTGGGCTCAAGAAAGTCTCCTGCCTCAGCCTCCCAAGTAGCTGGGACCACAGGTGCCCGCCACAACGCCTGGCTTTTTTTTGGTTGCAGCCATCATTGTTGTTTGGTGGGCCCAGGCTGGCTTCGAACCTGCCACCTTGGGTGTACGTGGCTGGCGCCTTAGCCACTTGAGCCACAGGCGCCGAGCCTAGGCAGCAGTTCTTTATTTTCAAATATATTTGTTTCAATGTTCCTTTCAGGAGGTTGTAAAAAACAAAGGTAAATTCATTCCTTTCAGATTGAATTCAAAATAAACTGTTAGAATTTTGTTTGAGGTAACATGTGACTTAGCAAGAAAAATAAGGTGATGTTCTTTACCTGTTAGACGGTCAAATCTGGGTGATCCGTAGCCCTCATGTTCACTAGGCATTCAAAGATAGCACAAAAATAGCATTAAGAAATTATGCTCTGGGTGGTGGCTCTGTATGCAATCCCAGTACTCTGGGAGGCCGAGGTGGGAGGATCGCCTAAACTCACAAAGAGTTGGAGAACAGTTTGAGCTAGAGCATCTTTAAAAATAGCTGGGCACCTGTAGTCCCAGCTACGTGGAAGGCTAAGGTAAGAGAATCGCTTGAACCAAAGAGGTTGCTGTGAGCTGTGATGCCACAGTACTCTACTAGGACTGACAAAGTAAGACTTTGTCTCAAAAAACAAAACAAAACAAAAAAACCCCCTCTCAATTAACAAAAGAAGCCAGAATAGCCCCCTCTCAGCACACACATTCTCCAGCCCTGAGGTGCATCCTCCAGGGTAGAGCCTCAGAGAGGCAGTTTTGTGAATTTAGTTCAGACTGTTTGTTTCATGGGCACCTGGCCTAGTCTGATCTTACCCTAAACTGTGCTGATTTACTTGGCTTCACTAGAAGGACTGTTCAACTGTTTTGGAATAAATCTCTCTCAGTAGAGAGTCCAAGCCTTTTATTTAAAGCTTGCTGTCTATATCTGTCAGAGACCACCTGCAATATTAGTCTCCTTTTTTCTTTTCTTTTCTTTTTTTTTGTCTTATCCAGGATTGGTTCCCTCATTCTTCAAACAGCTGCAGATTCAGACGTAGCCCTACTCAGACCCCAATTCTTGCCCTTATAAGAAATAGTATATTAGGAGCAGCTAGCCCAGATGCACTTCGCTCTGGCGTCAGGCAGTTCTTGAGCCTTGTATCTATCTTTAATATTTCACTTCCTGGATTCCAGACTCCTTACCTGTTCTTAACATGGAGAGCTGCTTCCCTTGGTCTTCTCTTGGTCACCTGGACTCCCAGGCTGTTTGGATCGATGCTTGATCCGTGCGTAGCCAGAGACTGTGATTTTGTTTTCCAATTTTCTTTGCATTTATCTGTATGTATTTTTATTTCATTTTAAAGACTTAAGTATTTTTTATTTTATTTAAAATTATCTATGATATTTAAATGAATTTAATTGATTTTTCTCTTATGAACATTTGGGTGATTGCTTTTAGTCTGTTTCTCTCTAGACACAGAATGAACATTCTACAATGTGAACATGAACTTAATATAGTATGAACATTTTTAGTGTTAGTGATTATTTGCTAGATCATGATTTTTAGTGAATGCAACATATGGATGTAACTTCACGAGTTTCCAGTGGTTGATACTTAGGCTATTTTCAAGTGTTTCACTCTCATAAATAATGCTAGATGTATTATCCTTATGCATAAAGTTTTGCCTGCATTTCAAATAATCTGCTCAGTTTGGGAATTATTGGGTCAAAAGGCTTAAACATTTTTAAGACTTTATACTATATTGCCAACTGGCTTTTGAATAAATTATATATACTTCCTTTACCACTAAATGTGATTTCCTGTTTTATTATAATGTTATCAGAATTAATATTATTTTGATCATTTAATAAATTAAAGCAATAGCTTATGAATATTTAATTTTTACTTCTTTGATTATACTGTGAAATTGACTTTTTTCATTTATTTAGTAGATGTTTAAAATTTTTCTTTTGAAAAATTATTTATATTCTTTGTCAATTTTCTGTAATGGCTTTATATTCTTGCATAATTTGGTTTAAGTGTTTAATATATTAAGAATATGTTCCCTTTAGCATCCATTTTACTGTATATTTTTTCAGTATGTTGTGTACACATTTTATAATCTTTACATGTTATTATTTGAATGTTTGTGTATTTCTATCTGTAGTTATGTTTTCTTTTATTGCTTTTGCACTTGAATAGTTATTTTTTTCAAAGATATCAGGTAAGATAATTCCAAAACTGAGCAAATTATTTGAAATGCAGACAAGACTTTATGCATAAGGATAATACATCTATCAGGATTTTCTAATTATTTAATCTACTTTTACCTAGTTCTTGGTAAGTGGTAGATCTAAGTTGATTTTCCACCCCTGGGAAAAAAGCCAGCTCTCAGAACAGTTTACATGACACAGTCTATTTTTGTGGCATTGATCCATAGCATACATGCCTGGATCTCTTTCTAAGCTATCTTTGATATCAAATATTTCACTGATTCTATCACTATTTATGCCAGAGGCATAGTATTTTAATTATCATAACTTGATAGTGGTTCTTCAGAAACTCTTCTTCATGGGAAACATGAACCATGTGCAAACCTGGTGATACAAACCTGCAGGAGCCCATTCCTCAGCTTCAATCACTGTCAGCTCATGGGCAATCTTACTTCCTATCTGTCTCTCCAACCACTTTCCCTCCCATATTTCTCAGAAATAAATCTCAGACATCATATTTCATCTATAACTATTTCAGTTTCATGTATCTCTAAAAGTCAAAACATAACCACAATACTTTTGTCACATCTATAAATTAATGATGATTTGTTAAATATTGATATCTAGTAAGTGTCCAAAATTCCAAATCCTCCTAAATATCATGCATGTTTTATTTGGTTCTTTTAAACGTTGTCATTTGAATCAGAATCCAAATAAAGTCCACACTTGGTAATTAACTAATGTCTTATAAATCTCTTAATCTCTAGGTTGCCCTCTCCATCTTTTCTCTATTTTCTTCTTGAAATGGATTTGGCAATGAAATTTGTTTCCTTGTCCTGTAAAGTTTCTCAAGCACACATTAGGGCTATGAGTTCTCTCTAAACCTTTTCTCCATAATCTTGAAAATAATAATTCCTAGGAGGAGGTTGCTGTGAGGCTCAAAGAGATGAAGCATTATATCGCTCAGTGCAGTCACAAGCAGGTAATGAATGAATGCCTAATCAATGTGACTAATCAATGTAATGATAATTATTAACCATTGGTATGGTCCCTAAGGCTGTTTGAAAGCTACATCTTAGACATTTTATCTTTATTTCTTCATTCTTGACCAAGAATTAAGAGCTTGTTCTTGGATCTGTTTTTTGAATTCACATTTCTTTGGTCTATTTTGATTTTAATTATTTTCAGAAAACCATCAAATTCATTATGATTTTAGTATACTACCTTATATTTAGTAGTGATTTCTTTAAAAATACCTTTCAATGTGTCATTACATCCATGTGGCTTTATTTCTCTATTCTAGATTAAATTCTCCAGAGATATTTTGCTCACTTTTTTCTCCCCCAAATTATCTCTTTAAATGTGTCAACTCTGCCGTAAGTGCCTCCAGCAAAGGAGCATATGCTACTAGCCAAATAAATAGAACACACGTGCAGTTAGAAGGCCACAGTTGAGGCCGATAAATTTCCTTTGCTTTTCCACTGCTCTTTTATCCATTTCTCTGCTTACCTCTTTAAATTGAATATCTAAGGAGTAACCAAATAGATCAGTCTATTGGTTTGCTTTGAACTTTTTCATTGTGTAAGATAGAATCTGAAATGAACATTTCAGATGATTATTCTGGAACTTTAAGGCAGCATGACTTCTCAAAACAATGTGGTATTATGAACCTTCTAAACAGACTTGGAATTCGGCTACTAAAGTCCCTTTGGGCTCGGTGCCCATGCTCAGTGGTTAGGGTTCAAACCCAGCCCAGTCCTGCTAAAACAACAATAACAACTGCAACAATAACAATAAAAACAAACAGCTGGGCGTTGTGGCAGGTGCCTGTAGTCCAAGCTATTTAGGAGGTTGAGGCAAGAGAATCGCTTAAGCCCAAGAGTTTGAGGTTGCTGTGAGCTGTGATGCTGAGGGTGACATAGTGAGACTCTGTCTCAAAAAAATAATAATAAAAATAAAAAAATAAAGCATGTATATATGTGTGTATCTTGTTCCTCACATCTCAGGCTTCAAAATCCATTAAGTCTGGCACTAAATGAACAATTTTATCTCCATGGCTACCTGAGCCATTTCAAGGAGACTTTACACAGTGTGTTTATGGATATTGTTAACAGTGCACTAGAGATGGATCCAGAGCAAACGTGCTTGAGTGATTGCAGGTGCCTGTAATCTAGGTTACAATCAACTCATAGATGGGTGGAGCCCATGATTGTTTTGCTTAAGACAGTGAAAAATTCCCCATCTTTACTAAATTCCTGATAGATTTCTATGTCAAATACATGTCAATCATCCCATTTATAGTACCGGAATCTCTGTTGGACAAGGTTCTCCAGAGACTGAGAAAAGTATTTCAGATGTTCTTTTTTGCTGACTATCATTTAGAATAATTCTCCATCTACACTTGAAAAAATGTTCATGACCTTGACAGAGAAACAAATATCAGATGCCTGATTATGCTGCTTCTGTCTAATTAAGGCCATCGCCCCAGAGGGTTACAAACTGCTGTGCAGAGCAGTTATTGTTTTATATAGATTTGTTTTTTTCATTCCTCTTGCTGATCAATAAAGTTTTTTTGATTGTTTTAATGAGTGGCCAATAGTGTACATTGGGGAGTATGTGCTTTATTGTTTTGAACACCTACTTTTACTAATATTTTGCCTTTTCACTTTAATTTTTGGATTTCAGTCTAAATATATAGGGAAAAAATATGCCAGCCCTACTGTTTAACATTTGCCTTCTTATATCCTTCTTATATCCGTCCAGCATGATGCCTTCTTATATCCGTCCAGCATGATGCCAACATTCTTATGCTGCCTATTTTGCTTATTAAATCCAACCCTGAACTGCCAAGCTTCAGAGTCACCAAGACTGTACAATATAACCTCTCGGACAGCGAAGGCTTGTGGGTGAGCTGGGGCTATTCAAAATGCCTCCTTCTTACTTGAGCTACGTGAAGCTGTGTGATAAATTGTATATGCTTAACTTTCTTATTTTATTCTTAACTACTCAGGTTTTGAGAAAGAAAAGTAAGGCACAGTAAGAAAAAAATAAACCTGTGGGGGAGAGGAGGTAGAATGGGGTAAGAAAAGGTAGGAACTGTTTTAAACTGAGAAGCAAAAGCATCTCTTCGCTACTTGTGATATTTCACTGCCCCGAGCGTTTTACAAGTTATTTCAGGAGCAGAACGTTAGCCCATTTTCCATTTATAGTCAGACTTCAAAGAGACAATGTAATGCATATAATTTTCCTAAGTATTTGTTTTTTAAACCCAGGGCATTGGTACCTTAGGACAAGGCTAACTTTGTGCAAATTGGAAAGTAGACTCCCGTTCTGATTTAGCCTTAACCTACACTCTGTTTTTCAAATACCAATGATGGTTGCTGATGTACTTCCATGCTCCAGTCCTCTTAAAGCTTTCAAGCCTCAAATACCTTAACGATGATATAAACCTTCACTATACAATTTAACAGCCACCAGCCAGATGTGGCTATTTAAATTAATTAGAATGAAATAAAATTAAAAATGTATTTCCTGGCACTCTAGCCCTATTTCAAGTGTTCAAAGTCTCATGTAATTAGTGGCTACCATGTTGGATAATGTGGATGTAGATTGTTTACAAATTTTCTATGGTACAGCAGTCGGTGCATAGGAGATGCTCCAAGTCTGTTTATTACTCTTTGCCCTCGCTTTGTCTTATTCCCCTGGGGCACTGTTTGCAGAGACTAGTGAGATAGCAATTCTCCTGGATTAATTTCCTATCAACCAGTTGGGCATATTTCCCATCTTATAAGGCAATAAGTTCATTTCCAACAATAGTGCCTGGACTTAATGGATCAACCTTTGTTGCCTACTGAAAAGTTTAGAGATTTAGGACGGGATTAGAAGAATGAGAGATTTCTAGGAAGGGTGAGGCTTCACGAGTGCCCCTCACATTAGTGTCATGGTTGTCTCCCTAATTTTATGTACAGTTTAGCCAACTTGCAAGTTCATTTCACTGGATTGCTGCAAAGTAAATACATTTTCTTTCTTTTGTCTATGGCTGATCTGACCTTCCTGCGAGTCTACTCCCTCAGTGTAGTAAATGAAAAAATACACTTAACTTTTAATCCTCGGAGACTTTCAGTTTAGCCTGAACCAATAATTTAAGCAGCCCGTTAGGTAATTTCCAGTCTTCATCCTTTGGCGTAATTGCTTAATTGTTTATATTTTCACATCTATATCCTCTTGGAAGGTGCATAAGTAGAACACAAATGGCACCTGGGTATATTTGCAGGCATGGGTGGTTTATGTAAATATAGGGTGGCTGAGGTGTGCTGATTTTGGCATCTGTCCTGGGATCTGGTGCAGATGTTTGAGGCCAGTGGACTCATGGGTATTCCTGCTCACCTCCGTCAGTGCCCTAAGGTCAGTCCCAGATGACTTGACCTCCCCAACCCAGGCCACCCCCCCCTTTTTTTGAGACAGAGTCTAACTCTGCCATCCTGGGCAAAGCACCAGGAAACCATAGCTCACAGCAACCTCAAACTCTTGGGCTTGAGCAGTCCTCTAGCCTCAGCCTCCCGAGTAGCTGGGATAACAGGCGCCCACAAAACACCCACCTAATTTTTCTATTTTTAGTAGAGATGGGGTCTCACTCTTGCTCAGGCTGGTCTCCAACTCCTGAGCTCAAGCAATTCACTCACCTTGGCCTCCCAGAGTGCTAGGATTACAGACCACACCCGGTCTCCTAACCCAGTTCTTAAGATCCATCCTTTGAGTTTCTTTCGAGTTCTCCATCTGGCCTTTGACTTAGGTTGTTCATTTTATATACGGATAATTGTAGGAGAACAGAGCTTCACACTGTGTTAGCATCACAAACTTCTAGAAGCAGCATTAATTTCATTCAGTCTGCAAAGGGAAGGTCAGATGAGGCCTGTCTGGAGCTCCCTGACTTATAAAACAGTCTACACAGTTTATGTATCTGTACGTGAATTGACACAAGCTGGTGATTACATTTATAGTTTAAATGAGTTAACTTTTATGTCCTATAATAGCATCTATAAATTAAATACATAATATGTTTTGTGAGCTTCGTTCTTATTGTGTGCTTTGCCATAGAAGGATCATTCCTGGAAGATTAAACAAGCATGACCTTTATGGTTAAAATTTCATTATCTCAGGAGGCCTCTTGCTTCTGACCACAAACGTAATGGGGTGATAGAGATTGTTCCGATTCACATCGTTCCCTCACCTGCCTACTCTCTTAACAGGGCTCTTAGTTTCCCTGGCTCTGGTGGGCAGCGATGTAAACATCACCGAGCCTTCTGTTTGTTACCTTCTCAGAGCCCAACCAGCCCACTTCCTTGAGAATTTAAAGTGCATGTTACAAAAGGTTTCTCCTGTCCTACATTTTCTCAAATATCATTCTGATTTGCAGTTTTAACACAGATGAAATCAAAAAATATAAGGTTTATTATTTTTTCCATATTATTTCAATCTCCCATCTCTAGCTGCCTTCCTTCATCCAACTATAATCTCCCAGTTACCAGAAGGGAAAGACTTCTCTTTTTCTTCATCTACTTCATGGCATCCATTAAAAAAACGCTTCCGATTATTTAAGATGAGGGTACAGTTAGGTTACATTGTTTGCATTTATTGGGTAGAGTCCCTGTTGTGATTGCGCCCTGCCCCAGGAGGTGTGCCATACACCTTTACGCTGTGCCCATTCCTTCTTTCCCCACCCCTCTTTCTCTTTACCTGTCCCCTACCTTGAATTAACTGAGATTTTCTCTCCTGTGGAGAAAATGTGTATTTATTCATCTACTGGCTTCACTTTAGTATTTAGTACATCACATACTTGATTTTCTGTTCTTATGATAGTTTACCAAGAAGAATGTTCTTCTACTCCATCCAGGTTAATACAGGAGATGAAAAGCCTCCATCTTGACTCAGCACCTGTAGCTCAGAGGCTAGGGCACCAGCCACTTACACTGGAGCTCAATACTTTAGTTTGAGAATAAAACTAGTGGGTTTGAACCCAGCCTGGGTCTGCCAAACAAGGACAAGTAAAACCAAAAAGTAGCTGGGTTTTGTGGTAGGCACCTGTAGTCCCAGCTACTTGGGAGGCTGAGGCAAAAGAATTGCTTAAGCTCAAGATTTTGAGGTTGCTGTGAGCTGTGATACCAAAGCACTCTACCGAGGGTGACATAGTGAGACTCTGTCTCTGAAAAAAAAAAAGAAAGGAAGGAAGGAAGGAAAGAAAAGAAAAAAAGAAAGAAGGAAGGAAGGAAGGAGAGAAAGAAAGAAAGAAAGTCTTTATCTTTCTGGCTGATGAGTATTCCACAGTACACATATACCACAGTTTATTAATCCATTCATAGGTTGATGGGCTCTTAGGTTGATTCCACATCTTGACACTTGTAAATTGAGCCGCCATAAACAATCTAGTGCAAATGTTTCATGGCCTCTCTTGGTCCAATTCCAGCTTTGTGGCTAAGCTTAGTGGAGAAGGAGAATCCTACACACAGTCAGGGAAACTCTATAGTCAAGTTCTTCCAGGTTTGCTTTTTGCTATGAAAAAGGAATTTAAAATATATTCTTCAGCCAAGGACTGGTTTGTAAGCAAATGTCCTTGCTTGGGCATGAGAGAGAATGTCTAAGTCCCTCCAGCATACCTACTTTATTCTGCTCTGAGTCTTTTATAATTTGGTATAAAAAATGGAAGAATGAAATGAAACATTTCTTTCCGAGATAAACTTATTTATCATTCACTAAAATATTATTCTAATTACAGTAATAAGTACTGGCAGTATTTTTATCTTCAGGACATGATAACTATCATTTTAATCCATCTTGATCCCTGTTTGGATTTCCCTCGGAACTGGGTGCACCAGGGAATTTTGTGCATTTGATGCCCGGAAGAAGGAAACATCACTTCAGAGATGAAAGAGTCAGACTATTTTACAAATTGATGATCATTTCTGGTGGCCTGAAGAAATGTTTTTATCCTCAACGTCTTTGAAATGTCAAATGCTAGAGTGATTGATCATATAGCACTGTTTTAAAACTTAAAAAGTTACAGAATGAAAATGAAGGAAAATGGACAGCCAGAAGTAGTATTTCTAAGTTATAATATTCATTTCTAATTCTGAAATATGCATTTCAAATTTATAATAGCAGTAGAAAAACCACACACTTGAGTGATCTTAAATGTCTACACTAATTGTGGCTTTCTAGTCCATTCCATCAAGTGTTCCTTTAATTGTTTATTACTGGAAGACCTTTAAGCTGATTCAAACCGTATTTCCCCCAGCGCTGGTTTTCCAGTTTTGAAGCGCTTATCTGTGTCCATCTTGGTATCTAAGTATAAGCCTAGGATAAGTATTATACTTTTTGGTTATGTTTTCAAAATACTTTAGTTTGAGAACAAGTATGTCTTGAATATTTACAGTGACAACATGTAAACTGTAGACTGAGTTACTTGACCTTGTGACAGAGTCAAAATTCAAATTCACAATTTGTTCATCATGCAGTATCATTCAACTTGGAGCTACTTTTGGATTCCTGCTCATCCAGAGGCTGTTTGAATGTTACCGATGGCTATAAATTATAAAGTGGTTTTATTCTGCTGTATTAATCTGCATATGCATACAAGTGAAATAATAAATCATTTATAGCTAGAAGAATTAAAATCATTTCTTGGCCAAGTGAGGTGGCTCACACTGTAATCTTAGCTCTCTGGGAAATCGAGGTGGTGGATTGCTTGAGCTCTGAAGTTGCATCAACTTGAGCGAGAGGGAGACCCCTTCTCTACTAAAAATAAAAAACCTGGCTGGCCTTAGTGGCAGATGCCTCTAGTCCCAGCTACTTAGGAGGGTGAGGCAAGAGGATCACTTGGGCCCAGGAGTTTAAGGTTGCTATGATCTCTGATACCCTTGCACTCTACCCTAGGCAACAGATTGAGACTTTGTCTCATTAAAAAAACAAAAACATCATTTCTCCAAGCCTTTTCTAGATGGGGACATTGATGTACAAGTGGTTAATGAGAGGCCAGGAAAGGACTGAGCCAGAACCAAAACCCAGATTCCTGGTATTCATTCAATCTTCATTCACTTATTCCCTTTCTTCATTTTATATTCTAATTTCATTTGATTATCCATCCATTCATTTCAGTGTTCTTTGTATTGAATCCTGACTGTCTGAGTCCAAATACTACTATGAGTTATTGGTAAAGTGAGTATGAATTGCAAGAAACTTCTTAAGCCCTGCACTGGGACGCTCTGACTCAATACATGGCAGGCAAAAGGACGGATGTGCTTAGGTTAAAGTTTGAATATAAAATACTGAGCTCTTCCCCTAGAGATACAGCAAAAAGATACAGGCCAACACCTTTTGAAGCCCTGGGAATAGGCCAAGTCATTCTGCTCAGTCATGAGGCCAATAGGCCAGGCCTTTCCTGACTGTCTTCCTGACCTGAAGGGCAGTATGGCTTGGTGCCCACTGAGTTCTGCTCCGTCAAGGGTGATTCCCCAGCTTGGGGCAAAGCAGAGGCCAGCTTCAAAGCTTCCTTTGGCCTGTGGAAAAGCACAGTTTGGAGTGAGGCGGCTGCCAAGTTCACCATATGAACATTTGTTTTGCTTGGCTTATAGTCAAGCAACAGCAAAAGAACAGGTTAGGAGTGAGTACCCCAGATCTGGGAGTTTGCACAGACAAGGCGAGCTCTAGCCTGGAGTGCTCCAGGGGAGGCCACAGGTGTGGATCTGTTTTGCAGGTCAATTTGTGATCCCAAACATGAATATTTTGTTGATCTGCCTACCTGTGATAGATCTAAGGAGAAGGTTTTAAACAGTCCCTTAATTTTTTCCACTATGCCCCTAAAAATCACTTAATTAAGAGTTAACTTCAGTGTCACAGGCTGGCCATCCTCCCTGGTGTGCTAAAATGGTCTGAAATTTGAGATGGCTGAATAGGTCAGGATGTTATCTTTATTAATTTCATTACTGACAGCAGCAGCAGCAGCAATAGTGTTGGAGAAACACAAGGCAGTGCCAAGTGAAGGATGCCAGGGAAGAGACCCCATCTAGCAGTGCCCAACCACACGGCTCTGTATGGTCAGCTGATGAAGCCAGGGAGAGCTCTCAGCTGGCTTGCTTCTGCTGCCCCTTTTAAGGAAACCTGGCCTGCTGTTAACACTAAGCTTCCCATCTTCTCCTATGCCCTGTCACTAAAATAAACTGAAGCTTAGTGTAATAAAAAATTGTCCTTCTAAAATATATGTAGATTGAGAGGTGCTCCCACATGGCTGATGCAGGATCATGAAAATATAAAATTGGGTTTTAGACATGATAAAATTCTGTACTAATCCTTGTGTTAAGACAGTGAGGTCTCTTAGTGGGAGGGTGGGAGTTAGACGCTCACAAGTGACAGTTCTACAGAAAGAGGATTCCTTTATGCTCTTTGAAGAAATAGTGAGGTTTAACAGGAGTGTGTGAAGGAGCGTAAAGGGGAGTATAGGCGTGGAAAGAGGGAGAGAAGAGAGGCTTCTCTTACACATTTCTGGATGCCCAGGGAAGAGCAATACTGTCAGAGATTTTTGTGACTTGGGTAAATACGGGAAAACCCAAACTTGGGGTAGATTTGGTCTTGTGTAGGAGGCTTGGTTGTCATAGTGACTGGGTGGTTAAGGGAAATCACTCTGGCATCAGCATGGAAGTAACAGCAAAGGTGGATTAGCGAGGCCAGCCTTCTCTGCCAAATCCTCTCTTTCCTTTCACCCACATTCTCCTTTACATTCCTAGAGCATCTTTGATGTACCTCACTTATTGGAGGATATTATACTTAACTGGCGTCATGTAGTACAGTGGTTAGAGGTTGCTTGGGAGATGCGTGGTCTGAGTTCAAATTCCAGCTGTAGCTTTCGGATTGGATTTCTAAAGATCATTGCCTGTGAACTAAAAGGAGCCAGAATTCCTTGGGGAAATGGCCAGTTCCTGGTATGGGACATAGATGTTTCTGGGATATGTTACTATTCCAGAAAGCAAGGCATGCTCAGAGAATCATGAGGAAATAGCCAAAGGATAAGGAACTGTCTTGGGCTCCTTTGGTCAAGTTGGGGAAATATTTGAGCCTTAAAAAAATGATGATAATGAATTATAATACATTGATTTTATTAAAAAAAAAAGCACCATATTCGTGCTCCAAAGAGGAATTAGACAGGTAGAAAGAAAAAGCTTTGTTTTCACAAAAGAATGACAGCTCATAAATTTAGGGGAAATGATAGAATTGGGAAAATCTCTATGTTGCATCCATCAGTATAATAAATTATTCAGATCAGGATTATCGATACTGAAACCATTGGATAATATATTGCTGGAAAATAAGATGTAGTATTTTACAACATCACTCTGAAGATCATACTTAAAAGTAGAAAGGAAAATAGGTACCCTTGTAGGAGAAATATCGGCTGGACACTACTTTAACCAAGGGGTCAAATTTAGCATGTCCAGTATTGGGCCAGACTGATACTAGGTTACTGATGTGATATGAAATAAAATATACAACATTGTCTATGTGAAAATCTTGCTCAATGAAGAAATTCTGAGACAAATCCAAAATGTAGGGAATTCTTCCAAACAACTGTTTTAAACTCTTTAAAGAATGCCAATGCCATGAATTATTAAAAAAACAAAACAGAAAGGCAGAGAGACCTTTATTAGATCAAAGGAAACTGGAACTAAAAAAATACGGTCACCAAATACAATGAAAAATCCTTGATTTGGGGAAAACCCCAGTGATCTAAGCTATTTCTGAGTCAAGTGGGGATTATGAGACATGATCGTGTTAGTGATAAATTTCTTGATTGTGATAACGGTTTTTGTGTGGATGTGCAAGAATGTCTTAAAGATACACAGTGGTGTATTTAGGGGTGAAGTGTTAACAATTGTTGAATCTAGGTGAGGGCTATAATTATCATACCATCCTTTCAACTTTTCTGCAGGTTTAAAATTTTTCAAAATAAGAAGTTGGAAGAAAATAGTTTCCCCAATTTTGGGCAAATTTGTTGACCTCACTAAGATTATCTTCTTTCCTACAAGATACAGGTAATGGTAGTGGAAATCTCATAGGCTTGCTTTACTAAATATCTCATGTGCAGAGAACGTATGTAAGTGCTCAGTGAACACTGCTTGTGTAATTCTCTTCTCCCTTCTCTGGATTACTAGTGCAGGCGTGACTTGCAGAGAACTAAGTCTTTTACATTTCTATACCCCCCAGTTCCTGGAACATGGCAGGGCTCCATAAATATTTCTTGATTTAAGAAACGAACTAAAACTATGGAAAAAATCATATTAAAATTTTGGTTTTGAGGCTACCACAGTAACGTTTGAAGAGACTGCAGTGTCACTGGCTTGGGGCTGTGGGTCACACACCAAGATTGTAATAGTTTCTTTTACTTCCCAAATGGCTGATTGTGCATGTCTAGGCTGTAGGAAGACAGAGGTTCTCAACTTTGGCATCATAACAATCGGTTGCGGGTGGGGTGTGGGGGGCTTGTGAAAACACAGGCTTCTAGATCTCAGGCCCAGAGTCTTGGACCCCATGGATCTGGGGTGAGGTCTGAGAATTTGCATTCTGCTTCCCAGGCAATTCTGATGCTAGCACTCTTGGCCCAGAGACCACACTTTGAGAACCACTGTTTGTGAGGAACTCAGGGAGCAGGAGGAGCCCAGAACATGCAAGGGAAGTGCTAGGGCTCCCTAGGCAGACTCTGCAGAAGAGCTCCCTTGATTTGCAGGAGTGGTCCTTCTGGAAAGAAATCCAAGAAATGAAAGAAGCTGATTCCTATCGTATGGTCCCATCAGCATCTTCCTGGGGTTAAGTGATCTTTCATCAACATCAGTGCTTCTCAACCTTCCTAATGCCGTGACTCTTTAATCCAGTTCCTCATGTTGTGGTGACCCCCAACCATAAAATCATTTTCGTTGCTACTTCATAACTGTAATTTTGCTACTGTTATGAATCGTAATGTAAATATCTGATATGCAGAATGGATTTGCATTGTTACAAAGGGGTTGCGACCAATAGGTTGAGAACTGCTGATTTAGATAGCAGCACTGCACAGAAGAAATATGATTTTTAAACATCTACAAAATGATTAAATAGATGCATCTTCATCATATAAATATACACACACAATTTCATACAATTTGGGTGTTGTGTGATGTTCTTTCTTGCGGGGAGAGAAGGACGGCTTGGCCGCAGGTGCAAGCTCGCTCCTAGAATTGTTTAAAAGCAAGAAACGACTACACACTCTTAGGTGGCATGTAGCAAAATGTCTTTATTTTCTACTCCCTTTTATTGGGAGCTAGTCACGTACACCACATTGATCGATAATCCTAACATCCTCATTTCTTATCTTAAACTATAGAAAAGAAAGAAAGTCCAGGAATGTGAGAGAGTCATCATAAGATCAGCCTATAGAAAGAAACTCGGGGAAAGTAAGACAACCATCTTAAGCTAGCCTCAGGCTATTCCTCTTGGAAGATCTAAAAGAACAATACATTATCTGACTTTTATTGTTAAAGGTTAGGATAAACAGAGGAGTAAAACCTTTCTCTTCTAGGTACTCAATTAAATTTCCGAGAAACTGGCTTCCTGACTGTTTTCTTATGGTTTGGAGACCCTGCAGTTACGATGGAGTATTTTACTCGACATCATTACGATGGAGTTTTTCTTTTTACTCACATCAACCTTTGAGTCATGTCCGCTGCACAGATGGGCCGTTTCAACCCTTATCTGACAGGCTGACTTGACTGCACAGTCGGGGTTCCCTGTAAGAGGTTTTTACGCCTGGCTTGCAGGCCCCCACCGTGTTTTCTCAGGTCGCTCAGGGCCTTGACAAAAGCGCATAATACTCACAAGTCTTTTCGCTCAGTTCTGGAATTAAAAGAGCACATTTCATTTAATTTTTGTGGGCGTTTACCCCACATTTGGGTTTGAACTGTGCAGGTCCACGGACACGTGGGTTTCTCCTGCCTTTGCCGCCCCTGTGGCAGCAACACCAGCCCTTCTTCTTCCTCCTCAGCCTTCTCAATGCGATGAAGACTTTATGGCAGTCTACCTCCACTGCATGAACAGTAAATACTTTTTCTCTTGTGATTTTCTCAATAATATTTTCTTTTCTACAGCTTACTGTAGAATGCGGTATATAATACCTATAACATCCAAAATATGTATTAATCTACTATTTATGTTATGGGTGAGGACTCCAGTCAATAGCAGGCTGTTAGCAGTAAAGTTTTGGGGGAATCAAAAGTCATACACAGATCTTCAACTGCACAGGAGATCAGCGCTCCCAGCCTCGCATTGTTCAAGGGTCAACTGTACATAAAATCTAACGTCTTCCTAGCTGGAGTATCGATCAAGCAAAACAAGAGAGGGGGGCAGATTACCATTAGTTGGGATTTCCAAGACAAGAGGATAAGTACACAATACATTCTCTGCTTTCATGTAAATCCTTGACAGGGAGAGAAGACCAAGCCTGGAGAAGTTGCAGTAATGCTGTGCCCCAGATAGCAGTGAGACTGGAAAAGAACGCCAGGTGCTTGGGTCTACAACTGGGTCAAATCGCCTCGCCGCCGTTCCTGGAGTGTGAAGGCGTTTCCTCTTCTTTTTAGGCCTGCTTCATCGTGTGGAATAGAAATGCTGCCCTACTTCTTTTTTTCCAACCTGAGAACTTTGAGCAGAGCCCGTAGTTCATACTGATGAAATCCAGAAATTTAATTCTTGCTGTAAATGCAATGGTGAGACGAAAGAGATTCTGATTTGGAATTGTATATAACCCTTATGAATTATTATACTTGCATTTGCTGTTCCTCAAAGTAAAGAAAATCAGTTCTGCAGTCTTCCCAGTGATGACTTGAACCTCTATTTTCTTGCTGTTTGTAACCGTGGCTTTTCTCCTTAAGGTTGGTTATTGATGAGTAATAGCACAGGGGGTAAAAAAAATAGTATCTAGTAATTAATCCACAGAAACCCCTTACATCGGTTACTCCTACATGTCCTGAGAGGGTAATGTTCTTGGCATCTCTTAAAAAAAAAATCACATATTCCACTCTGGCTAGACATCTTATGTTCTTTTCCATGAATCCTAGTTTTTATTTTTCAACATGCTAATTTTCCAAGAAAGTCAAATAAAAATCATACAAGAATGAATAAGAAAGAGGACAATCATTTCGTATGACAACATGCACCTACCTGAACATTATAACGGAAGGAAATGTGCCCTCCTAAGAGGAGGAGTTCCTGAGAATGCAAACCATCCCACCATGGAATGTCTTTGGGATCAGGTCAAGTTGAAATCTCCCTGGGCTGAGAGACTGTTGTTGCTAGTTCTACAGATTAAATATCTATTCCTCTAAATGTTGCAACATAATTACAACCACAAAGTTCTTTCTTTAGCTCCTTGCTATAGTTACTGCACAGAAAGGAAAACTGTGTAAATTGCCCAGTTAGTTCGCATGCTAATTTTATCGCTTTCAGGAGCTCCCCTTTGCACATTGAATAGCAGACAGTTATGTGGTCCTTACTGATCACTAGTGCTATTTGAAGCATTTCCACAAGTCAACCCTTTTTAAAACTTGCAACAAAAGTTAAGTAACTTGTCCAAGTACATTATGGAGCCAGGATTCATCCTCAGGAAGTCTGGTTGTATATTCCATCCTCTTAATTGCTGCCCAATCTCAGAGCGAAGCCTGGTGGATTTGGCGTCTCTTTCTCACCTTGATTTCCACTAAGGCTCTCAAGCACCTAATGCTGCAGTCACGTAGATCCTGGTGCTGGGTCTGGCTGCATTGCTGCTACTTGAAAGACTGGGCCTTCTTGCTTCTCTGTACAGACTCACACACACTTTGCTTTGTCAAAGTTATACTTTTTCTTGCTTAAGAATTCTGTCTTTTCTTTGAGAAGTCTTCTCAGATTCTGCTTATTTGTTTTGATTTGTTTTGAGATGGGTCTCACTCTGTTGCCCGGGGTAGAGGCTGTAGGACAACAGTGTGATGATAGCTCACAGCAACTTCAACCTTCTGGTTTCAAGAGATCCTACTTCTTTAGCCTCCCAAGTTGGTGGGACCACAGGTGCACACCACCACTATACCCAGCTGATTTTTTCTGTTTTTAGTAGATACAGGGTCTCCCTCTTGCTCAGGTTTGAATTCCTGACTTCAAACAACCCTCCCACCTTGGCTGCTAGGATTACAGATATGAGACCCCAGGCCCCACCTAGAGTCTTGCCACGATGTCCAGGCTGGTCTCAAACTCCTGGCCTCAAGTGATCTTCCCACCTCAGCCTCCTGAGAAGCAAAGCTGCAGGTGCACATCACCACTCTCAGCTTCCCAGAGTTTTAATCGACATTAAGTCTTCTCTTTCTAATTACTCTTAGAACCACTGTCATTGCATCTGGTACAAATGGCTATGTTTCTGTCTTCCCAAGTAAGTGAAATAAATAGTGAACTTCAGGGATAAGGAGGGCCAGAGACCTTTCTTTTCTACCTCTATAGCTCACTCAGCACCAACCACACAGTAGACATTTACTGTAACACTGAATTGGAGGCAAATGTGGTGGGTTTTGGAGTGTGGATACTCAGTACACGTTTGTTCACATTTCCTGCGTAGACTATGTGATGTAGCCACTTGCCTGTGGTTGTGTTTCATTACTGTTCTGGGGACATGGGCTTTTCACAAGGAGGGGAGCATATAGAGCAGATACTAAAGACAATCTCATGTGCGCTGTAAAGGCTCAGGTGTGCTCTGTGGATCATCACCTTTGTCTTAGCATAACTGCTGAAATAATGAAAGAAAGAAATTAAGATAATTCTTGGGGAATCCTGTAGTGCCATGCTCAGACTGCTCATTGGTGTTTTTCTTGGGCTCCCTTCTGAAGTTGTAATAATGTCAAGTTTCTCCTTGTGAGCTCCTTGGAAAGAACTGAGTCTGTCTTTGGTAGTGACTGTGCCTAACATGGCAGGTGTTTAGATGAATTTGTAACGTTGATAGTAGTGATGTGTCAAGATGGTAGTGGTATTCTACCAAATACTGGAACACTGTGTTCATAAAAATATTTCTATTTACAGAATGAATGAAATAGCAAGTACATAAATGCCTACCCTTAGATGGGCACTTATAGGCCATCTTATTCAAACTTGTTATTTCACTGATGGGGCATCTGATGCCCAAAGACGAGCATCAGCCTTGCCACTGGTCCTGGGGCTGACTGGTGACATGAAGCCAGGATTCAAATGGAGCATTTTGCCTCATTGCTCAGGGCACTGTGTTCATTTACATGGTAAATTTTTGGCCTTTGGAAGGAAAAGAGAGTTTCTTTTGAAATGTATTTAACTACTTAGACTAACCTATATAGTCAAGGTATGATGTAATGGAGTTTTCTAGATAGTCCCCCTCCCCACCAAAAATAAACTTTCTTTCAGCTTGCTACCAAAACACTTTAAATTTCCCTGCCTGAGTAGGATATTCTGAACTTAATTGGATCTTTCTTCAATAATTTAAAGTCTTATAAAGTCTTAGGCCCATTTGAGCCAAGTCTTCTTAAGCATCGTAATGGAAAAAGTTTCGGAATTTAGGTAAATGTCATTTTACTTCATGGCACCACCTTAAATATTAAAAACCATATAAGTCCTAGTTTTTTCTTCACTATTTAATGATTATTCCTACACAATGAAACTGTGATGATGGCAGACAGTGGGGATATGGGAGAGAAAGAATAATTCAAGATTCTAATTCATTGGGCTCTGGCTAGTTTTAAAGTTTGGAATGTTTCTGTCTTTTTTGTATTGCAGCTTAATCCCAGGTAGAGATGCATGTGATATAAAATAAATACATGTGCAATTTGGTAGTAGAGAAGACAGAGGTTTTAGAGTCAGATAGCCCTGGCTTTGAATCCCAGCTTCACACTGTCAGTGAGTCGGAAAGCTGGTTATTTAACTTCTCTGAGCCTTGTTTTCCTTTATGTAATATGGAGATAAAAAATAGGTGTCTTATAAAATTATTGTGCAGATGAAATAACATGTTCAGTTCACTCTAGACATTCTGTAAATTTCAGTTCCACAAATCCTTCACCTTTTGTCTTCCCAGTAAAAGATCAGGGAGGTTTCTCATGTAATACCACATGCTGTAAACGATGGTAAGAATATAATGTTGATTTTGCATGTAACTGATGAGTCAACTAGAGCACCAATTAAGTTAATATTGCTTGACATTTTTTTTTTTGAAGGGAATTAGGAGGACTTTCAGATAAAACTTGCAGAATTAAGACAAATTACTAGTAGGATATTCTTTGGTTCCACTGATACGCTCATGTCTGCAAATGATCAGTCTTACAGAATGAGAAATATTGTAACAAAGTTGATGGTACTTTAGTTTTCTTTAGCAGATTTGAGGAATTTCCCTTGGGGGCCTATGTGAGCTGCCAGCAGTAGTTTCAAAGGCACCCAGTGGAATGAAGGATGCTGCATACTTTTGCTAATGGGCACAGCTATCTCAGCTTGCTGCGACCCTGTGTGGGAAGGTGTCAAAAGGGCAGGATCCCAGCCTGGGGAAGGGGAGTCCTCCGCAGCCTGCTCTGTCCTGGATCAGCCACCTGGAATTTCTTGGTGGCAGAGAGAGTTCAGTTTCCATGACGATCACAGCCGCTCTGCCAAGACTGCCCATCAGGGCGCCTGCACGGCTAATTACTATGCGGACATCCATTCCTTACACTCTGACCGAGAATCACCCTTGTCTTCCACAAGGTGGGCAGTGAATCTTCCGTTTGGGCTTGTGCTTCATCTCCTTCAGGCTAGGTTTTGATGCGGATCAGAAATTCCGTCTCTGTGGCTCACTACCTACCTCAGTCAGGAAGATTTCTGAAGGGTTTCGCTTACAGCAGCGTGAAATGTCATTGGCAAAGGAATATTAGTTATTCCTAAGTCTGAGAGCTCAGAGGGAGCTGGTTGCGATCCAGTTCTGCCACTCAGTGGCTCTGTGATCTGGGGCAATCGCATGACTCCTCTCAGCCGGTTAACTCAGCCGTACCACGGAGATAACAGTGTCTTCATCCTCCTGAGGTTGCCACAAGGCGTGGGCAGGGTGAGTTGGAGAGAATCTGATGCCTGTGACAGCGTCTGGAATGAGGAGGTGTAGCAAGATGAGATGCTCCGCAGGGGACTGGCCGTCAGGTCCACTCACTTCCAGCCAGCAAGACCAGTCGGCTCTCCCATCAAGGTTCCCTCCTTAGGAGTTCGATTTATGTCCCTATATCCTTTACCTTCCTTGAGTTTGAAAATACTGAAAATCTGTGAAGAAACTTGGGGCAACCAAACAGCAATGTGAATTCTTTTTTAAAATCATTTTGTTACTTTTCTCAGTAACTGATTATTTTTACATAACTCCTGTTTCGTACTTCAATGTTCCTGGAGGAATTCTGGGGAGAGAAGTGCCAATGTGGAGTGCTTCCCTTTGGTTAGCTGGAGTTGGAATACATTAAGAGAAGGTAAAAATTCAAGTGTGTGCTGCCTAAAGAAGTGAAACCAAAGACCAAGAACAAACAGTTTGGGGGTATCTGATAATATAGGGTGGCCGTCAAGTTCATGTGTGATTTTAAATCGCACATGGACTTTATGGCCACCCTGTACATGCTGAATACTGTGGATATGGAGACAACAATATAAAAACTGGATCCCTCACGATGATAAAATGTGTCCTTCTAACTCTATCAAGGTCACGTAACAGTTGCAAAGAAGTGGGACAGGTTTGAATCCCGGTTCCATCACTTACTGGCCCTGTGATATTAATCTGTCTAGACCTCAAGCTTGCAATCTGCAAACTTGGGCAATGCCTATAAAGTCCTCAGTGCAAGATCTGAGACTCCTAATAAGCCATCACACTTATTTTCTTATCCAAATACCAAATGCATGCCTTGTTCTTGGATTCACATGGGAAGCCACTGGAAGTGAGTCCTAAAGTTTCTCCAGGGAACTTTTTAGAGAAAGGTGGGAATTCAAAACCACTCACTTCCCAAGGACCTTTTCGGAAGGGGCAGCATGATGGCAGAACAACTTCCAAGGGGGATTTTGTTCATTTTGTAAAAAAAAAAAAAAGGTCATATAGATAGGGAATAAAATCTTCAGAAGTTTCTGCATTAAAAAAAAAATGTAGTGCAAATACCCAAGTGAAGTTTAAATTTTATTCCTGAGTTGTATTCTGACTTTGAATGAAACCAATTAATTTGCACTGTGTCCATCATTATCTCACGGATGCTGGAGCCAACAACACTGGCCCAACTGTGACTCACTGGAAGTGATGATACAAACGGAAGGAATTTGGCCTTTGTGCGCTGCGAGGTGTTGCAACTTTTGCTTTATCTCTGTGAACAGGGGTCCCTGTGGCCTCTACCCATGGGCATTTTGCCTTGCCGCGATGCTCAAACTACCTTAGTGTCCACATATTTTTTTCTCCAGCTGCGTTAAAATAACAATTTTTAGTTCCTCTTTGTCCTCCTCCAATCTCTTCTGCTGCTGTTTTCTGTCTCTTACATAAGGGACCAGAACACAGTGCCTGAGAGAGCTGAGAGCAGGAAGCAAAGTCTCAACATGTTTCTGGTGTGGGAGGAGATTTTCTGAGAGCGAGTTGTCTGCCACATCTGGGGGAGGCCAGGGTGATGAGAGACGGCAGCTGTGATGAGAGAGCAGCCAGTTTCCGGGAGGCAGGGGCAGGCTCCCCTCGTATTCCCTCCACTCGGATCCAAATGCCATTTGTGTGAATCAGCTGCCACTTGGCCTTGGGGGGACTGCTGCCAGATGCTCCCCTTCCCCCTTCTTGAAGCAAGAGCCAGCCCCCTTCTGACCCCTCCACCTGCAGTGGAAGTCTTCTAGGGCCACTGGTCAGTCCCAGGGAGTGCGTGGCACAGCAACAGGCTTTTTTCTTCTGCAGAATAATGTGTGTAGGACTTTGATAGTGGCATGAAGGCCGCGGAGCTGCTCGGGACCCGGTCAGTGAGCATCCTTGCTGGCACTTCCCTTACCTTTGCTGAGCACTTAGTGTGGGTGGGACCCCGTGCTAAATGCATCATATGCCCCCTTCTCCTTTGTCCTCACGACAACCCTAGGAAATGGCAACTGTGCTTCTCTGGATGTTACAGCTGTGTCAAATGGAAAAGGATTAAAACTCCCGGCCCACTGTGCCACATTACTCCCCTTTTATAAACAAATACTCTAGACTGTGAGGTACTGGACGTTCCGCTATCCTAAGTTCTTTGCAGAGGACCTGAAGGGTACTGAGATTAAGGTCTTTTCCCAGCCATCAGAGTTGGGAAAGTTGAAAGTTGAAAGTTGTCAGAGTCAAAATGGAATCATCATTTGTTGAAAAAACTTGATGAATAAAGGGAAGGACGGGGAAAGGCTACAAAGGGCTTTCACATACAAATGCTTGACATCGGAAGGCTGCAGAAACCACAGGCTTGCAGAAAGGCCCCCGAAGATCTTCTGGGGGGACCTTGGCCCAGCAACTGCCTATCCAAACTCACATTGGTGTCACTCTAGTTATTTATCCTTGTGGCCACAAATAATTATCCCAAAACATTACATAATCTGCCTCGTTTTTTTCCTTAAATACCTTTTGTTCCGTTACCTCCCTGAAAGTGCCCATAGTTTACTATGGCACATGTATTCCCATTGTAGTGTCTTATTCCTGAATAAGTATTATTATTTTTTAGAGAGCCTCTGTTTGTTATTTAGGTTAACAGAGGCACAGCAGAGCCTCCAGGGCACCCATTTCCCTCAGGAAATCTGTATGGGAAAACTGCCTGTGGGGATACCAAGTCAGAAGTGGCAGAGAGCCTCTTGCAAAGGCTGAGCAAGTGGTCCTGAGATTCTGCCACTTGATGTAGCAAAAACGTCCATGCTATCCCTGGGGGCTGTGGTTGGTTGATCCTGGGTGCTCTGCCACATTCACCTGGTATTTCCCTGAATAGTTCCTGAATGTCACCTTAATATAGGGACTCCACCTCTATTACTGTATCCTTAGCTGAGTCATCGTGGTAACTCAGCTGCTCCATGGTACCACCCTCTGACGGCTGTGCCTTGCTCATAATGCTTCTCATAACCTGAATTGTGCCCGAGAGAGCCTCCACGAGCACATGTTTACAAAATTTTCCATCATCCTCTCAGTCTTCCATCATACAACTCTTCCTCCTCTTGGGCCATTGTGAAGGAACTTGGAAATTCTAGACAACTTTATATAAAAGTATGTGGGTATAGACTCAGTATCTCTGTCCTATTTCCCCTTGTGTGTCTTACCCTGGTGGTTGGTTAAAATAGATTCACACAAGACTACCAAGATGCATTAAATGCAATATATCATTTAGGATTCTTTGCTTGCAAGCAACAGAAACTAAGCCTGGCTAAGTTAATACGGTGAAAAGGAGACAGACACAGGGAGGTAGGAAGGGAGAGAGGAACAGAGTGAGAAAGATACAGAGAGAATCCTATCATTTTCTATTCTTCTGTCGCTCTGCTCTAAATTTAATTTGGGGGGAAGATACAGATTTGGCTTGACTCATGTGCCCTTGACAGAATAGCTTTGTTGACCATCCCATCAAGACTGGAAGCTATGAGGATAAGACACGCCCCAAAAGAATCACTAGAGAAAAGGGAAGAGAATATTGCACTTGCAGCAACAACAAATACCTGCCAAAGAAAGTGGAGCTCCTTGGTCACCTTCGGAAACATTTCTAGAAATTAACTTCTCTCGGGTGTAGTTTCTTCACAGCTGAGAGTTCAACTTGGGTAGTGAAAACAAGCAATTTGCTCTAAAAACAAAAGTTGCTAATGAGTTATGTCTTACCGCAAATTTTAGCTAGGTCAGAAATTTGAATATTTGAACATGACTGGTGGAAGCACACAGTGGCATCTGGCTTCTCCTCTGAGCATAGCAGAAGAGGGATGTTTAAGAACTCTGCACTCCTGGGCCATGCACAGAGGCTTTTGTGTCCTGCTAGTGTAGGGAGCTTTAAGATATTTCAATCAACATACTTAAAGCCTCCATACCTCTCACAAGTGCCCATGCACAAGTTCCCTTTTGCTTTAGTAATTTGGGGCAGGTCTGGCCTTATGCTAATAAACTCCTAGATGACTGCCCTTCCTAAGGTCTCTCCAGGGATCTTGGCTGTGGATCTCCATTTCTGTTATCATGAGGTCCTCTGTGTTCCTAAATCAATTGGAAAAAGTCTTTTTAGCAGTTGACTAGCTTTGACTTGTTTTCTTTACCTTAGAAGCTGGCATAGCAGGATCTTCTGTGCAGTATGTGTTGACTCCTCTGAGGTGGCTATGGAATCTTGTTCTAAAAATTTGTATTACAGGGCAGTGTAGGGCGGGGGCCCCCTATACCAGAGGTGGCAGTTTCAAACACGACCCTGGCCAAAAACTGCAAAAAAAAAAAAAAAAAAAAAAAAAAGTTATTACACAAAGTAAAATTCAGCATAAACTTTGAATTCTGTTGAGGGGTCTCAAGAGTAAGATGTCTAAAGGTTCTCAGAATAAAGTGGTTCCGCCACATAGGTATGAGCTTTGGGGTACCCTTCCAGTGGGGTTCCACATTCTTCCACCTTTTAATCTCTGGCCATTAGCTTCATGCAAATATCTCCCCTCATTTTATACATCAATATTTTGGCCCCTTCACAAAAATCACTGGCCCCTGACTTTGTTGTGTGCCCTTAGCCTTCTGAGTTTGTGTGTGTGTTCTTCTTCTTTTTCTTCTTTTTTTGTAGAGACAGAGTCTAACTTTATTGCCCTCGGTAGAGTGCTGTGGCCTCACACAGCTCACAGCAACCGGCGATTTTTTTGTTGCAGTTTGGCTGGGGCCAGGTTTGAACCCGCCACCCTAGGTATGTAGGGCGGGCACCCTACTCACTGAGCTACAGGTGCCACACTGTGTATATGTGTGTGTGTTCTTCTTATTCTCATAGTAGCTACCCACCTACTTTTTCCTGCAGGTGAGCAAATCCCCTCCCTCTCTCCCTTCTCTTCCCCACTCCAGGTAGCAGGTCCTTCCCTCCCCCTGGGCTTCTGTAGCAATCTGAATCCATCCCTCCCCGGCCCTCCGTGCTTTATAATCATGCTTTTTGACTGTTAGACAATGAGCCTTGGCACACAGCGCATGCTCAGTAATGTCAATGTTGTAATGGGAAGTAGTTTAGGCAAAATATGCTCGGCGTAAATTTGTAGAGGTCACAGCCAAGGCAATTGTCGGAACCCGAAAGTACTGACATCAGTACTTTGAACTGAGATGAAGGGCTTGAGGCTTTCTGTATTTTTTCCCCTGGTAATAAGTAGTATTTATTACTAGTAACATTAAGAGCTCTCTCTTGTAGGAGCTGTGGTTGGAGGCTGAGAAACTAATGGGAACAGGCCGCACCATGGGTGCCATACAGGTCGCATTTGTTACGCTAAAATCACAATGTGCCATTACAGAAAGTGAACAGGTGCTCCCCACTCTGCTGCTGGAGCTAACCCCATCGCTCTGTGGTTTACTGCTCTGCTCTGGGAAAGGCAAGAGTGTCCTGAAACCTTGTTAGGCAGAGATTTCTCATTTCATGAAAATGCAGATGGTCTCGATCTTAGAGTTCAGTCTTGCAGATTGCTTCGTGAAATTTGCTGAAAAACCTTTGCTTAAGCTGGAGAAATTTTAGTATCTTCTAAAGGGGCATGTGAGAGAGCAGTTTAGGAATTTAGTATAACACAAAGGAATTCAGAATCCTGGGGTTTTAAAAAAATCTCTAATTCTGATTCTTCTACATATAACTTTAACAAAATATGTTTATTTGGGGCTTTGTGGCACATGCCTATAGTCCCAGCTACTTGGGAGGCTGAGGCAGGAAGATTGCTCAAGCCCAAATTTTGAGGTTGTGGTGAGTTATGATACCGTGACACTCTACCCAGGGGGACACAGTGAGACTCTGTTTCAATAGTAATAATAAAAAATAGGTTTATTTTGTCACCCATATGTTAAAATGTAATCGCTTTAAAGCACTAAACTATTCTATTTTTATAAAAAACAGAGTAGTTACATTTACAAAGTAGGAAAGCACTCGTACTTTGTTCAGTGTAGCTCTCCTGTGGGTGTTGTAGCCAGACGACCTTGTCCTTCAGGAAGTCAGAAAAAGTCAGCTCAACATTCCCCATCCCTGAGTGCACCATTTCATGGTCTGTGAGAGTTCAGAGGATTCCTTAGGATTTTTGAAAGTTCCAGGGAGCTTGTTTCCTCCTGGCTCACTCTGTCTTAGTCTGTCTAAAGCAACCCTGGTTCAAGCTCCTCTGGGGTTTCCATTTGCGTACAAAATTTCTTATTTCCAATAAGTACTTCATGAGCTGAGTGACTTGCAGAAGGTCACAGGGAAGCATTTGTGGGAAAAGTTGTAGACAGAGCTGAAGGAGGCTATCAACATTTATGTCAATGATGCCCCCATGGTGGGGGACAGAGCCAGCTGTGGGAGGAGGGATGTGCTCCAGAACCTGTGGACCACAGACAGGGCCAGGCTGAATCTCCCTGCCCCACTCATTTCGGAAAGAAACTTCCAGTTGTCTGAGAGTTGTTGATTCTAACCTAGACTTCAGATAGCCATGAAAATACATTTGTCAGTAAATGCATAGTATGTATTTTATTCAATGATTTGTTAAATTGATTTATAACTTTTAAATGTTAAGATATATGACATGTGGCTTCCATCTTTCCTCTTGCCCAAGCCTCACGAATGTGCAGGGATGGCTGGTTCTACCTAAAAAGTAGTTTCCGTCTAGTTGTTTAGACTATAACAATCTTTTCTATGTTGTGATATGTGTATTTACTTAAAGCAGGATATGCCTGGATTTAAGACCATAGTGGAGTAGTTATAAATAACCAAAGTACTTCATGCTGTTAAACCAATCGCTTCTAGACAACAACTATTGAGAGCTTTACATACACAGTTTGATAATTAACTTCATGAACTTGCCACCATGTGCTTACTTGGCAGTGCTGTGCAAATGAGTCAGTAAGGGTTCATTACTTTGGTATGTCAGTGTCTCACAGCTGTGTTTGTGTCAACATGTGGTGATATTTTGCTAAGTGGCATTCATTATTGTTGCATGTTTTTATGCTATCATGAGATTGCTAGAGCTTTAATTAGAGCAATGAACAAACATTAAATTTCTTGTTAAAATTGTCAAGAGCGTAAGTGACATCAGACGTGTTAGTGCAAGTTGATGCAGAAAATGGCAGTGTACAAATGGATTAAATGTTTTTCTGAGGGAAGAGAAAGAATCACTATGAATAGAGGTCAGGATGGCCAGTAATGAGCAGAACTGTTGAAAACATTGCAAAATTTCATCTGTGTCAAAATCATTAGCTGACTGTGAGAAGCATAGCAGACCAAGTAAACATCAATAGAGAAACAGGAAAATCTTAACTGAAAATCCTGTCGTGAGAAAGGTGTGTGCAAAAATGGTCCTGAAGGAGCTCACCAATGAACAAAAGCAGAGTCAAAGTTTGCCAAGACCTTTTGGAGATGCAAGAGGATGTTTTGGTTGAAGGTTTTTGATGTTATCACTGGTGATGAAACATGAGTGTATCAACATGACCCTGAAATAAGGACGCAAAAGATCTCTATGAAGAGAACTATGAAACTCTAAATAGCTGAAAATGTTAACAAATGGAAAAACATACCATGCTCATGGCTGGGAAGAATCAACATTGTTAAAATGTCAATACTACCCAAAGCAATATATAATTTTAATGCAATCCCCATTAAAGTTCCACTGTCATACTTTAAAGATCTAGAAAAACTAATACTTCATTTTATATGGAATCAGAAAAAACCTTGAATAGCAAAGACATTACTCAGGAACAAAAACAAAGTAGGAGGAATTACGTTACCAGACCTCAGACTATACTATAAAT
>NW_003852405.1:3235250-3258245 GCF_000181295.1 Otolemur garnettii
CAGCCCAATTCATAATTGCTAGGTCATGGAAGAAGCCCAAATGCCCATTGACCCACGAATGGATCAATAAATTGTGGTACATGTACACCATGGAATACTATGCAGCCCTAAAGAAAGATGAAGACTTTACCTCCTTCATGTTTATATGGATGGAATTAGAAAACGTTCTTCTTAGCAAAGTATCTCAAGAATGGAAGAAAAAGTATCGATTGTACACAGCCCTATTTTGAAACTAATTCATAGCTTTTATAGGAATGTCATAACCTAATTATAGCCTTAGAATATGGGAAGGGGGTGGGAGGCGGAGGTGAGGAGGGTGGATGGGGGGAGGGAGAGTGATTAGTGGGGTCACCTCTATGGTTTATCTTACAAGGGTACAAGTGAATCTTTCTAAAAGCAGAGTATGAACGTTTTAACTCAATAACTAAGAAAATGACATGAAGGTTATGTTAACCAGTTTGATGAGAGTATTTTAAAATGTATATGAAAACAGCACACTGTACCCCATGATTGCATTAATGTATACTGTTATGCTATAAGAAATAAAAAAAACAAAACAAAACAAAAAAACATGACCCTGAAACAAAATGCCAAAGTGCACAAAGGAAGTCAGCCAATTGTCCATGGCCAAAAAAGTGCTGTCAGTCCAAATCAAGAGTCAAATGGCATTGCTAACCTTTTTTGATATCAAACGGATTGCTCATTATGAATTTATACCAACTAGAGAAACAGTTAATCAAGTTTATTGTTTGGAAGTGCTGAAAAGGCTACATGAAAAAGTTAGATGAAAACAACATGAAGTTTTCACCAACAATTCATGGCTTTTGCATCACGACAATGCACCAGCTCATGTGACACTGTTTGTGAGGGAGTTGTTAGCTAGTAAACTCTATTGGAGTTCCCTCTCTACTCACCTGATCTGCTCCCCAGTGACTTTTTTCTTTACTGAAAGATAAAGAAGGAAAGATTAAAAGGAAGACATTTTAATGACATTCAGGACATCAAGGGTAATATGATAATAGTTCTGATGGCCATTCCAGAAAGAGTTCCAAAATTGCTTTGAAGGGCGGACTAGGTGTGGACGTTGGTGCCTAGTTTCCCAAGGCGAGTACTTTAAAGGTGACCATAGTGATATTCAGCAATGAGGTGTGTAGCATTTTTTCTAGAACAAGTTCACAGACTTAATTGTCAAACATCACACAAGATAGAGCAAAAATATAAAATATAATGTTGGCATATATCAGATTAAATGAGTCAATAGAGCTTAAAAATGTATAATAAGGATTATATAAATCTGGGAAAATGGTAATAAGCTCTAAGTGAAAAAATAGGATGTATGATAAAATTTTACTTTTATTTTAAAAAATATAAATAAATCACAAAAAAGATAAAGAATACATGCTAACATATAAAAGACAGTTATATTATGAAGATGGAATTCTTTGTTATTGTGTATAGAGTTAGATAAAATATAAAACCATATACTTACACTTTTTTTCCTAAGTGTGCATTATTTTTGTACAAATCAGATTAAAATAATTGGCTGGTCATGGTGGTTCATGCTTATAATCCTAGTGCTTTGGGAGACTGAGGCAGGAAGATCACTTGAGGCCTGGAGTTGGAGACCAGCCTGAGCAACATAGCAAGATGCTATCTCTGCAAAAAATAGAAAAATTAGCCAGGTCTGGTATGTGCTACTCCCAGATGCTCTGGAGGCTGAGGCAGGAGGATCACTGGAGCCTAGAAATTTGAGGTTGCAGTGAGCTCTGATGATGCCACTGCATCCTATCCTGGACAACAGAGCAAGACCTTGTCTCAGAAATAAATAAATAAATAAATAAATAACAAATTATATAGGAGGAAAACATTTGAATTCTAGAATGGTAAGAGATAGTGGATTTCTTTTCACTGTTGATAATATGACAATAAAGTTGTTATGTTTTGTGCTATACTTCACTGAAAGGAAATCTTTATACAGGGTAAGATCTGTAGGGCCTTGGAGGTTCCTGCTGAGTTTGTACAGTGTATGTTTAATTTCATTTTAATTTTAAGGAAGGCCAAAGGGTCAAGTCAACACACAGTTGACAGAACAAAGAGAGCTTTTCATTTTATCTGGATCACTGGCATTGGGATTGTTTGCTTGCTTCTTTATGAAGAAGTTGGTGAACTTAGATCACATGTCATGAAAAAGTATCAAGATTTTCATCATATTTTACTTATTTTGTGGTCATTAAACAAAATGGTGGAACATTTTTAGGTGGGTGTGTTTTCTATAACTGTTTCACAGGTTTTCATGAAGCTCAGGCACAAGTTATAGAGATTTGATTTGCCGAGAGAGTTCTATAGTTCACGGACCTGTTAGCATGATTTTCATGAAATTATCATAAACAATTTGTTCATTAATTTCCCACAGTTCTTATTGATGGGATTAGAATATTTATATTTTAAATTTCTTGACTACAATCTCTATCAATCCCTGATAAGGTTCTTATGGTTTTATAAATTGGTGATATCTCCAGTCATTGCATTTATCGTCTAAAGGACTTTCTTTAACTTGGATTGTCTATAAACATAAAAGCTTTAGTTTCAAAAAGCACCTGAAAGGTTGTCAAGTTCTCTTGTTAGAGAGATCCTTAAATTGGCCCACACGAAGGAGACCAATTAATCAATTAACTAATTAGTCAATTAACTAATAATCAACTTATTAACTAATAATTAAATTATTAGTTAATCAACTAATTAATTGGACAGCCAACTAATTAATAAGTTAATTTATTCATAAAATATCCAAATCAAGATTGATTAATATGTTAATTTATTCATAAAATATTCAAAGAAAAATTTCCCCAACTTCCCCTTGAATTATTGCTGTATTTAAAACTATCCATACTTTCTTTATAAGTAATCATCTTTTTGTGAATAGTTTTTTTATGTGCCTATATCATGCAAGGGTGTAGTTCTTAGGAAGAGTGGTGAGTATAAAGCAATAGGACGCACTTGTACATGTAGGAAGGAATAGGGAATGTATTATTGCACATTTTGGGTTCTGGCATCAGACAGGACTGGGTTGGAATCTTGATTCTGCTCTTTACTGGCTTGGCTTGACCATGGGCGATTTATTTAATTGTCATAAACTTTAGTGAAAAGCTTAATAAAATCCACCTTCCCGAGGAACAGTGAGGATTCTGAATAATGCATGTGTCTGGCACTCAGTCGAGGTAAAGCCATGCAGTGGGCACAGAGTGAGAAAGGAGGAGAAAGCAGCTTGGGAGCGGGCAAGGAAGCCCAAAGGATGGAAGAGCTTAGGCCGTTGTAGCTGAAAGTGAACAACAGCAAACAATTTGCAGGGGTGTTTCGAGGAATCTTGGCGTTCTAAAGACCTTTATTTAAATAACAGCCAACTTTTATTTTCTGGGATGGTTAGTACTTATTCTTCATTCTTTCTTACTAGTCAGCACTTTCCAACCCCTAATTATTCCTTTGGCTTCCTTCTGTAGTTACTTATTACTCTCTGTTGATACCAAGAGTTTGAACAGAACTCTGTTTTTGTGGAATAAATCATTCTTGCTCTCCTCTTTCTAACTAGTCATGAGAAGTAGAAGTGAGTGGTAGAGGAGTTTAAGCACATGCACCTTAATGAATGCTACTGACCGAGACAGGGAGCTGGGGTACCAGTGACTGCAAACACTTTTGGAATGCCTACTGCGTGCTGGGCATTATTGCAAGTGCTCTACACATATTAACTTACTAGCTTCAAATCAAGCCAGGAGGTACTAATTTATCCCCACTCCACAGACCAAGGTCACACCCATGATTACAGAACTAGCAAATGGCAGACCCAGGAGTTGAGCCTAGGCAATCTGACTTTTAGCAAACTGTCTCTTAGCCAGTATGCTAAGCTGCCACACACTAGTTGAAGGCAGCAAGTCTTGAGGGCTGAAACAAAGAGTCTGAAAAATATGTTAAGAGTTTACTTGATAGGCTAGGGTTGGGAGTAGTTTCAAGGGGAAAGACTATAGCAAATAAAACTCAATGGTTTTTTTGCTATATTGGTGAGATGGAAAATAAGATTGGGTTGATAATTGGAGTCAAATTATTTCTGATAATACATAATTATGCTCTTCTATGACAAGTCACCACTGAAGATTCAGAGGCAGGCAATATGATGAGAAGTAGATAGCATGGGAAAAAGGAGTTTAACCAAGTTGTAGACCATGCTTAAGAGGATAAGGCCCAAGTAAAATGCAAAACAAACAAATGAAAAAACAAGCAATGCATGGTGACTAGTTTGTCTTAAAAACAATGTAGTCAAGGCTGGCCGCGGTGGCTCACACCTGTAAGCCTAGCATTCTGGGAGGCTGAGGTGGGTGGATTGCCTGAGTTCACAGGTTCAAAGCCAGCCTAAGCAAGATTGATACCCTGTCTCTAAAAATAGCCAGTCATTGTGACAGTCACCTGTAGTCCCAGCTACTTGGGAAGCTGAGGCAAGAGAATCACTTGAGCTCAAGAGTTTGAGGTTGCTGTGAGCCAAGGGTGACAAAGTCAGACTCTGTCTCAAAAACAACAGCAACCAAAACAACAAAAACAATGTAGTCAAGTCTTCTATAATTTTGGATCTGATGGACTGGGAGAGAGTATGCATGCCTTTTGAATCAGAATTTTGAGTTGGAAGGGACTTGGGAAATAATCTAATCTGATTTGCTTAATGAGTAGATCAGGAAAAACCAAGGGCCAGGAGGATGCTGCAGGTCACATAGCCGGATGTGAGGGAGGCAGGACTGGAGCCCTGGTTTTCTGCTCTCAATCTGGTGTGTCTAACATTTTGTTGAGCTCCTGCAGCTCGGTGGATACTTGCTACAACTTTAGAACTTCCAACATTCCTTCAGCAAATGGACATCACTGATCACACTTTCTGTACTCATGACTAAAATGGGAAATTGAAAAGAGGAGCCCTTTGGGGGGAAGCTTACTGGGCCATTTTTGGATGGAAGAGGGAGTAGTAGCATATCCATGATGACTTTGTACTTTGGATTTCTTTGAATATAGACAAGGAATGTCAACTCTTGAAGTTTGTTCTTGGAAGTTCAGATGTGGATGAATACTAATTGAAAGCACTTTATTTTTAAGGGAGGATATTTTTCTTTTAATTTGCAGAGATTCAGAACTTTAGATTTTATACATGTAATTTCACTAAGAATTGATATGATCATTAGTTATATGCAAACCATACAATGTTCACTTTTATTTAAAGAGCAGTTTAGTGAATAATTTACTGTATTTCCTGATAATTCTTTATAACCCTCTGTTGAATTTCTGACTCATCTGATCTCAGATAATTAGGTAGTGTCAAAAGAAAGCCATGTGTAATCTTGGTTCTACAGGATTAATTTATTGCTGCCCTTTTATGTAGACGCCTCTGGGTTTAAAACATTTCATAATTGAATATTTATTACCTCTTTAATTGAAGTTACAAGTTCCGTGTCTAAAATAAATCAAGATTAGGTAATCTATATTGACATGAAAGTTCTCTTTCAGCATCTGTTGGTGGAAATTTGAGGGCACTACCTGTTTTGGGGAAAAATAACCTTTTAAAATCTACCTCTGTGAAGTTTATAAACTGTAACACAAAAACATGTTCTTGATGAAAGCTCTGTTCTAAAGCTATGAAAGCTACAAAGTGGATTTTTATGTTTCAGTGAAATGGATTACTTTTCTTTTCTTGGCCATTGAGCAAAATCTCCCTGTTCTACACTAAGATGAAATCTATTATTTGATTCTTTCTTCTCAAAGTTGAAAACGTCTCTCTCGTTAAAAGCAATTTTTAGTTACAGAGGAATTGTATCCTCATTATGGGAAATTTATGAAAGACAAACAAAAAAAAAAAAAAGAAAAGAGAATGGAATAAGATAGTAACAATTTCCATATAAATTTTTAATAAAAGATTTAAACTTGTGAGCCTCCTTAAATATTACAAAAAAGAACAAAACTTCAAACCAATATTAGCATTTATTTCTAATATTAAACCTAACGTCTGAATAACTCTTTTCTCCTGGGAGCTTCAGTGAAGCAAAACATTTACTTTTTGTGGGTACTTCTTGAAAGGAAATATTGTTTTTTGTGAAACCATTCATTTGAGAGGTATTTGACTTAGAGTTTAGCTCTATTATTTTTATAGCATAAAATAATGCTTTTTCAGGAATATTTTTCAGGATGAATTTGATTCATCATTTACTTAATCAGAAAGATTTCCTATCATTTTATAATCGATGTTGGTTAAAACAGAAAAGAAAAAGGATATCTAAGCAGCTTAGGCAGAAAAGCTTTTCTAAATAGTAAAATGATTAGCTGATATATGATTAGAAAAAATAGAAGTGCACTGGTTCCCAAAAGGGTATGGTTTTTAAAAGTATCCTCATTCAGAGGGAAACCTTCTCTTTTAAACTATCAACAAGGCTAAAAACTGGGAGGATAGCTTTTTAAGTACGGCACCTTTCTTGAAAAAAATTTTTTTCTTGGATAAGCAAAATCCAAATGGAAAAAGGTGCCATTACTTATTTCTTTGTTTGTTTTTTTAAAGAGGCTATAGAATGGTTTGCTCTCACTTAGGATACAAGTGTGCCTTAGGGTAGACACAGCATGAGATGACACAGAGGACTTGCCAAAACAGAGCCTAGTTCTCTGAACCCATTAGCTCATCTTTCTTGAAATTCTCTCCTCTTAATTTATAAGATATGGTGACCTGTGAACTGGAGGGAAGAAAAAAGTCAAGTATATTCTGTGCTGCTTCGTCAATTCTCCTCTGTGGGCTCAGAGTTGGAGAAGGTTTGGAGAGAGAAGAAAATGGGGACTGAAAGGGAAAGCGTGCCTTAGGGGCCCGTGTCATTCTTCCTAGTGGGACTCAGGAGAGTAGGACTAATTGTTCCAGCAGGGGACAGCATGAGAGTAGCTGTAGGAGTCACAGACCTCGGGAAGGGAGAAGAGCTCCAAGGTGTAACAGCAGTGAGGGACTGAGGATAGTTGACGTGACTGATGAGGCTGCTTAGGGAACTGGGGATGTGGCTGGTCCTGCCACTGACTCTGTGGCCAGTTAGCTAAATTTAGTAGCTATTCTTAGCAGGAATGGGAGAAAGGGAAGCTTTGAGAGAGACACAAAGTTTAAATGGCCGAAACGGTAATAGCAGAGATAGGTAGCAAATATATTTTCTACAGTTAAGAACTGCATGCTTTGTTTTGGGTGTAAACTTTCCTAAATTATTAGTCATTGAGCAAAGTCGTAGGAAGACTGCAAATCCTGAGCAGGAGGGGAAAAAAGGATGACCAATAAATATCTGTTTAATAAACAAATGAAATTGCTACAGACTAATTTGGAATATGCGCTAGAATGGGAATTAATGGACTCAAACAAGGAAAATAAACTCCTACATCAAAATAGGGACCTGGCTCGGCGCCTGTGGCTCAAGTGGCTAAGACGCCAGCCACATACACCTAAGGTGGCAGGTTCGAATCCAGCCCGGGCCTGCCAAACAACAATGATGGCTGCAACCAAAAAATAGCCAGGCGTTGTGGCGGGTGCCTGTGGTCCCAGCTACTTGGGAGGCTGAGGCAGGAGACTTGTTTGAGCCCAGGAGTTGGAGGTTGCTGTGAGCTGTGATGCCACGGCACTCTACCCAGAGGGATAGCTTGAGGCTCTGTCTCAAAAAAAAAAAAAAATAGGGACCTGACTGCAGCCACTGTTATTAGAGACCTCCTAATTCTGGGGAGAATTACACTTCAGCAAGACCACACTTGTATGAAACCTATGTAATAGGCCTAGATGAATATTTTATGAAGCATTGCCACTAAGATGCTTCCATTATTTGTCACTAGTTTATTTTTTTCCTCTAAAGACCAAATTTAAAGGCTGTTTTTTGGCTCTGTAATTCGGATATTGAATCAGGGCTGGCAGTAAGTGATTATCGAGAAATCACTCCAGCAATGACATGGCCGTGGTTTTTACCCACGGAGCATCAGTCAAGAACAACTGTATAAAGAACGTCCCCACAGGGACTAATATTGAAATGATTCGCTGGTGGGCACTGATCTAGCTTCAGGTGATACCGAGTGACAGCTCTGCTGGGGTCTCCATGACCCTGCCTCTTCTCCCCTCCCCCAGTCACCGCAAGCCGTTCCCTGGATCTCAGTTATTAGTTTCCAATGCGTCCCACCCCGAATCTCATATCTGCCACTGTTGCAACTATTCCCTGTGTGGCTGCCTCTAAGCTCTAGTATTCCCGCGCTCTCACCCAGGCACTGGTCTCACATCTCCCACTGTCTTCAGCAACCCTCGTTTCGTATTCCTCAATTCTTTTAGCGACCTGGTTATTAAACTCTAGACTCGTTTTTGATCCCCCCCTCCTTGTTAGCCCCACTGAGTCCAGTTGACTTTGTGTCTTTCACATGTTCATTTTTTCACTCTTAGGCCTGATTCAGTGTAGTCCCTTCTTCACTGGTCACCCTGCCTCCTGAATCTATGTTTTTCAGACATACCATGGCCAGAGTTTTCTTTCTCAATCACCTCTTTGGTGACATTTCTTGCTTATTCAAAAACTCCAAGTGGCTGTTTGTAACCCCTATTCAACCTTGTCTCGGAGAATTTCCATGACCTGATCCCCTAAATGATCCAATAGGGACCCCTCTGAGCCAGCCCGCCTGCTTTTTGTTCCCTAGTTCTCCAAAAGTAATTTGATTACTTTCAATGTTGTGCTTTTGTTCATGTTATTCTTCCCTTGGAAAATCATTTCTTGCTGAAGTTCCAGGTCAAGTCATTCCTCTGCCATAAAGACTTTAAATCTGGGCTCAGCGCCTGTGGCTCAAGTGGCTAAGGTGCCAGCCACATACACTTAAGGTGGTGGGTTCGAATCCAGCTCAGGCCTGCCAAATAATAATGATGGCTGCAACCAAAAAATAGCCAGGCGTTGTGGTGGGCGCCTGTGGTCCCAGCTACTTGGGAGGCGGAGGCAGGAGACTCGCTTGAGCCCAGGAGTTGGAGGTTGCTGTGAGTGTGATGCCATAGCACTCTACCGAGGTGGACAGCTTGAGGCTCTGTCTCAAAAAAAAAAAAGACTTTAAATCTGTTTGATTCTTTCACCTCCCACTAACACACTGTTGTTAGTATATTATTCATTTGGGTCTTTGCTCACAGGCCAATTTTTTTTTTGAGACAGAGCCTCGAGCTGTCACCCTGGGCTGAGTTTCGTGGCATCACAGCTCACAGCAACCTCCAATTCCTGGGCTCAAGTGATTCTCCTGCCTCTGCCTCCTACGTAGCTGGACTATAGGCGCCTGCCACAACGCTCAGCTATTTTTTGGTTTCAGCCGTCATTGCTGTTTGGCAGGCCCGGGTTGGATTCGAACCCGCCACCTCAGACGTATATGGCTGGTGCCTCAGCCGCTTGAGCCACAGGCGCCGAGTCAACTTACAGGCCATTTTGAAATATGACTTAACTGTCCCACGTGTCTAGTTCATCTCCTCAAGTGTACATATTTTAGAAACAATAATTATGTATTTATTTCTGTATACATGTTTTAGTTCTAAGCCTGGTGCTATATAAATTTTCATGTGAAAACTAACTCCGTAAATACAGACGTGGTTTAAGTAGAAAGCAAACCCTGCTTGTAGTTAGATATTTAGGATTTGTTCCTCGGCTCTGATGCATCACAAAAATGTTCACAATAAAAGGCAATAATACAAATAATCACTCAGAAGAAATAGTTAAAAATGCACGCATTCTAATTGAATGGCTTCCCAGATATCCCCTGTTAGTAATTAGAAATAAAGTTCAGGAATCTTGACATTGCCTGCATCCTGATCCTTTTTCCTACCTTGTAAAGTAGGGACATAATGTCTACCCCTACAGGTCTGTTGTTAAATGAAGTTAAGATGTGTAAAAAATCATGTAGTTCCGTTCCTGGCTCATAATCTGAAGCCCAACACATGTTTCAAATGACAGAATCCTTGACTCTGCTGAAAGGACTCCTGCTCTAATAAATGGCCAGTGACCATTTATCCCTGAAGATGAATTTAGACAACCGAGGCCAAGAATGAAAAAGAATAAAAGAAGTCAAAGAATTTGATTCAGAGTGGAAGTGACACATCCTCTCTTTTTCACGCTCTGCTAAGTGATCTGACCCCTCCTCAGAATGAACTGCAATGGTATTTAATTTAAAGAGCTCAGAGATAACAAATTGCCAACAACCAGGATATTTCATGGATGGTCTCACTGGATTGGTGACTAAGCTAATTTTGAACAGCTGGAAGGGCTTATCTCTCTCACACAAATCATGTATGGTTCAGGCATTATGGAGAAAATCATGCTGAAAAATAAACAAACCACACCTCCTAGAAGTGAAATGTAATTGGGGATTATCAGGAAAAGAATTCCAAGGCTTCTAGTAGATATATTTTTATTCTGAGTCACATTTTGGTTACAGTAATTGCTTTTTAATTACTAAATTGATAGCATTTAACACTACAATTGCACTAGATACTTAATTTTTTTTAGTATTTTGGAAATGATTTTGTTTTTCAATTGGCTGAATCACACCATTTGTGAGTTCTATTAATCTCCTGCCTCCAGCCACTCCTCCCCGCCCCAAATACACACATCCACACATCACTCCTTATGGACTCCTTTTTATGCTCTTTTCCAGACTTATTTTATTCTATTTTATTTTATTGTATCTCATCTTATTTTATTTTATATTTTGACAGAGTCTCACTTTGTCACCCTTGGTAGAGTGCGACAGTGTCATAGCTCACAGCAGCCTCAAACTCTTGGGCTAAAGCAATCCTGTTGCCTCAGCTTCCCAAGTAATTGGGTCCTTGCCACAATGCGCAGCTATTTTTAGAATGCAAAAATTCATTCTAAAATTCATTCACTGGACCCTGTCTCACTCTTGCTCAGGTTGGTCTCAAACGCCTGAGCTCAGGCACTCCACCTGCCTGGGCCTCTCAGAGTGCTGGGATTACAGGCATGAGCCACCGTGTCCAGCCTCAGACTTTTAGAGAAAACTGTTCTAATAAGGTAAAATCTAGGCAGCAGAAGGTTAAATATGTACAAGAATGCTATAAATAAAGCCTTTTGTAGCTTAAACTTAGAGGTAGCATTGTCCAACGTAATAACTCTACCAACGCTCATTTATTTGTTCATTTCTTTAATGAGTACTTAGGGAGCTCTTGGGAATTCTTAGATGGACTAGACACTGTACTTCCTTAGGGACTTTTCTTATGACCAATAAAAATAAAAATAATTATATGATAAAGCAGAAAGTGACAGGGTGGAGGTGGATGATAAGCAAGGACAAGTCTTTTGCCTGAGCCTGCAAGTGTCTAAGGTGGGCTGAGGGAAATACTAGAGCCTCGCTAAGCCCTCCAACCTCTCACAGTACTCCCGGGCTACAGACACGGTTTAGGTTAGAGCCATTTCGTAACCAGGGAGCACAAGGCTTACATGGCTGATGCAGGATTTGAGTCCGTCATCAATGCGTATTAAACAGCTGCTCTAATTTGCCACAGTGTGTAACTTGAATGAGATGCCAATTTAGTTTTTAATCCTGTTGTAAATTGACCATTGCTTAGCTCATTCTTAAAAGACCCTTTGAAAAGCAGAATCCAAGGCTTGGATTTTCTCCAGTTTATCTGCAGAATATGAGACTATTGGGAAAACATTTTGGTAGAGAACCTGCCGGGTAAGACACATCAGACATCGACGCTATCTTTAAACTCGTGTCTCTTTTCAAATCAGTTTTTCTAAACAGCAAAAAATGTTGCTTATATCTTTAAATACAGAGAAGTGGAAAGAGACAATTAAAGCTGACTTCAAAACTAATTAAATTATTTTGAAAAAAGATAGGAGTCTTTTCTTCATGAATACCAGTTTCTGGCTCTTTAAAGATAAAAAAAATTAAACCTATAATGAAACTACCATCTTTTCACCTTCATGTGTACTCCACGAGACATTATTAAAGAATGATTGAGCTTTTAATCTCTGAATAGGAATGATGTGATGAGCATTAGGAAAGCAATTATTAGGCAGATACCTGCCACGAAATGTCCAAACTGGATGTGGTGGTGAAGGAAAGGCCTTCCTGATTATCCGCATGTCAGAGACTCACCGGCTTTGGGTCAGCAGGATCTGTCTCCTTTTCACTTTAACTGGAAATTAGCCCCGTGGCTCCAAAGGTGGTGCCTGTCACCTTTATCCATCATTCCCATGCAGAGCACAGCAAGGACCCCTAAGGACAAATTTCAGCCTGGAGGACATTTTCCCAGACACGTTCCAATAAGAGAGGAATCAAAGTGAAAGGCACTGATGGACAGTCGGCGGCAACATCTCATTCCCTTCGGCTACTGCAACTCAATTTCCCACAAGTGTGATGCAGATAGGCCGGGAGAGGCCCACAGCCCTCACGCTGTGAGTATTGATCACCTGTCCTCCCAGTGGCTCATGGCAGTCCCTCTGTCTCTGTATAAGGCTGAACGCATCATCTCAGAAGTAGAGGCGTTCGGGAGATTACTGCTGATCCACGGAGGACGAGGGGCTTCACTGTGAATAGCCGAGACTGATCAGGGTTTTCAACATTTTGAAGGCCTTTTCCCCTCCCAGCTTTATTCAGGTATAAGTGACGAAAATTGTGTATATTCACCCCAAACAATGTGACGTTTCAATATATGTATACATTGTAAAATGGTTAAATCAAGATAATGAACACATCTATCACCTCACCTGCATTCCTGTGTGTGTGGTGAGAATATTTGGATCTACTGTTACAGCAGTTTTCATGGATGCAGTATTTTATTTTTTTTGAGACAGAGTCTCACTATGTTGCCCTCAATAGAGTGCTGCGGCATCACAGCTCATGGCAACCTCCTTCTCTTGGGCTTACGTGATTCTCTTGCCTCAGCCTCCCAAGTAGCTGGGACTACAGGTGCCTGCCACACTGCCTGGCTATTTTTTTGTTGCAGTTAATTAGCTGGCTGGGCTGGGTTCGAACCCGCCACCCTCGGTATATGTGACTGGCACCGTAACCACTGTGCTATGGGCACTGAGGCAATAAAATCTAGGCAGCAGAAGGTTAAATATGTACAAGAATGCTATAAATAATGCAAAGACTTTTGTAGCTTAAACTTTGAGGTAGCATTGTCCAAAGTAATAACCATGCTGTGCAACAGATCCCCAGAACTTGTCATTCTGTGTAGCTGCAACTTTGTACCCTTCCCCCCCGCCCCACAGCTCTCCATATCTGCCTCCCGCCCTGCCCCAGTCCTTGGTGACTGCCATTCTATTCTCTGCTTCAACTTTTTTAGATTCTGTACATAAGTGAGATCATGCAACATTTGTCCTTCTGGGTCTGGCTTAATATCCTCCACGTTCATCCTCATTGTCACAAATGACAGACATCCCTTCTTTTCTTAAGGCTATAGTATTACATTGTATATACATACTACATTTTCTTTATCCATCGATGGACACGTAGTTTGAGTTCGTATTTTGGCTACTGTCAACAGTCCTACAATGAACAGTGGAAGTGCAGGTATCGCTTTGACCTAGTGGTTTCATTTCCTTTGTAGATACAAGATCAGACACCGAAGTTTATTAACCCATCCAGAAAAGTGCTGCATATCTCACGGCTGAATATGACTCCCGTCACCTGGGCAGTACTCCCCTGGGGAAGACATGCACCCATTCCAGCACCCTGATACCCTTCAAAGCCCTTTTGGAACTCTTTTTCTGCAACAGTCATTAGAGCTGTTGTCCTATGAGGCCTGATAATGAAGTTCGTGAACTCATTTTAGAAAAAGTGCTTTGAAGGGTGGATTAGGGGCTGGCGTGGGCACATAGCTTCCCGAGGGCAGTACTGGGAAGGCGACTATAGTGATCCTCAGCAATGAGGACCTTTTCTAGGATGAGTTCTCAAACTTAACCATCAGATCTTGTATGAGTATACCCAGAAGTAGGATTGCTGAATCATACGGTCGTTCTATTTTTAAGTTTTTGAGGAACCTGCACGCTATTTTCCATAATGACCACTAATTTACATTTCCACCAACAGTGTACAAAGCTTCCTTTTTTCCCACATCCTCACCGACACTTACCTCTTGTCTTTTGTTAATAGCCATTCTGATGTGTGAGGCGGTATCTCATTGTGGTTTTAATTTGCATTTCCCTAATGATTAATGATGTTGAGCCCTTTTTCATAAACTTATTGACCATTTGCCTATCTTCTTTTGAGGATGTCTGTTTAGGTCCTTTGGCCATTTTCAAATTGGGTTGTTTTTTATTATTAGCTATTTGACCTCTGTAGAAACTTCTGGAGTTTTAAACTAATACCTTTTATCCTTTCTGAAGTTATTTCTGGGTTTTGGCACTTGGCTGGATTAAGCAGACACAGGAAAAAGGACAAGAATATGGACATGTCAGGATTTTAGAAGATAATAGATTTCATTTAGCCAAATGCTTTTTCTAGCCCTGTGGTGGACCTCACGCAAAAGATGTTCTGTATTCTGCCTAACTATCCTTCTAGCTCAGTGCTCATTCATAAATTTATTCTGATTTCAGCTGTTACAAGGAGTTGACATGAAATAATAAAAAAAAAACCCCATGACACAGAAAGATCTGGGATGCCTACTTTGTGCCATCTTTCGTACACTTATCTGTGTTAACCAAAATTTCACAGAAATTTGGTATGAAACCCTGTTTCACTTTTGCCTTGTAACCCCACATAATACTTAGACGAGTGTTTTCACACTTTAGAAAGTATTAAGTAGATACTTGTTAAATGAGGTAGGGAAATCAGATTTGATAGATTGGCAGAACTTCAGTTTTTGGTAAGAGGCAACAATTTTCCAATTTTTGAAATGATTATTCTTTCTATGTTGTAATGACACTTAAATACGTATAAAAATAATTCTCCTATTTTCTTCAGGCTTACCACTTTCATCCTATTCTCTTTTTACAATAATTTGAATTATTGTTCTCTCAGAGCGATCCTCTTTAGACTTACCTCTTTTTTCCTTACACAATAATGCTGTATTCTGATTTAAATCACCTGCAATTTAGTTCCTGAGTAATGTCAGTAAGGCGAGAAACAAAGGTTATAGAACACAGGAGTCATTTCCTACCTCTAGAAAACTTCTGCATAATCAGATTAAAAGTTACAGACAACAACAAAACAAACTATTTGAAACAGTTATTGTGTTTTCATCCTGACCAGATATAGTTGTTACTGTTTTACTATTATAATCTGTTACTGTTCTTTTGGTGCGGACAGTGAGTCTTCCTTTTCCATTTATGCAATAAGAACCAGCCTATGGTTTTACAGGTAACCTGATGCCAAGATTGCAACATGGAACATAAACAGTCTGCACAAATACACTAAACGTGTGAGTGTCCGTGTGTGCGATTAATAAGGTCCATTAGGCTTCTTTCCATCTTAGTGCTTTTTAGTTTTGTCATGGCAGTGCTCAAAAAGGCTGGTCAACATTTTATCGAATCACTCCTGTGTTGTCTTGATTCTGAGGATTAAAGAAGATGCCCGTAAGTTTTGTAAAACATGGCACTTCAAAGCCTCATGTTAGTCTGAAACAAAACACAGCAAAACAAGACAGAGGGGTTACATCAGAAAAGAATCAATGGAATGCTTAAAGAAATTGGAAAGTATTTAAAAATGGAATATTTTAAGAATGTTTGAATTGTTGGTAAATATTCGTTTTGGTTTTATTTGAAGTGGTTACAAATCATACTGCTAGGACATTATTGGACATATCTTTTTCTGTACAGAAAACAATATTTTTCTGTTGGGTATATGACCAGAAGCAAAACGGCTTCATCATGAGGCATGCATTTTTCTTTTTTGACACTGTGAGACAATTTTTCTTTTTTTTTTTTTTTCTTTATTGTTGGGGATTCATTGAAAGTACAAAGAACCAGGTTATATTGATTCTGTTTGTTAGTTAAAATCCCTCTTATAATTATGTCCTGCCCCCAAAAGGTGTGTCACACACCATGAACCCCATCCCTCCCTTCTTCCCTCTCTGTGCTCTCCCCTCCCCCTCCCACCATGTACTAGATCATAAGTTGTCCTCATATCAGAATTGAGTATGTAGGAAGAATCAAAATATTTTTAAAAATTGTTTTATCAAACAAATTTTCATTCATTCTTACTTTAATAGCAATGGGGGGAATTTCACTTACGTAAATACATTTTAAAATCGTGTTTTATTAATGAATTCACATAGGCACAGAATCTTTAAAGTTGGCTGTTTATAGAGCCCTCTTGTTGGACTCTGCTCTCAGGGATTGTTCTGTGTCTTAAACCTCTAGGAAGGCAGATAGCATCCTGGTTAAATGTATGGATCTTGGCATCAGGATGTTCAGGTCCAGTGCTGGCTTTGCCACTTGTCAGCTGCTTGAATTTAGGAAAGGTAGTTGGGCTTTCTTGGCCTCAGTTTCCTCATCTATAAACTGAGGTCAGTAATAGTACCTACCTCAGAGAGGCTATGAGACTCACATAAAATGATATATACAAAGCATGCACTTTGATAGCAGCTGTCAGTGCTCATAATAAACTCAGTGAATAAATAGCTGCTGCTGTTGTAATTATCTGATCTCAGGCAGGCAGTATGAATTCAACTAAATATATGGCCTTTTCAGGGTGAGTTTCTTTTTTTCTTTTTTTTTGAGACAGAGCCTCAAGCTGTCCCCCTGGGTAGAGTGCCATGGCATTACAGCTCACAGCAACCTCCAACTACTCCTGGGCTCAAGTGAGTCTCCTGCCTCCGCCTCCCAAGTAGCTGGGACCACAGGCGCCCGCCACAACACCCAGCTATTTTTTTGGTTGCAGCCGTCATTGTTGTTTGGCGGGTCGGGCTGGGGATTCGAACCCGCCACCTTAGGTGTACCTGGCTGGCGCCTTAGCCGGTTGAGCTATAGGTGCCGAGCCTCAGGGTGAGTTTCTAATTGTCCTATAATGGATTTCAGTTGTTAAAGAAACATAGGTTAAAAAAAAAGGTTTTTTTTGAATGAGAATGGCACAGGGGGTCCTTTCTATTACTCCTCCTGCGTCCTCCAGATTGGCGCCTGTAAAGCCAATCTGTCCTGCAATATTGCTTTATTTTTCCAAGAACATTATTAGTGGCAGGAATAAATCTGGGTGACAGGGTGACACGGTAGTGAAATTTCTCCTCTTTCGGTGTTACTATCATCATATGGTTTACATCTCTGGTCATCTCCTTTATTTATTCATCCATCCGCTTATTTACCCAGTCCATCCACCCCCTAGCCACCCAGTACCAGGTGCTAGGCATTGGAGAAATGATAAGAATTCGGTACAATTTCTATTTCTTTTTTCTTTATTATTATTATTTTTTAAGACAAAGTCTCATTCTGTCACCCTGGGTAGAGTGTCATGGCATCATACCTCACAGCAACCTCAAACTCTGCTGGGCTCGAGCAATCCTTTTGCCCCAGCTTCTCGAGTAGCTAGAACTACAGGCGTTCATCACTACACCTGGCTAGTTTTTCTATGTTTAGTAGAGACAGAGTCTTGCTCTTGCTCAGGCTGGTCTCAGACTCCTGAGCTCAAGAAATTCACCTGCTTCGGGTTCCTGGAGTGCTAGAATTATAGGCATTAGCCCCCTGGACCAGCCTACAATTCCTATTTCTAAGGACCTTAAGGAGGGTGGTGGTGGTTGTAGTCTTAGACACTTAAAGAGATAATTATTCTGCAAAGAACTCAGTACAAGGATAGTGATTTACACAGGATGATGTGGAAATGGGCATACCAAGGACTTCTCACAAAAGTTCTTGACATTGGATTTGAATATTCATCACCTTTGTGTGAAAAGCTCTCTTTTTTGGCAATTTGTTTATACCAACATGCAAATGAAATTTAAATATGCCACAAATTAGATTAAGGTTCTTAGTTGCTCATAGGAATACATAGAGCTACTTAGCCTTTGCCTGTAAATTCAACCTCCTTAGTCATCTGTAAAACATAATGCATGCATCTATCACGCTGATGTTAGGCAAATGGACTAATTCTAATCTTAGCTTGTGGGCTGCGGCATGTTTAGCGTGAATAAGACTCTGAAAAGACTCAGCTGAGGGGCAATTAACACGGTGAAGTAAAGTTTGGACCCTCATTTTCATTCTCTCTCTCTCTTCCTCTGCGCCCACAGTGGAGAGGGGGAATGCTTGCATTTTCACTTATTTGGACATCAGTCAATCAGTCTTTTATTAATCCATCCTTTGTAGACAAACAGACTTACAGTCACGTTCTAATCCTTTTTAAGTTGCTTCTTTGGAAGCTATCTGGGCCATAAATTACCGCAAGTAAATTTCTTTTGTTGGACAGCAAGTGCCATTTTGAGTCAAGGTCATTATTGTCATTGTTGTCATGACTGTTATTATAATTAGGACTTGAACGTGTTAGAAATCCCATGATGGTAACAAGACATTGCTTGTTGTATCTAATTTCAAAATCGTTCAATTCACACTGATTTGGGCACAGTTATTAAAGAAAGAATTATTATAGAAATCTCACTCTACCCCCATCCTGTCTTCACAATGGTTTCTGGTTTTATTTTAAAAACAGTATCATGTTGCCAGAACCTTAAAGCCTACATCCTTAATGCTTATGTGAAATGGAACTACCTTTGATTATAGTCGGAGAAAATTGACCTAGCAGACAGACAACCTGGATTTCAACTTGCAAACTACAATAGTCACATTTCTGCATCTCTAATTCTTTCAGAAACATTTATCTTTGGTATGCTATATCCTCTTGATGATTTACTTCGCTTGTGATATAAAATAAGACGAAAGATAAGGAATAATATAAATAAATTTGGGTTTCCAAATTTCCTGATGGTAGATAAATCTTAATGTCATCGTAAATTTAAGAGTTATAAGAGTGGCTTGGTGCCTGTGGCTCAAGTGCCTGGGGCACCAGCCACATACACCTAGGGTGGTAGGTTCGAATCCAGCCTGGACCTGCCAAAAACAACAATGACGGCTGCAAGCCCAGTATTGTGGCAGGTGCCTGTGGTCCCAGCTATTTGGGAGGCAGAGGCAGGGGACTCACTTGAGCCCAGGAGTTGGAGGTAGCTGTGAGCTGTGATGCCATGGCACTCTACCCAGGGGGACAGCTTGAGGCTCTGTCTCAAAAAAAAAAAAAAAAAAAAAAAGAGTTACAAGAGTGAGAAGAAAAAAATCTGGCAAGGACTGAGTGACATTTCAGATGGAGCAAGCAAACGATTCATGTGGCTTTCCCCTCCCTCACTTCACATGTGTTTGGTCCAGTAGGCCTGATGCTGCATGGTGAGTTCTCTGCTGATTGTGGTATAATTTCAAACTTGGAAAAGGACCTCGAATGTGATTTCCACTGTTTGTTGTCCTTGTCCTTCCTGCAGCTCCGGAGATCATCTATTCCATTTCCCATTTTTATACTGCGTAGGACTGAGGTAAAGTCCAAACAACAGAGTGAAACGAGAGAAAAACAGAGGGCAAACTGCTCACCTTGGGGGGCCCAGAAAGGCGAAGGAGACACAGAGATAAAAAGCAGATCTTTATTCCATGTGGCCCTTATGCTTTGCACAAGTAACACTGAGACATACTTCCTGATCTTTTCTCTACTGGGAAAAGAAGTGAAGAGAGAACATAAAAGGGGGGGGGGCAGGCAACGGAGTTCATTCATTCACCTATTTATTCAATCAACTAATATTTTTTGAGTGCTTGTTAGTGACAAGTACCAAGGCTGGTTTTGGGAATTTGAAGGTGAGTTACCTTCATGGTATTTCAGTCTAGCAGGGAGGAAGATGTTTAAACCAGTAATTAAAATCTCTAAGGTAATTATTATAATGGTGAGCTGCAGCTCTGAACAGAAGGAGCACAGATGTGGAGACATAGCTCAGCCTCTTATTGAACTCTGTAACAAAGAGCAAGGTGCTTCATAATGCATTTGACCTTCAGCTTCTTCATTTATGTGGGTGAGGTGAGCATCTTTAACTAGCAGATGTGCACAAAGTAGAGTGCTTGGCACACTGTGGGCATTTGGTAAGTCGTGGGGTGTGGAAGTGCCACAGGTGCTACCCAGGCCTTGAGGGCAGTAGGACCATGACTACGGTGGGTGGGGAGGAGGGAGGGTGGGGGGGGAGGGGGGTCCTGAAGTCCTGTGTCAGATATGCAAGAGTAATCTTCTTGCGCTCTGCAAGAACACTGGAGGCCAGGGTAGCAAGGAGTTGTCACCGACAGATCTTAGTCCCTATCTCCTTGTCTTCACTAAATCGAATCTTTCCTTTATGATATTATTTATATTTATTTTTATCCTTTTACAATTTTAAAGGAGAAAGACTGCAGCTGACAGCTCAAGTGAGAAGCCCATTGCCATTTTTGCTGCCCCAGGTTCTGACACTTTAATGACCTCCACATCATCTGTTGCAAGCTCCTTGTTTAGGTAAAGAGCCTCCTGGCTTCCTTAGCCTCCTCCTGGCTTCCTTAGCCGCCTCCTGGCTTCCTTAGCCTCCTCCTGGCTTCCTTAGCCGCCTCCTGGCTTCCTTAGCCGCCTCCTGGCTTCCTTAGCCTCCTCCTGGCTTCCTTAGCTGCCTCCTCTTTTCAGCCTTCCATACATTTTCCTCTTGCCCTTCTATCAGCTTTCTGGTTTACTGTATTGGAGAAGCATTATGTTTTGAAGTCATAGTATATATAGATTAACAATATGTGAAATTTTTGAAGTTAAATAGAATTTATTTGGTCATTGCTGCCATTGGGGGGTAATATTTATTGAGCCTTACTCAGTGAGAGGCATCATGCATCTGATGTATGACATCAAATATAAGACTTTGATGGAAATACATGCCACTGGGGGAATCTCATAACGCAGGTTCTGGGTCATTCACTCTGAGGGTAGGGCCAAGAGACTACACTGCTAGTGAATTCCAGGGTGCTGCTGTTGTCTACAGTTGCACTTTGAACAGCAAGGTATGGTATCGTTTGATCCTGACCATGACAAATATTATTTTTATTTCCCAGATGGGGAAACTGAAGTTTAGAGGAATTAGATAATTTGTCCAAGGTCATGTTGCTAACAAGCTGCAGGGCTCACTCCTAAATCCAGGTTTGCCTCTTCTTCATTTACACAGGTGAGGGGTGCATCTCTAACTTGCAGATATGTATATATAATCTGGATCAGTAGAGTTTATATAATCTGGATTTTGGAAATAGCCCACAACACTTAAGGGGATCTGATACTACTTGAAACTGAATCCATAGTTTTAGTTTACTGTTTTGTTTTTTTATGAAACTTCTTTCCAATTTATCTTTATGAAGGATCTTATATTAAATGGTGATGGAGATATGTTGTGTTTTTTTATAAAGATATGTGAAGTTTAGGATGATTTACTTGCCAAAATTGTGGTCTAGGAAACATTGTGCTACTGATGGAATCAGCATTGAACGCAGAGGAAATTGCTGGGGAAGGGTGTGTGTGAGGTAAGGAGATCCTCCGGCTGATTTATTGTTTAACGCTGAGTGTACACAGTGTGCTATGCTGGTGACAGCCAAGTGAAAAAGGACACAGTCCCTGTCCTGAACAGATCATTCTCTTAAAAATAACATTCTGACCTGCTTATATGATTCATAATAGAAAGATGGAGCCACAGAAACCTAAAACTAAGAAAAAATTACCTCAACACATAGATTTTATTGTTTTATTTCCAAATTATAAAATAATACATCTCAAAAAAGTGGCCGAGGTACATTGACACAAAACAAGAGTTCAACGCAAATAATTTAAACCTTATTTTTGGGTGTGGGGGACAGTGCACAGTGGGAGTAAAAGGGGCAGGGTTAAGAGTCCCCAAGAGATTTAAGACACACCAATGCTCAGCTTCAGCCACAGCCAGTGCTCTGTGGCGCGATCCTACTTTCCCGAGGTCTCCCAAACCTTGCCGGGTGGAGCAGCCCCCCGGCCCGAGCTCTCTGCTCTCCAACTCCGTCGCGAGTTACCGACGCATGCGCAGTCTGGCCGTCGTGTCACAGGCCTATTTTTCTTGGGCAGGTTTTTGTGGGGTCAGCAAAAGGGCCAGAAGTGCAACGCTGAGCAGCCCAGCTCCAGAGCGGAGAGGGAAACCATCTCCGACAGAAAAACACCCCGCGTCGGAATGGGCTCGGGGATGGGGACGGTATCTGCCGGCGTCTCCGCACACAGCGTAGTTTTAAGGTGCCCTGACATCCTTAGGAACCACTAACTTGGAGGAGCAGGCGAGAAATTAATCTGTAGAGAATTTAGGGAATAGAACCGGAAGGGTGACGATCCCCAAAACTTCAGTACTGTGTTCTCCAGATGCTCTGTGCACTTCTCCCCATTTCCCTGGAGGATCCAGGTGCCCCAAATTAACCCGCTGCTCCACTGAGACCTCCGTCGGAAAAATGCATTGTTTAGGGGGCCCAGGGGAACCCCAGCGTATCACGTACACTGTTCAGACACACTCCCCCAAACCCAGCAAAGCGCCGAAGAGAAAAATCTCCGGACGCCTGGGGTTGTGCGAGTTCCGCAAACCTGCGGACCCGCGGGCGGGGGTGCGGGGGTGCCGGGGTCCCCTTTGTCCCGCCGCCCCCCGACTGCGCCGCCCTCTCCGCGCCCCGCCCCCGGCCGCAGACCCCGGGCCGGGCGGCCGGCTCGCTCCCACCGCGCCCCTGGGGACTCGCAGACTGCGGCGCGGGCGGCCGGGCGCGCCGGGCATGCTCAGTGGCCGGGCGCCGGGCTCGCGAGTCGGAAGCCTGTGCACGGCCGGCGAGCCGGCCGGGGCGCACGGAGAGCGCGCGGGACTCGCGGCGGCCCGGCCGCGGCGGAGCGGGACCGGGACCGGGACCCGGGTCGAGACAGGAGCCGAGTCCGGCGCTGCGGCCCCGACCTGCCGGCCGCGGCGCCTCCTTCCTCGAACCCGCGCGGGGAAGG
>NW_003852405.1:3258369-3284771 GCF_000181295.1 Otolemur garnettii
GGAGCCGTGGAAGCAGTGCGCGCAGTGGCTCATCCACTGCAAGGTGCTGCCCGCCAACCACCGGGTGACCTGGGACTCGGCGCAGGTGTTCGACCTGGCGCAGACCCTCCGAGATGGAGTCCTGCTCTGCCAGCTGCTCAACAACCTCCGGGCGCACTCCATCAACCTCAAGGAGATCAACCTGAGGCCGCAGATGTCCCAGGTGAGGAAGGCGGCGCGGGGCGCCCCCGCCTCCAGCCGGCGTCTCCCATTAATCGTGCGGCTAATTTCTTTGTGTAAATGCAAACATCTAGGTGCGCGCAGCTTGCCCTGCCTGCTAGCCTTCGGCGGTGGGACCTCTTGGGCTTTTCCTACGTTGGCTTGAGATGATTTAGCTCTTAACGCTAAAGCCTTGCCTTCAGAGGTGGTGTGAGGATTGTTAAGGCTTTCTGGGAGGCGGGAAAAAATAAGTTGGCTTAGGGTACCCTTGACCTGCTCTGCGCGTGTGTGTATCTAGGGCGACAAAGGGAAATTGATCTGGCTCTTCTATAGTGCCGATGAGGAGGAATGAAACGGGGTGTTGTTGACTTTGCCTTGAGTCTGCTCTTTTGGTTTGCCTTTGTCCCCATGAAAGAGGAACCATGACATAAACGAGGGCTCTAGGAAGTGGAGGGCGGTCGGTCCCGTTATCTTTACGGGAATGACACTGGTCAAAGGGAGGAAAGGGAGCAGCACCCAGAGGCTGCCCTTGAAGGCCCCTCACCCCCTGCGCTCGTGGCCAGCCCGCAAGGGAGATAGTTGTGTTTACAGAGCTTCTTAAACTATGTGAGAAGCAGTGAGTCCAGCTTCTCTCGGCGGGGACAGGAAATGAGAAGTTTCGCTAGAGATTCCGCTTTCCTGCGTTCAACGCTGTGCTCAGGTGCTGTGGTGCACGTTGCCTGGAGCTGCCTCTTTGAGGGTTTATGTATTTATAACAGCGACTCTGGAAGGTTGTGTGTCACCCTAAAGTCAGCTCCGAAGTCGCCAGTCAGTGAGAAAGTAGTTTACCGGCTCTGTCGGAAAGTTTTTGTACAGAAGGATGTTGAACGCGATTCGGAACTTCTGTTCTCTTTCATACTGTGTACAAAGCCACTTTCAACTTAAAAGAGAGAGCAGAGGGGCCCTTCCGTGACACCCGTTAGCCCCAAGCTTATGTGCCACAGAGCCTCAGCTACTTGGCAACCAGAGCAGTGCCTTTTGAGAAGGAACTGACTTTGTATGATTTAACACTTGTGTGAAGTTAGAGCAGTGTCGACCAGGGTCCCTCTGCATCTTTTACCTATCTGCTTTCAACCCGTGGGAAGTCCCCAAGAGAAAAACAGGTATGGAAGTGGTGAGAGCGACACGTGTTTCAAAGGGAGGTTATTTATTTTCCATTCATTTATTTGAATGGTAACCACAGATGAAGATCTTTGCCAGTGTGTTTTTCTCCCTCTTCTCCTCTTAGAATGTTACATGTCATTTGTTCTCGTCTGTGGCTATTAATGATGATACAGGCATCTTTAACAGCTGTGTTCCCTACTGGGGGCACTACAGTGAACACACCAGGATACTCACCTGAAAGGAATTATTATTTATATTACACTGTGCTATCAGGTTACTATGAAATACGGAGGACAGCAAAATGACCCTCCTTAGGATGTCCTGCTTCAGTTCTTAAGTCTGCCCCACCTTATCTTTCCAGTTCTGGTTAAGTGCAGTTTCTCCAGTTTCTTCTGAGAGGGGGCTTCTCAACAATGTGAATCCTGGAAGGCTTGTACCTGATTATGATGAGGTCTGTTTTTGTTTTTTTCTTGGTTCTTGGCCTCATTACAGAGAGGCAAGGTTGCTGATCCACTGAGTGCTGTGCAGATGAGTTTGTATTATATGAGTTGTTGTTACATCCCTAAGTGAGACTTTTTGTTTTTGTTTTCGTTTTTCTTTTCTTTTCTTTTTTTTTTTTTTGAGACAGAGTCTCACTATGTGGCCCTCAATAGAGTCCCATGGTGTCGCAGCTCACAACAACCTCAAATTCTTGGGCTCAAGCGGTTCTCTTGCCTCAGCTTCTTGAGTAGCTGGGTCTATAGGCATCCACCACAACGCCCGGCTATATTTTGGTTGCAGTTGTCATTGTTGTTTAGCAGGCCCGGGCCGGGCTTAAACCTGCCAGCCAGCTCTGGTGTATGTGGCCGGTGCCCTACTCACTGGGCTATGGACACCAAGCCTATTAAGTGGTTTTATTGAACAACTTGACATATAGTGCCCAGCACATATGAATGTACTTAATAAATGTTCGCTATTAGTGAAATTAAAGTTATTTTCTGCTGTCATCCTATTAAGAGTAATAGGTTACAAATGAAATTTTGTAACAATTGCAAAGTTCTGCAAGTTTCTTTGGGCTGACATCCCTAACTATTTTTATCTTTACTCATGTATCTTTCTTGGGGAAGGTTGCTGCTCCTGGATATAAGGGTCCTGCCCCATCAGCTCTATTCATTCCATGTAGTGACTAACCTGGTGTAGAATTTCCTTTTCTCAAGTTAGAAATGTCAATACTAGTACCTGTTTGCTGTGTCTAAGAGTCATTCCAACCACCTGGCTTAGGTTTTGCTGGAGAACTGACTTGAAATAGACTGTTTCCTTATGTCACATGGTCTCTTAAACTGAGAAATAACTGGAAGCTCTCACTTCAGCGTTTTGTGGCATTTTGAGAGTGTTATGAACAGATGTTGACAAAGGAAATTTTAGTTTATTGATGTTTTGCTGATTGCCTGTTTAGTTTTCCTGAGAGGGGTTATATAATGACTAGCCTGTTTTAATAAGAGTAAGGTGTTCTTCCATTCTCTTTTTGGTAGCCTTCTGTCTTGTTTATGTGGGGAAAAAAATGAACAACTGCAAGTAATATTTGCTCCATGAAAGGCTTGAATTTTAGAATCTTAATAAGTTAATTATCTTTCAAAATAGAAACATAAATGGGATCTCAATTTTCTAATCCACTTTCTGGGATTGTTGTCTTGGTAAGATAATCTTCTTCCAGTCAAAAATAAGGCCTTTTTAGACTTAGATTTTGTTTTGATTTGTTACATTTAGTAATGCATTTAACATAGTCCTTTTATTATCAAGAATAAAGTTAAGGGCAGCACCTGTGGCTCAAAGGAGTAGGGCGCCGGCCCCATATGCTGGAGGTGGTGGGTTCAAACCCAGACCTGGCCAAAAAAAAAAAAAAAAAAGAATAAAGTTAAATAAAACCCAGATGGTCAGTGAAAATCCAAGAAAGTCAATGTCTGTCTCTACTACCCATTAGTTTTATTTTTCATCTCAAATAGTATTGTAGCAAGGTCTTAAAGCACTTAAATGATTCCGGAAGAGAGGAGTTTACCAGGGATAGCTGTGCTGGGAGGACCCTATGGAAGGGCCTGGACTGTTGCTTTCATGTCATTTTTAATGGTTAGGAAGGTTTCCATGAATGCCTGTAACCAATCACATATCGATCAGATGACATTACTTTAGTCTTATTCGGAAATTTTATTTTTTATTTTTTAGAGACAGAGTCTTGCTCTCTCACATACAATCACTGCTACTGCTACTTCAAACTCCTGGGCTCAAGTGATCCTCCCATCTTAGACTCCTGTGTAGCTAAGGACTACAGGCATGTGCTACCATACCTGGATAGTTTTTAAGACTTTTTTTTTTGATAGAAATCTTGCTATGTTGCCCCAGCTGGTCTCAAATTCCTGGCCTCCTGTGATCCTCTCACTGTGGTCTCTCAAAGTGCTGGGATTACATACGTGAGACGTTATGTGTGGCCTTATTCTGAAATATACAATATTGTTCTTTACTGTGTCTTAGGATGGGAGTAATACATTCAATGAGTATACTGATATCTATGGATAATATATGAAAACCTTGAATTGTCTTAACATGAATTATTCCGACTTCAAGGGTTTCTTCAACAAATGTTTCCTCATTCCTACTATGTGCCAGGCCCTGTTTTGGACACTGGCTTGGACAGTAAACAAATGTAACAATGTCTCAGCCTTCAAGGGATTTTGGTGTAGATGGGCCATAAACAAATCAATGACTGTGTAGTACAGGGAATCCCAGAAGTTGCCCTGAAAGTCACCACACATAGGAAAAAAGGGAAATTGTAGCTAAATGCACCTTTATTTACAGAGGCCAACACAGAGGATATTTAATAAATGTTTTGTAAAATGTTATAATGAATATTTTGTCAATAAGGGTGCATTTAGTTATAATTTTCCCTTTTCCCTAAGGGTGGCAACTTTAGGGACTTTTTGGATACCTCGTATAGTGTGTGGTGAAGACATTTGAGGCTAGGTGAGGAACCAGAGAGAAATGTGATGTGATTATGTAGAAGGTAGTCAAGAAAGACCTCTCTGAGTGGGTGACAATTAGGGAGGGGCCTGAAGTGGGTGAGAGAAGACAGGAGTGTGGATGCAAAGGTCCTGAGGTCGCTCCATGGCAGGTGTACCAGAGGAACAGCATGAAGGCCAATGTGACTGGAGGAGAGAGTGGTAAAGATTGGTAGGGATGATGTCAGAGGAAAAGAAACCCAAGTTTTAGGACTTGTGGGTCCCTGTCAGCTTTCACTCTAAGTGAAATGGGAGGTCAACAGAGGGTTTGAGCAAAGGAGTGACATGGCCTTACTTGCCTTACAACAGGGTCACTCTGGCTGCCTTGTGGAACGGACTGCAGAGCAGTAGGGATGGAAGCCGTCAGGCTGGTGCGTTGTTGAGGCAAGAGATGACGGAGGTTCTCAGCAGAGCCATACTGGGCAGATGGGCAGAAGAGTAGGCTTGGGGTATAGTCTCCAGGGAGAGCCAGAGGCGTTTATTGATGGACTCAGAAGAGGCATCTGAGAAAAAGAGCGGAGTGAAGCAGAACTCAGATCTTTGGCCTGAGAAACTGGAATGAGGGAGTTACCATATCCTGAGCTGGAGGAGACTAGCGGAGGAATAGCAGCGGAGGTGTAGGTGAGGAGAGGGGAGGACGTGTGTGTCTGAGCAATTACATTCGAAATGCCTGGTGGACATTAAATGGATATGATGAGCAGGCAGTTGGAGGAGTTGAGGTATGGATGTATATTTTGGAGTCATCAGAGCATAGATAGTATTTTAAATCACGGGACTAGATGGTGTCCCCTTGAGAGTATTGTAGAGAGAAGAGAAAAAATCTGACGAGGCAGGGAGCATGCTTGTTGTTGAGGGAAGAGAGATGGGGAGAAGGTAGCTGTAAAGGGGCTGAGAGGCAGTGGCCAGGATGTAGGGGAACCAGTAGACTGTGCTTCCAGGAAACCAAGGGAATCCGATGTTTCTACAGGAGGACAAGGTGATGTGGCAGAGGCCCCTGGCAGACCAAGCACTGGGGTCAGGATATTGATTTAAGCAATGTAAAGTTCCTTGGTGACCTTGAAAAAAATGAATTAGGTGCGTAGTAGTCAAACCTGCACTCACAGAAGGAGAGGGTTGAGACAGAAAGTGCAGACACCGCTTTGGGAGGCAGTTATGTTGAATAGAGAGCAGGGAAGGCAGGGTCGTGGCTAGGAGGGAAAAGACCAAGAGAGGATTTTTTTTTTAATCACATAGACTTTTTATTTTGTACCTCTGAGAAGAATTCTTAGGTGGAGTTTATCATATGGCACTCTCCTCTATATGTCTATGTGTCTGTGTGGAAAATATATCTGCATATAAGAAAACATAAGTGAAATAAATTTGATGTGCTCCTCCAACTTCTCTTTGTGAAGGCTGTATCTTGAATACTGTTTCAACTTAGAGTTGTTTTGATTTCAGTGTTTTTCCACATAGTATCATCCTCTTCGTATCCAATGTCGGTGATGCAGCATTTCTAAAAGAATGTGCCGCCATTGTCCCCAGGATTTCCTTCTAAGCCATTGACAGCTTGTTGGGTGTTGATGTATTACTTTACTTCCTTTCTTTTATTTTTTTTTTTTTTGTGTAAAGAAGAGTTAAATAAAGAGCACTTTATTTCTGCTATACATCAGCGCGGATTGTTTTAAAAACTACAATCATATTAAGTTCTAGCCTTGAGGTGTCATACCAAATCCATCTCTGTAGTCTCTGCCCCCATACAACATCATGCCGTATACAGATTATTGGGTTATACAGAAGGGAGGGGGAAAGCAGTTATTTTCTGAAAAGAATGGCGTGTCTGGTCCCATTTCGAGTCAGTTCAGAATAACGTCATTTAGTCTTCTCCGCAGTCAGTAACCTCTTTGCCATGTTTTGATTATTCTCTTGTATAATCTGCCAGCATAATTTAAACCTCCACGTCAATCAAGATCTTTTCATGTAGAGCAGTTATGGCATCTTAAGCATTTGTTCTGTCTGCATAGTTGGTATATTAAGCTGGGATTTGCAGAAAACAGAGCCTGGGGCAAAGGACTGAAGTACTGAATCTCTGTTGCTGAGGTCCAGCCTGCCAGGGTTAGGAGAATGAGAAAGCATCCTTGTTTTCATTTTTAAGGTGGGGACAATTATTTACATCTTCTGTATTAATCTGGATGGGGTTGAAACTCATTCTTCTTAGTAAAGTATCACAAGAATGGAAATGCAAGTATCCACTGTACTCAGTACTGATAGGAAGGCAGTGGATGAACTAATACACACCCATACAAGAGATAGACTCGAATCAGGTTGCGAGGAGAGGGGAGGAGGGCGCCAAAGGGCACCTTGTAAGGGTATGTGTCACACCTCCTGGGTGCAGGCCACAACTACAACAGGGACTTTACCTAACAAGTGCAAATATTGTAACCTAATCGTTTGTGCCCTCATCTTCATCTGGAAGTAAAAAAAATAAGATGGAGAAAATAATATCTCATTTGTAATGTAATGGTCCAATATCAACCATCGCGTATTTCCTAATTTGCAAATACTGTGGGCCCTTGTTATTATTTTTCTTAAGCCCTTTGTGGCAGTTGGCATTACTGATCATCATCAACTCTCCCTTCCCTTAACTCTCGCCACACCACACTCCGCTGGTTCTCACATCCCTCTCAGTGTTTCTTCCTTGCCAGCTTCTCTTTATCTAAACATTTCCTTAAACATCTTGAGTTTTCTTTTTAGTTGTCTTTCCATATCCTCTTGGTATGACTAACTTGATGGACCCCAGATTCACACTGACAGTCTCGGGCTGCCTGTCGTACACCCTCCTCTGTTGTGACGGTCGCTTCAGGCATGAAGTCTGATCATTGTAGGAAGCTCCCTCCCAGTGGAGTGAGGGATGGATGGGAAGGGCAGAACTGGGTGTGAGCAGGACAGCCGCTGGAGTTCATTCAAGAGAGGACAAGGCTGTAGAAAGAGAGTGAGTAGAGGGATACAGAGGGCCAGAAGAGACTGGAAGTAAACAAGAGTTGGAATAGGGGGACTTTGGGACCTCTGAGATGCAGAGAGAGTGGAAGGTATCTAGGCTGAGACCCAGGTTTCAGGATTGGGTGAGCAGAGAAAGAGACAGGATTTCAGAGGGAAAAGGAGCACATTGTGCTTTAGATGGTGGGTCTGAAGTTATTACCAGTTCCCCTTCCTCCTCTTGGCAGACATCCCATGCTCTCACTGCCCCTTGCTTTCTGCTTATTCTACTAATATCTAACAATCCAACAACCTTTTGAACTCATTGTTCCTACCACCTGTTTACTCCTTCAGGCCTCCATTTCCTTCCTACTTAGCTTAAATACTATTATAATTTCTTGGCTTCTCTTCATTTGTCCTGCGCGTTTGAGTAAACAAAACCTTGGTTAAATTAAACTCCTTACTTGTTCCCTGCCTGCAAATGAGCTGCTGGACGCAGTGGAGGAAAACCCCCAGCACGCTGACCGCGCTCACTTCAGGTTCATGATCCCTAAGCTCACACGGGCGCCTTAGGCCACCCAGTCATCTGATTGTATTTCTCCAGACCAGTGTTCTCTAAGTATGGTCTGGGACTCCTGGCAGTCCCCAAGGTACTTTTAGGGGTCCTCTAGTGTCAAAACACTTTTTATAATAATAGGGCATTTTTTCCCTTTGTTTTTCTTCTCATATTCTTACAAGTGTATAGTGGAGTTTTCCAAAGCCTACTTGATATCACAGAGAACATTGCTCTGCTTGTGTACATTTGAAAGATTTTTTGGTTTAGAATTGTAACGTGTCCACCATGGATGGATATAACCCCCACAGACAAAAGCTGCTGAGGGCTCCCAATCATTTTTGTAAAAAGTGTCCTAAGAACAAAAGTTGGAGAGCTGCCCTAGATCATTCATTTTCTGACTCTTCCAGATGACTCTTTGGTCCTTAAACCTCCGTCACCTCCTTCTCCCTCCTTCCTCTCAAATGGTGACCTCACTTCCTGTTCCACTAAGAAATGGGCACAATTAGAGGAGAGCGTCCTCAAGCCCTCAGCTTTCTGCATCTGTGCCCAGAGACGGTGCTTTCCCTCCTATACTGTGAGTGAGGTGACAGTGCTCCCAGCAAGGGCCAATTCCGCCTTCACTCCTCCCCCGTGCTGTCTGGCATCATCCTTCTGTCCTGGATCTCCCCATTTGCATGCACATATGCTGCTATTTCCCTCGTTTGACTCAGGATCTATTTTCAAGGTAGAGAGCCACAAGACTCACTGATGCAGAGTGATGAAGGACCTCCTGCCTTTGACCTGAACTACTGGCGCATGTGGTCAGTTAACCACCTTGTTGAGTGGTTTCTGATGGACCGCAGGGTAAAATCCAGGCTTCTTAGCAGGCGCGCAAGGGCTCGTGGTCTGGTCCTGCTCCGTCTCTCAGTGCTCTCCTCCACTCTGTGCTCCTAACCGTGTTCTTCGTTTCTTGGATAAACTGTACTGTTGAATGTCTCTGTGCTGTTGCGTACGCCCCTTCCTCTGTTTGTGTGCCCTTTCTCAGATGTCTGCCTGCAGATTCAGAGCAGGAGTCCTCTTTGCCGGGGTGTTCCCGGACTCCTCTTCCAGGAGTGGCTGATCACTTGCTGCTTTGGGCAGCACGGCACCGTGTGCAGCATTTTTTGATCTGTTTTATAGTTTTTTCTTATCTCCTTTCTAGGGTGTGACTTGATCAAGGCTGTTATAGGCTCATTCATTTATATACAGCGCCAGAAATGGACACAGGGGAGTCCTATATAGTGGGCATATATGTACATATAAATAAGCATAAATTAAACTCATCAATGGATTGAAAATAGTGATTCCTTGTTTTCTATGCTTTCAAACATATCTAAGTTTTAATAAATTATTTGGAGACAGTGTCTTACTCTGTTGCCCTGGGTAGAGTGCTGGGGCATCATAGCTCACAGCAACCTCACACTCTTGGGCTCAAGTGATCCTCTTGCCTCTGCCTCTAGTGGGGCTAGAGGTACCCACTACAATGTCGGCTAGTTTTTCTATTTTTAGTAGAGAAAGGGTCTTGCTCAGGCTGGTCTTGAACTTGAGCTCAGGTGATCCACCTGCCTCGGCCTCTCGGAGTGCTTGGGTTACAGGTGTGAGCCATAGTACCTGGACTGTAAGTTTTAAAAATAAGATGTACTTATTTTTAGGGGGAAATTTTGATAAGCTGATGTGTAGTCACTTCCTCTGGCAGAATGTAGACAGAGGGTGTCTATAGAGTGTAACAGTTCTTTTCAGTAGTGTAGCTTAACGCTAAGTCTTGTGATCAGCACTCAGTCCTCAGGGGGAAAGTTACTGTTGCAGAGTAAGAAACAAGGCACAGAAAAGAACCAAACTAAATAAATAAATATTAAAAACTTTCTTTCCTAGGGTTTTCTGAATTGCTCCTTTTTGTAATCATTTATAAATGGAAATTCTTGAGGCTACTCACAAATTAATAAGTTAGATTCTTTGAGGGTAAAGTCTGTACATCTTCAAGTTTTCATCAGCAGTTCTTATTAATGTTGAGAGATCACTGCTTGGTCCTTATTGTGTTTTGTTCAAATAAATCCTGCAATTCAACTCTGAGTCTATAGTTTTCATCCTGTCAGTATCATTGGAGCACTTTTAAATAATAGTAGATTCAGTGGGGAGACAAATTGGAAGGGATTAAAAGGCTCAAAACATTACATTGTGTCTATGGATGATACATTCATCCCTGCTTTTGGTCTTAATTTAAATACCTTCAGGAATCATTTTCTTATTTGTTATTTTGGGTTGGAAGAGAGTTGTTTACTCTCCTGAAAGCTCTCTCATGCATAATAATAAAGTCCTCTTGTATTTCAGTAAGTATGAAAAAAAAAATAAAAATAAGACCAATGGCTATTTAGGTCATTCTCCCAAATACTTATTCATTAAGTGCTAGCACAATTATGATTAGGTAATGTTACTCCCCATTTATCCACTGAGTGACTTCCAGAAAGTGACCGAACCAGTCTGTTCTTTAGCCTCCCCATCTCTAAAATAGACCTAATAAGAAAAAAACCAAAAAACAAAAAAACTACCTCCTAGGGTTGTTGTTAGGGCTAATTAATTAGCCCCATGACTGACACATAACAAGTGCCCAATGCATGTTAACTATTTTTACTAATAACCATTACCACTGCTTCAGAAGCAGACAAGGCAGTTGCTAACACCTTCCGTGTGTTACCTCATCTCCTCCAAGCCCAGGAGGCAGGCACTGTTACTAATCCCCACGTGATGGATACTCTGAGGCTAGGAGGGGATTAGTAACTTGCACTAACAAGTGGTTTGTGGTGGAACTAAGAATTAGAACGTTCAAAGTCAAGTGAATTCTCTGTCGCAAGGCTGTGGTCACATCCGCAGTGAACTTTTCTTTCCACTATCCTGCTCCCTTGTAGTGTTCTCTTGGAGGAATGTTCCCCGACTGGCCTGGTGGCTGTTGTCCACAGCACCTCCTCACTAGTCAGATATTTAATTATAATTTTGACTCAGGATATCAGATGTGTCACCTGGATGGTTTCGTACACATCACACTGTTCGGTATAACATGGCTGCTAGACTTTTAACAGATTTATGATGGGCAAAGGAAATAAAGTCAGGAACAATTAAGGAAAGTTAATGAGAAGAGAAGAGAAAGTGAGTGTAGCTCATCCTTTTTGACCTTTTTTTTTTGCAGTTTTTGGCCGGGGCTGGGTTTGAACCCGCCACCTCCGGTATTTGGGGCCGGTGCCCCACTCCTTTGAGCCACAGGCACCGCCCCTTTTGGCCTTTTGACAGCTAATCTCCAGCACATGGTTTAATGCTTTTTTGTGGAATCAGGGGTGTCTATGTTTCTCTGGGAAGCAGGAACACTGCTGTTTCAAATGGCATGCTTTGAAATGGTTCCTTTTTCTCTCTAATACAGATATTCTTTTCGTAAAGTCACAGACACCCATCATGACCTGTTATTTTGAACATTTCCTATCATATGACCTGTCCCCCACCCCATTAACAGAGACCCTGCATGACGTTCTGCCTTTCCCTCATCTTGAACCATTAGTGGACAGAACCATAAACAGCAAAATAGCAAAGTAGTTACTTCTGATTTCCATGGGAAATTATTTTACAACGTCATCTGAATGTGCTTTCAAAATATGTGTTGCAAGGCGTGCAGTCAGCGTTTGAGTGTCTTGCTGAACAGGAAGCCAGCAGCATATGCTGCTCCTCACATGGGCGTTCTCTAAAGGGTCAATTAATGTGGAATAGTTAATGATACACTTGATACTCACCTTCCATGATTTTTAAAGTGCTTGTTTGTCTTAAAATAGATCTGTAACAGCTGGTCTGCATAAACAAGCATCCTGCCTCTCTCTGCCTTTTCCTGAGGTCAGGGCCGCAGCTTGGTTTAATGAGAAACCTTCAAGTTAGGACTCAGGAGACTTGGGTTCTAGTCCCAGCTCTGTCTCTGACAGGCTGGGTGACCTTAGCAGGTGTCTGCTTCTCTTTGACTCTGCCTTACAGAAATAGCAGCAAATACATATGCAATAATATGCTAAATAGCAGCTAAATTTTTTCATACATATTTAGGAGGCATTATAGTTCCATGAAGATCCGGGATCAGACAGAAGTGGTGAATCTCAGCTCTACCGCGTAACACTATGACCTTGGGAAAGTTACTTGTTGAATCTCAGCATCCTCATCAGATAGGCGAGAACTAGTAAAACCTTCTTTGCAGGATTGTGGTGTGAATTTAATAATATATTTACAAGCCTGGTGCACAGTAGGTGCTTAGTAAGACTTAGTTCCTTCCTGCTCCACCCCTGCTCTCTATCCTTATGTCTATGAGGCAGGAACAATAAGATCTCATCACTGCTGTATAGAGGAGGCTACTGAGATGCGCTTTGGCTAAAGGGCTTTTCTCAAGGTCGCAGATAGGAAGCAGTGAAGACCAGACTTGCATCCAACTGTTCTAATTCCAAATTCTGTGAGGTTTCCCATCCCTGTTGCCAAATTCAGTGGATAGATGGCCAGTTGCATGCAGAAATGACTGGGAGAGTGCTTTTCATAAAATGAGGCTTGCTCTGCCACTATAAATTGTATTATTTTGTAGTGAAAGTTACGGTATTTAAAATGAAGACATCTAAATTAACGAAACCTGTTTGTGGGGATTTTACGGTCTGATGGGTTTGTAGAGTATCTGCATTGTGGTAATGTTACAGCACTTTCCTTTCTGTTTGGTTCTACTTTCATGGAAATTTGTGCTTATGAGTTCATGGTTTAATTAAATCACCAAGTTGTCAGCTAAATATTAGATTTTGTAGTAGATGCTGAAGATTTGAAGGTAAATAAAACTCTGCACCTGATCATGTGATGCTTTTAGTGCACATAGCATGGCATTTACTGCAGACTTGCTACTATCAAACGGGGGATAGGAAGGGGACCATTTGAGTTAGAGTGAATGGGCCTGGCCTTTGTTTAGCAGGTGGGGAATGTTTTCCTGGATGCTTAGTTAATTTTGCTGATGTGGACGGTATGACACTCATGTCACTAAGTGTTGTTTTTTTTTTTTTTTAAATGTGTGTGCTTGGCTCAAGGTATTTCTTTTCCTTTCCTCAGACATTTGTCTAGTGTCTCTGATGTGCAGGGCACCAACAGCATCAAGATAAATTGTGAAGTTTCTGCTCTTAGGAAGCTGGGAGAAAATAGATTTGACCTGGGAGTCAGGGTTTTGCAAGAATGCAGAAAGGAAGTAAGTTATTGAACACTACAAGGCCAGTACGAAAAAGTGCATGCAGCTGGTGAGAGAGAGGAGCCCAGGAAGAGGACAGGGACAGGGGTGGTTAGTGGAGAGGAAGGAGGTTTGAGAAACAAAGCAGGATGAGGTGAGAGTGTGTGAGATGAAGAATGTATGAAGACATTCAGACACAGTGATCTCTGCAACAAGAAGTTATTCTGAGCGATGATGAAATACCTTTCATAACATCAGTACCAGCGTTAGTACCATTTGCGTTTTGCAGTGAAGACAGTAAAGTACACGTCTTTGGAGAATGGGCTGTAGCATAAGACGGTGGCCTGTTTTCAAGACTATCTCGAAAGTTCAAGGAGCCAAAATGATAGAGAGTCAGATTGCTTAAAGGACATCTGATATACCAAAAGTAAGGTGTTCTTTCCCTCTGACCTCCAGACTGGCCACTTCTCCCCCTCTTGCTCCTCCTGAGCCACCATTGTCCTCTCTGGGCTCTTTAGTTGACTGATACCTCCCCCTTTGCTGGTCCATTGGGTCTTGGCTGTATCCTGTCCAAATCCACCATCAACCTTTTCACTTTCGCCCCAAGCTCCCTTCATCTTCTGTGTGTGACTGCAGAATGGGCCGGTCACCCCAGCCCTGGAGCACCCTTCTTCACAGGCTTTCCTACCCTTGCTGATGGGAGGCAGAGAGCTGCTGGAGAGGTTGGCTCCCCAGCCTGTGTTTGTGCCCAGCTTGACTGTAGCTTGTTACTGCTTTCTTTCACCTGTTTGCATCGCCCCAGACAGCCCCCTGGCTTCCTCTTATTCCCTCACTCATGCCCCAGCCCTCCAAATCCTGGACTCTCGGGTCCCTAACTCCTCTCCCAGCCCCTGCGGCCTCAGTTACTTCTCCTCCTTACCACCTGGTCCTCTGAGTTTCACCTGTCCTCAGTCCATCCAGTTCCACTCCCTACAGGAGTGAGCATTGTTGCTGTTACTAGAAGTAACAGCTGTTCCAGACTTTACATGATAACTTGTATGCACTTTTCTGCCTTCTGACTCCTGAGAGTTTGAGGTCTTAACATGGATCTTTAATAAACTCAAATCTCAGAGAGATCAGCTGCTATGAGAACTTTGATTCTGAGAAGTTAATACACACTGCACTAGAGGTTCTTTTTTTGGTTTGTGGTCTCTAGAGCTGAGTGGTGCACTTGAGAGAGCATCACCAATGAACCAGAATCTCTTCAGTCATGTTTTTCAGTTCAAGCTGCCTGGCTCCTCTTACAACTAGCTCACAGCATCTGTTTATTTTGGCAAGCGTTTTTTTGGGGGGTAATGTTATGATTTGCCAGTACAACTTTTTCTTAATCATATAAACAATGTGACAGGGAAAGTGGCTCTGGCATACTTTTGTCCCTTAGTGACAGTCCAAGATATAGGTTCAGCAGAGGACCTTAAAATATGAGAAAACATTTGTTGGCTAGGGAGAAAGCGTTTCCCCTAGGTAAGGAAGGTTAGTAAGCTTAGCTCTTTCAGCCACACTAGAAATGCTTGAGTTCAGATTATTTGTGATGACAGAGTAATTAGAAATATAACTTTGCATTTGTCCATCAGCCGAACTTTAGAATTCAGTAAAATACAGCAATTCGTCCTTAGTAAGGGGGAAGTAAGAAAGCAAGAATTGAGAGCTCTGGATCTCAGAATAGCACTGCCTGGAAAGATTTGGGTACTTTCAGAGATACTGTTTAAGAAGAGAATTTGAGGCTCAGCGCCCATAGCTCAGTGGTTAGGGTGCCAGCCACATGCACCAAGGCTGGTGGGTTTGAGCCCAGCCCAGGCCTGCTAAAGAGCAATGACAACTGCAACAAAAAATAGCTGGGCATTGTGGCAGGCACCTGTAGTCCCAGCTACTTGGGAGACTGAGGCAAGAGAATCGCTTAAGCCCAAGAATTGGAGGTTGCTGTGAGCTGTGACGTCACATCACTCTATGGAGGGCAACATACTCTGTTTCAAAACAAACAAACAAACAAACAGAACCAAAAACGAAGAAGAGAATTTGACATAATTACAGTTAACGTTAGTCACCCCATACATTCTAAAATGTGAAACTGAATTCTTGAGAATATTATGTAATCGTTCTGATAGTTTAATACTTATTGAAGTCTCAATCTTGTAATTTCGTTTCTCACCTGTCTAGCTAGCAGTGAGCAGTTGGACATTGTTGACTATTTGGCAGCCACCCAAAGCCCTCCAAGGTTCCCATAAAATAAGATTAATGAAGGAGAACCATGTAGAGGGGGATTGGTGTCCTCCCTCCTAAAAGGCACAACGGAGGGATGTGCGGCACACTTGCTGGCTGAGGGGCACAGCCACAACTTGGACTCTATCTCATAAGCTCAAACAGTGTAGCTTAATCATCTGTACCCTCACATTAGTCTGAAATTTAAAAAAGCATATAAAAAATACAAATGCTCTTCTCCATAGAAGAAAAGGTAAGTTATTTTTCTTGAACTCCATGTAAATGCAACAAGCTAAACTTCATGTATGCTAATCTATAGAGAGTACATAGATTCAGGCTTCAGGCCTAAGGACTTCTAATAAACACACTCCACTAATAAGCTTGTGAGGCAGCGTGGTGTAGGAGAAAGCATATGGCCTGGGGTATGTCAGCCTGGCTTTGAATCCTAGCTGTGCCACTTAGAATCTTTGATAACTTAGCCACTCGGATATTGGGTTTCCCATTTGTGAAATGGAGATAATGCCTCTTTGCAGTGTTGGAGGGATGAAATGAATTCAAGTAATGCATACGATGTGTGCAATTCCGTATTTGAACTTAGAGGGCACTCAGTCTGGGTAGGTTCCATTTTCTTTCATTAAACCTGGTTTTAAGTACAAGGAGATTATAGGTTGTAAATTAAAATGGGAAAGAGGGATAGATGAAAGTTAAATTGGCAATGGTAAAAACTGTAAATCATGGGCTTAATACCTCAAAAACCATATTAATCTTGCTATGAAGAGTGGAGCCAAGTTGCATCACAGACTGCACAAGGCTCTGAGGAAGGATGGTCCTGTTTGAATGAACCATTATAGTAATTGACTATTACTGAAAGAATCACACAGAGCTGGAAAAATACATAGAGATGCTTCTAGTTCAGCAATTTGGTTTTTAAGATGAGCAGTCATTGTCCTCTATTATGTACAATTATTTGACCAAGGTCACTTGATTTAGCAGAACCCATCCAGGCACAGGTTTCCTGACCATAGCCCTTGACTTTTCTCATGATAGAATGTTAATGACCTGGGCCCTCAAGAGAAATCCAAGTCATGTTTATCCTTTTTCTGAAAAAAAATTCTTTGGAAAGATTAGAAATAACTTCAGGATTTCTCATGTGAAGCACTTATTGTAAAGACCTTATTCTCTCCCATTCACTTATTTTTTTTTTCCTTTTGTGGATATAGTAGTCTAAGGAAATCAGTAAGATTGAGGGTATGCTATCCTTTTGTGGATATCATAGTGTAGGGGAATCAGTGAGATGGGGTATTCTATCCTTTTGTGGATATCGTAGTCTAAGGGAATCAGTGAGATTGGGTATACTCTATCCTTTTATGGATATTGTAGTTTAAGGGGATCAGTGAGACTGGGAGTATTCTATCCTTTTGAGGACATAGTAGTCTAAGGAAATCAGTAAGATTGAGGGTATGCTATCCTTTTATGGATATTGTAGTATAGGGGAATCAGTAAGATGGGGGTAATCTATCCTTTTGTGGATATCATAGTCTAAGGGAATTGAATCACTGAAATTGGGGGTACTCTATCCCTTTATGGATATTGTAGTTTAAGGGAATCAATGAGATTGGGAGTATTCTATCCTTTTATGGGTATAGTAGTCTCTAAGGGAATCAGTGAGATTGGGGGTACTCTATCCTTTTGTGGATATCGTAGTCTAGGGGAATCAGTGAGTTTGGGGTACTCTATTTTTTTTGTGGATATAGTAGTTCAAGGGAATCAGAGAGATGGGGTACTCTATCCTTTTGTGGATATCGTAATCTTCGGGAATCAGTGATATTGGAGGTACTCTATCCTTTTATGGATATCGTAGTCCAAGGGAATCAGTGAGATGGGGGTATTCTATCCTTCTATGGATATCATAGTCCAAGGGAATCAGTGAGATGGGGGTATTCTATCCTTCTATGGATATCGTAGTCTAGGGGAATCAGTGAGATGGGGGTATTCTATCCTTTTGTGGATATAATAGTCTAAGGGAGCCACTGAGATTGGAGTTCATAATGTCCTGAGAGAGTTGAAAAGGCCTTGAAGAATAATGAAATAATGAAAACTGTGAAAGATCTGATGCTTGTTGGAGTAAACCCTCAGTTATCCAGAAATTTAGCCATCCAGAATTACTGGTTCCTAAGAGAGGTGAAGTTTTTGAATCCCACATTCCTGAGAATATGAATATTCATGTATGTTTTAGTGTCATTATCAATTATTTCTCCTAGATTGTGAGTCCATGAAATTGGGGACCATTTGTTGTTTCAACTTTCTATTCTTAGCTCTGTACCTGGCACCCAGTGAGTGCTCCCATGGATAGCTATTGAGTGACTGTTTAATGAATCCCTAATATTAGCCTTAATATTGGATGGATGAGAATGTTAGATTTTGTCTGTCTTAATTCCAGCATGAAAAACATTGTCTTGCATGGTGTATTGAAAGAACATGGACTTGAGCATCAGACAGACCTGGGTTCCAATTGTGCTCTGTTGGCTGAGTATCTATGGACAGATCCCTTAATCTCTCATATTAGCTTCTTGCTTGTGAAATGGGGATAGTTCATATCACAGAGCATTGTGAAGAGCAAGTGAACTCAGATGGGCAGAATATTTAGCACAGTACCGGGAATGTAGTTGGCATTTAATAATAAAGTGAGACTTATTCCCTTTTCCTGTCCACCCCATCATCGATTCTCCTCATAGTGTATCATAGTATATGGCTTTTCCTGCAGTTCTTTTGGAATTATGTCATTTTTCTGGACTATTGCAAGATTTTCTTCTCTGTTGTATTCTTTCTGCTGACATTTCATTTAGACTCATTGAATTTAAGATGTGGACTATTGTGACTTTAAAAGTGATTTACTTGGCATATTTTTAGCTGACATTTTATCTCCTGGTAATTTCATATGTGCAATGCTCTTGGGAGACCTGCACTCCGGGACTGTCTCTATTGTTGATAAACCTGTGATCTCTGAGTCTCCATTGCTCAGTTTCTCTGATCCTTTGTTTTCTATGTGATAACCAGGAGGTGGCATTGTATAGTGAAAAGGTCACAGGCTTCAGAGTTCAATTTTTGGACTGCTGCTGATCAGCTGGATGATCTAGGGAAGGCTGTTTTATTCTGGTTCCCCCAGCTTTCTCCTGTCCATGCTGTAGGCTGCTGTAAGGATTAGATAAGGTAAAGTCTGATGAATTCCAGCCTCAGAGCTTTGCATGATGTAAATGCTTAATAAGAGAGTGGTAAAGCAATCCTGCTGCTAAATACCGTTATGGTTAGTATTATTGATGGCTATTTCCCTTAGGTAGTCGAGAGATCCAAAAGAGAACATAGTTACAGGCCGTCCTTGAGTTACAAACATCTGACTCATGTATAACTCTCATTTATGAGCAGAGGCTATTACAGGTAGTGGGTAAATATACCTTGTTGCATACAAATTCAACTTAAGAAGAAATCTTAAGTTGGGGATCTTAATGTGGGGATTTCCCATGTTATAGCTGAAGAATTTTAGAAGATGCTGAGCAATTTTTTTCAAGGTCATGTAGGACTTGATAATAGAGCAGCATGTAGCTGTGAAAATGAGGACGAGTCCACCTGATTTATATGGCCCCTGTTTATGTAGTTGGTCATCTGGGTTATTTCCAGTTCTCCTATTTTATAGAAAACGTAACTATCACCGTCCTTGCACAGATTATTTCCCCCCTTTGGATTATTCCCTTCACCTTTATTTTCCAATGTGAAATTTCTAGGTCAGTGGTTATAAATATTTTTGTTCCTCTGACACACTGTCAGGTCGTTTGTAGAGAAGCAGTGCCAATGAACGGAAGTGCCAATTTCCGAAGTCTTGGTTAAAAGCAGGGGCTTTGGTTTAATTCCAGTCTCAGCCATTTATTTGCTGGATGACTTTGAGCAGGGTGTCCCAATAGTTGCTGTACAGTAAAAAAAAAAAAAAAAAAACAAAAAACCTTGGAACATGTTTTCCATGAGTGAAAGAGAAGACTTTGTGTAGAAGGAGGTGGCCACCATGTACAGAATATTTTGTAAAGTTTTGTAATGAATACTTTATAATTAAAGGTACATTTAGCTACAATTTCCCATTTTCTCTATGTACGATGACTTTTGGGTCACCTGTATTTTCTCATCTGTAAGAAGAGATGAAAGAACCTATGTTATGGTATCTGTCAAGCTTAGTGGGTGAAAGGTGTTCAGAGTGCTCAGCCTTCGTTGTCTGCCTTGACTCTATCTGTGTGCTTCCTTGCCCCTCCCCTCATCTTTTACTTGGACCCCTGCCTCTAATTAGTTTCCCTGTGCTCACTCTGGCTCATGCTAATCCATTTTTCCAACTGCATGTCTATAATCCTAAAAGACAAAAACACTAATTGTAGCATGTGAATCCCTCTGTAGCTCTTAGAATGCTTCCCTGTGCATGGAGGGTGAGGTCCAAAATCCTGAGTAAGGACTTCTGTGATCTGATCCTGCCTCCCTCTCCTCTCTTTCTTGCTAATTCTGTCCTCGCCACGTTGGGTATTTTTCCGTTCCCAGAATTTTCCACGCCCTCTTTGTCTTTAAGATTTGCAACTTGCCATTTTCTTCTTGTTTCTTGGTTTTTGAATTCTCCTTTTGTGTAACTCATCCTTATAAATATTTGTTTCATGATGGATTTTTCTGCTAGACGCAAGCTTTTGGATGGCAGAGGCCATGTCTGCTTTTATTCACAGCTGATTTCTGGAGACCAGCACTTGTGACTAATAAATACTGAGGAATATATAATAACTACATATACGGTAACAGCTGTTATTCTTAGCAATAGAGAGAAAAATAATTTTAGGTATAATTTGTTAAGTCTTTGTGATTTGAAATTGCTCTCAAATCAAATAGGCAGGTATTCTTCAAGAACCTTTTAAAGACTCAAATGTATTTTGTAATTTAATAAGATCTTGTGCACTTTTTTCTTAAATAATCTTCCTGTGTTGTAGCTGAAGAATTTTAGAACATATTAATGAGGGCAAGTCCGCAGAAAGGGTGAATACTCATAGCAAGCATAGTTTAGCATCAAGCAATCTTTCATCTTAGCCAACATTCCCCATCCAAGACCTATAATAACATTACCTGAGCCGTCCAGGAGGCCGGGCAGAAAATCATCTTGAGCCAAATAGCAGGACTTAATGATGAAGTTGAGCATTCCCAGAAGATTAGATTAGGCCTGCTACATTTCCTTTCAGTTGAGACCTCTGGTCATTTTGGTTTGCGTGTTTTAGAATTGCAAGCTATTTTATATTATATTCTTCTGCAGGTTTGAAACTGCACGTTTATTTATTCAGAAGTAGAGTTCATTTTTATTCATTGAACAAACATTTATTGAACACAGACTATATTCAAGGCTCTGATTGGGTCCTGAAGATATCACAAAGAATTTATAAGAGAGATACACTTTGGAAGGCACACTCTTTCCCTGAACCTTACGTTTGCCTGTGGAAAACCTTTTGCTAGACTATTAGAGTACATCTAGACATATATGCGTGACTTGGCTTTTTCTGGGTCTTGTATTACCTGTAAAGAGGGTGGTGGTTTCCAGCTGTTTTCTCATTCTTATGAAAGCTAAGCAGAATAGGACCTATTATCAAGGGATGGGGTAGTCTAGGGGCGGGAGGCTTAGGGGCTTAGGATATAGGGAGTGGTAGAGGAGGATGGGAGTCTGCATCCCTCCCTCCTTAAGCCTCATTTTCCAATATATATTAACTTTTATCAGTGAAAACACCCACATTTTGATCTGATTTCTGTATCTATTGTTCAGTTTACTAAGTGAGTTCCAGGCTGATGCAGTGTATTTTTCACTTAGGAAGGAGGAGTGTTTGTTTTGACCTTGAGACACTGTGAAGCTTATGAAGCCCAGCCTGTTGGCAGGCAAGTGGCTGTCCTAACCAGGCACAGCTGTTTGTGATGGGTGTTCAGGCCTTAGCTAGTGCAGGATGCACTGATCCTAGCAAGGGGACTGAAGCACTTATACTTTGGGTTTTGTGGGCCTAGCTGGGACAGGATTGCAGGTGAGACTGAGAAAGCGGTTAGATCTTTTTGTCATTTGGAGTAGAACACCATTTGTTGCTTTTACTGAGTTTTAGTCAAGGCTACAGTCCGGGATTTCAAACTGCAAAAGCGACAACATTTTCAGAACATTGTCGTGTGAATTTCTTTCTTTAAATTATAAGAATCAGGCCAAAGGAGGAAGTGATAAATTGTCTTCACTACGTTCAGTTCTTATCATTTCAGGTTAAAGGAAGGCCTTGGATGGCCTAATCTTACGTAACTTTGCAGTTCATCTACGAGATCTTAATAGATCAATCTTCATATGACCCATCTCTCCTGAGAACAGACCAAGGAAGCATTCTCTGTGTATGTGTATTGAAATCACTCTATATCCCATCAATACGTACAGTTATTACATGTTAGCTAAAAATAAAAGGAGAGAGAAGATGGCTAGAGTTCGGTGGTCACCAGGACCAAGGGAAAAAGGAATTAAATCAGAACTGGAAAAGAAAAAACAACCCACAAAAAACCTCTTTGTAATTGGCAGGTCTCAAAGATCAGACCTGTAAGGAGCTGAACCGTATACTGCCTCCGGGGACAGAAACATCCTAATACTCTAACCGAAGTTCCTCTCCAATGAAACATAGGTTGTGTTAGCTTTGGATTTGGTTCCTAATTATTTATGTTCTGGCCATTAGATCTTAGAGCTATAGCTTGTCCCATAGAAGAATTGTAGATTTTATTAAGCAAACGAAAAGGAGTGGAGGTGGTTCTTATTTAAGAAATACATGATGCACTTTTGGGTTGAAATAGACAAATGAGTCAGTAAAATTACTATAAACCCCAAAGTGAAGAAGCTGATTAATGGAATCTGCCTGGAACAGTCAAGGTTCTAGAGATCAGGAAAGGAACGAGAGTGGTTTGAAAAAATACATTTTGGTCTCATCAGAAAAGTAGCAGTGATAGACTGCAAAGACTAAGCTCGGAGAACAATTCACATTTTATAAGAAGTATGAAGGGGAAAATGAGATAGTAAGCCAGGATAGACAGTTGTAAAAAGGCGGGAAGATTTACTCTAAGGATTACTAATTAGAAAGGGTGATGGGCTTGAAGAAATTCCACCAAAGAAGAGTGGACAAGATCCAAAATGTTTTCGCTAGGGTCTGGAAAATATTGCAAGGTGACCCTGTAAAAGATTTAGGGAGAGTATGAAATAAGAACAGCTGGAAACTGGATTTGCATAGCTCAGGGCTGGATGGGGTTTTACCTTTTGTGAACTGAATAAAGGTTTTTGCTAGTAGAGGTTGAAATCAGCTGGCACTCTGATCCTTGTTACATCTGCCCTGAGGGAGCACCTCCTTCTAATTTGTATAAAGCATTCATCTTCCCACCGGGCTAGGGGTGGTGGCCTTGGGATAGCAATTCTAAGTGGTTACAGAAAATCTGCATTTGTGGGAGACAGTCCAGAGATATCAGCATAAAATACTGAACAGTTTACTAAGTGGGTTTCGAGGTGATGCAGTGAGTGTGATGGGGCCAGCAGATCTCACCCGCACCTGGAAGGAACATTCCCAAGTTCTTTCTGGAGACTGTAAGGTAAGGTGGGGAGAGATGAAGCACTTTCTAGGGGAGGCGGCTCAGGGCACATTGATGGGGCTCGAGGGGGTCAGTCCCTGGCTGGGATTATCTAGCTCAGGCAGTGAACGTTCACAAGATTCGTTTAAGTAATGGATCGATTTTTCTTTGAGGGGGAGGGTTTTATATTCAGAGCTTTCAAATTCTCATAGGGGAGATTTTTCTATGATAAAATATTGAGGAATATATTAGGAAAGCTCATTTGTGGTGCGGGAGGTTAAAGAGAAAGTAAGCCAGATATTTCTACTTATCAGTGAGAGCTCTCAAGTGGAAGACAAGGAAGGGAGAGGAACCTCTGAGTCTTTCTTACAATAAAAAGAATGGGATCTGTGGGGAAAAATTAAACATAAGGGGTGTGCCCGATTTCTGGTTTAATAAAAAGAGTACTGAGGACCTGGTAATTAACACATGCAGGAACTTTGTCTTCAGGTGTCCCTTGAAAAGTGTAGAGGGCCCCCCAGGGGGTACACTTTAGAAACTGGTGAAAGTAGTTCTAGGATCTGCTGAAGTTCAGTTACAGGAAATGAGAGGACTAAGATGATCTTCCGCAGGAATCAGTGTTTACAGCCCAAAGCAGTTACACAGTGAAAGTCAGTTGCAACAGATGGGGTGGCCAAAGACTTAAAGTTTCTGCTTATAAAACAGTATGGGCCAGGTACAGTGGCTCACACCTGTGAACTCAGCCTTTTAGGAAACAGGGCTGGGAGGATCACTCCCAGTTCCAGACCAGCCTGGGAAGTATAGGGAGTTTTGCCCCTACAAAAACTCAAAAAATTGGAGGGAGGGTGACTGGAAAGATCACCTATATGGTCTGTCTAACAAAGGTACAAGTGAATTTTTCTAGAACTAGAGTATAAATGTTTTAACACAATAACTAAGTAAATGACACAAAGTCTATGTTAACCAGTTTGATGAAAATATTTCAAATTGTACATGAAAACACTACACTGTACCCCATGTTTGCATTAATGTACACAGCTATCATTTAATAAGAAAAAAATATTTAGCCAGGCATGGTGGGGCATGCCTGTAATCCCAGTTACTCTGGAGGCTGAGGCAGGAGGAGCCCTTGAGCCCAGGAGTTTGAGGCTGCAGTGAGCTATAATCATGCCATTATCTCCAGCCCAGAAAATAGAGTGAGGCCCTCTCAAAAAACAAAACAAAACAAAACAAAACAAAGTGGGGAAAGTGAGAATGCTGACTCTAGTAGGTGGTAGAGCCCACATTTAATTCAGCCCTTAGTGCCAGACACACAGGGCTCACAGAAGAACTGGAAACTAAGACATTTGGAAGTTCAGACTTCCACAACTAAAGATTCTACAACTATACGGTGACCAGACGTCTGCTTTTTAACAATTTGTCCCGCATCCCACTGAGTTTTAAAAAAGTCCTGATTTTTGGAAAGAATGCATGAACGGGTGGGAGAACAGGAAGGGAATATACGGTTTTCGGCTACCATGTGGCTATTTTACCAGAATATGAGTTTTATATTATTTTTGTTAATTTTATAATGTTAAACTGTAATAATTACAAATAATTGTTGAGAAGAGATTATCGAGAACTGCTTATCAAAGTTTGCATTGTTGTCAGACCCTGCCCCCCCCACCCCCGCAGCGGGGGGACTCCCCCCCATGTTGTCCCGCTTTACAAATGTTAAAATCTGGTCACCCTAGCAAACTAGGACCTAGGGGAACTAGGGCTGCCATCCTTGCAAATTTGTGCACTTTGAAAGAAGTCAGTGATACCTTTAAGCTACTCTTTGAGAAAGAAAACACTATGCAAATTGGGATTTTCCCCTCCAGTATGCAAATGTATAGGGCCAAAATTAACCTCCTGCTTGTGCTAAACTATTTATAGCATACAATTTACCATGCTAACCATTTCTCAGCACACAGTCCTGTGTCATTAGGTGCCCTTCCCATCGCAGTGCGTCACCCTTACCTGTCTCCAGAACTTTTTCATCTTCCTGAACTGAAACTCTGCACATGAAACAGTAACTCCCAATTCCTTCCTCTTTCCAAAGCCCCCGGCAACCACCATTCTCCTTTCCATCTCTATACATTTCACTGCTCTAGGTACCTCAGATTAATGCAATCATACGTGATTTGTCTTCTTGCGACTGGCTTATTTAGCACAATGTCCTCAAGGTTCATCGTGCTGTAATGTGTATCAGAATTTCTTTCCTTTTTAAGGCCGTGTAATACATTAGGTGCCGGCGTATGCCTCTTTTTATTTATCCATCGTCCTTTGGTGGATGCTTGTCTCTTATTTGAGTTTTCAGAATTTTTTTGAGACTTAATAGTTGTACATATGATGCTTTGATACATGCCTATGATGTATAGTGATCAAATCAGGGTAATTGGGATGTCCATTACCTCAAGCACTTACCATTACTTTGTGTTAGGAGCATTCTAATTCCAGTTTTCTGGTTATTTTGAAATATATAATAAGTAAATTGTTGCTAACTATAGAGACCGTACTGTGCTACAGAACACTAGGTCTCATTACGCCTAACCGCATTCTCCTAACTCATTAACCAGCACCTCCTTATCCCTCCCTCCCGCTATCTTCCCAGCCTCCAGTAACTATCACTCTGCTCCCTATCTCCATGAGTGCAGCTTTTTAATGTCCCACATATGAAGGAGAACGTGTGAGATTTGTCTTTCTGTGAATGGCTTATTTCACTTCACATAACGTCTTTCAGGCTCATCTATGTTTTCTCAAATGACAAGATGGCATTCTTTTTTAGGGCTAATATTCCGTTGTGTATATGTACCACATTTTCTTTATCCATTTATCTGTTGATAATTACTTACGTTGATGCCATATTTTGGTTATTGTGAATAGTGCTGCAGTAAACATGGGCGTGCAGCTATCTTGTTGATGTACCGATTTCCTTCTTTTGGTTATATAGCCAGCAGTGGAACTGCAGGATAATATGGTAGTTCCACTTTTAGTTTTTTCAGGAATCTCCATACCTCCATAGTGACTGTGCTATAATAATTCACATTCCTACTGACAGCGTATGAGTGTTCTTCTTTCTGTACATCCTTGCCAGCACCTGTTATTCTGTCTTTTTGATAAAAGTTATCTTAATTGGGGTGGGATATTTCATTTTAAGGTGACCAGACGTCCCGCTTTTGGCAGGACAGTCCTGCTTTTTAACAATTTGTCCCGTGTCCTGCGGCTTTTTAAAAAAGTCCCAATTTTTGGAAAGAATACACGACAAGCTAGGGAACGGTGGGAGAACAGGAAGGGAATATATGGTTTTTGGCTGCCATGTGGCTGTTTTGCCAGGATATGAGTTTTATATTATTTTTGTTAATTTTATAATGTTAAACTTTAATAATAACAAATAATTGTTGAG
>NW_003852405.1:3284791-3288111 GCF_000181295.1 Otolemur garnettii
ATATGAGTTTTATATTATTTTTGTTAATTTTATAATGTTAAACTTTAATAATAACAAATAATTGTTGAGAACTGATTATCGAGAACTGCTTATCAAAGTTTGCATAGTTGATCAGTTGTTAGACTTGACCACCATTGTTTGGACTTCATGAACAATGGCCTTTTTTGGCATTGGCAACGACAAAAACATTTTGTAACTGTCTCTCAGACGATACACATTGTACTGCTTGCTAGTGCTAGTTAAACAAGTGATGTCAACAAATCAGCTATTCAGATAATTTAGGTAAGTAATTTATTTATTTCATGAATTTAGCAGACAGTATTCGTATTATTTATATTTTATAGTGGTGGCAAAAAGTCTAGCACGGGCCTTAAAAGTGACACTTAATGACTTACGAGGTATCATTATTAAAAAAAATATTGATAAGGAAAAGGTTAAATCTTTAGCATCAGCAAAAATCACAATAGAGAACAAATGGTTAGAAATATTTCATCATTTTGAAACAAACCATGTTCCATACAATAATGCACTAAAAATTGTGGGATACGCACTGTCCTTCCCAGGAACTAATGCTGCAACTGAACGCGTTTTTCCTACAGTAAATAAAGTGTGGACATCAGAAAAACCACAATTAAGTGTTGAGACTTTGAAAGCCATTTTATGTGTGAAATATAATTTAACAAATTCTTGTGAAAAATTTCATGACCTTTTAAACAACGACAGCAATCTACTAAAAAAAATTCACTCAAGTGAGAAATATGCCAAAGAATAAAATAATACTATACATAATTTTTTTAATGTATTATATTTGTAAATTATACTTATGTTGAAATTAAAAAATATTACAATACTATTTTTGCATTCTATGAAAATTTTTGTTGCTCCATATAGACGAAATTTTTAATTAAGGACCCCCCCCAACCCCCTGTCAATGGTGTCCCACTTTATCAATGTTAAAATCTGGTCACCTTATTGTAGTTTTGATTTGCATTTCTATGAGTAGTGATACTGAGAATTTTTTCATATACCTGCTTCATATTCATATGTCTTATTTTGAGAAATGTCTATGCAGATCTTTTGCCCATTTTTAAAAATGGTTGAGTAGTTTGAGTTCCTTATATATTGTGGTTATTGTTCATTTGTCAGCTGAATAGTTTGCAAATATTTTCTTCCATTCTGTGAGTTGGCTCCTTACATTAACTGTTTTCTTTGCTGTGCAAAAGCTTTTCAGCTTGATGTGATACCATTTGTTCATTTTTGCTTTCTAATTGAGTTTTAAGCTTTTGAAATTGGCATAGTACTGCAGGCATCCTGGCCAAGCTAAGAGAAACCAAGAGGATTGTGTTCTTTGAAGACCTCCCATCTCTCAAATGTCCTGGAGTTTCCTTCTCATTGTCTTTGGAAGCAATTACATGGGTTGTCCCAAATTCTGGGAATGCTAGTCTTGCTTGTGGTAGCTGCTCCAAGACCTGAGAATTGCCTTTCCTTTAAATTTGATGATATGAGGCAGATGATAATCTTGCCTGCCTTGTAACTCTTGGGATTTTTATATTTTATTTTATAATTAATTAATTTATTTGAAACAGATTCTCACTCTGTTACCTTGGGTAGAGTGCTGTGGCATCACAGCTCACAGCAACCTCAAACTCTTGGGCTTGAGCAATCTTCTTGCCTCAGTCTCCTGAGAAGCTGGGACTATAGGCATGTAACACCATGCCCAGCTAGTGTTTTCTTTTTTCTTTTTCTTTATTTGAGACAAAGGCTTAGTTTGTCACCCTTGGTAGAGTGCTCTGGAGTCACAGCTCACAGAAACCTCAAACTCTTGGGCTCAAGTGATCCTCTTGCCTCAGCCTCCACAGTAGCTGGGACTACAGCTGCCTGCCACAATACCTGGCTATTTTTTTTAGAAATGAGGTCTCGCTCTGGCTCACAGCAACCTCAAACTCTTGGGCTCAAGTGATCCTCTTGCCTCAGCCTCCACAGTAGCTGGGACTACAGCTGCCTGCCACAATACCTGGCTATTGTTTTTAGAGACAGTGTCCTGTTCTTGCTCAGGCTAGTCTCAAACTCCTGAGCTCAAGTAATGTACCTTGGCCTTTGAGGGTGCTAGGATTACAGGCCTCAGCCACTGTGCCCGGTCAACTCTTGACGTTTTTAGAAGTGGAGGTTATCAAAGACTTGAGATAAAACTGAATCAATGTGTGAGGCCTGGAAAAGTGATACTTTTTTTTTTTTTTTTAGACAGAGCCTCAAGCTGTCCCCCTGAGTAGAGTGCTATGGCATGAAAGCTCACAGCAACCTCCAACTCCTGGGCTCATGTGAGTCTCCTGCCTCAGCCTCCCAAGTAGCTGGGACCACAGGCGCCCACCACAACGCCTGGCTAATTTTTGGTTGCAGCCATTGTTGTTGCTTGGCCGGCCTGGGCTGGATCTGAACCCACCATCTTAGGTGTATGTGGCTGGTGCTTTAGCCACTTAAGCCACAGGCACTGAGCCGGAAAAGTGATACTTTCTCCATTGTAGCTTGAAGCTATTTAAACACAAAAACCAAATAACAGAAACAACAAAAATTCCTACAACCCTATTTAGCCTTGAAGACCTCCTCCAGCTGAGTATATAGGCTAAGGATGGATTTGGCCTTTAATATCATTGAACTTTATGTATCCAGGTCTCTCGCACACCCCTTCAAAGTGCTCTTTGCCTGGCCTCTTATTTCAGCCACAGCTGCAGGGACCAGTCCCATGCAAGTTTCCATGAATTTCATAGGCACATCAGGAGAGTACCTTGCCTGGGGCTACACCCTTTGCCTCTCCCTTCCTGCTCTGGTTTCCCTCATTCTGAGGCCTGGGGAACTTGCTGGTAAGCTTGTGCAACTAAGTTGGTGAGTCAATGTCAGGGGTGTGGGTGCCTTTGACTTATGAGGGATGGGAACGGGTACATAAAATTCCCCTTTCTTTCCAGGGAAGACAGTTCAGAGGCACACTTCGTTAAGTTCCTCAGAAAGATGGGTGGTCTTGAGCACCTATCCCCAGTAGTTGAGTAATCCTTCCTTCCCTGCCTGCCTGCCTTCCTTCTTTCCTTCCTTCCTTCCCTCCCTCCCTCCCTCCCTTCCCTTCTTCCCTCCCTCCCTCCCCTTCCCTTCTTCCCTCCCTCCTTCCCTTCCTTCTACCTTCCTTCTTCCCTCCCTCCCTCCCTCCCTCCCTCTCTCCTTCCCTTCCTGCCTCTCTCTTTTTTTCCTTCCTTCCTTACCTTCCTTCTTACTTCCTTTACCACATTGACAACCAAACTTTGGTTGGAATAGAAGCCGTCCTTGTCTTGTTC
>NW_003852405.1:3288131-3432301 GCF_000181295.1 Otolemur garnettii
TCCCTTCCCTTCCCTTCCCTTCCCTTCCCTCCCCTTCCCTCCACCCTCCCCTCCTTTGCTCTCTCCCTCCCCATTTTCATTCTCCTGCTCACTCACTCCTGCTCCTTGGGATCACTTGCCAAACTAAATTCCTACATGCAAGCTTTTATCTCAATCTCTGCTTTCTGGGAAACTCAGGTTAAGACAGACTATATATACAGGCACTCCCTGGCTTATAGTGGGGTTATATCCCGACAAACCCATAAATTAAAAGCATTGTACATTGAAAATGGGCATTCTGTAGACACGGTGAGATGTAAAAACATAAAATGCAATGTCTGAAAAACACTGGCAGCACAGTGTACTGTAGAGCACTGGTGGTTTCCCCTTACAATTGCATGGCAGGCTAGGAGCTGTGGCTTGCTGCCTCTGCCTGGCCTCGAGGGAGAGTATCGTACTGCATATTGCTGGTCTGGGAAAAGATCAGAATTCATATTCTAAGTGTGCTTTCTACTGAATGCATATTGCTTTCACACCATTGTAAAGATGAAGTTGTAAGTTCAATCATAGTAAGTTACTGTATAAAGCCAAAGTAATTTGAGTAGAGAACTTAATTCCTTTGGAATTTAACGGTTTTGGACTTTTAACTTGCAAGGGGATTTAATTTTTGGACTACAATCTTCCTGTAAAACCAAGACTGGAAGGAAGTTTGTGTTTAAAAATGGGACCACTCTATTGGTTGCATTTTATTTTTGGAGTTACCTTTGTGTTGTGATTTGAGGTCACTGAGGAATCTGTGGTGACCCACACTGGACAGCGCGCCTGGGCGTAACCCATGCGGGACAACATGCCTGGGCGTGGTCTGGAAAAAGAAAGAAAATAGGGAGTGGCTTCCAAGCTTGGGTTCAGGATGGCCTTAGTGTTCTTTTATTTGATGTACTTCCCTGGTTTCTTTTGGAATCCTTCTCTCTGTCCCCCGGTGATCCTGAGGAACTACCCAGAGGACAGGGTTGACAATGGAAAGGGCCTTGAAGTGGGAGAAGGGCTGCTCTAGTGAGCAGATCCCTTTTTCCCTACAGCCAAACAAACCTCTGGTAGCCCTGCCCTTAATTGACAAGGAGAAAAAATTGAAGTGACTGACTGTTAAAGAGACTCTGTATACCCCATCCTCATGTTTCCATCAGAAGGGGCTTCTGTGAGAGTGACATTCCAGGCTTTTCTCCACCTCCTTACACATTCTTCCGGAGAAGCAAGTGGTTTATCTGACTCTACACCTCCCCAAAACATCACAAATCAGATAAGCCTTGGCCAAGTGTGAGTTAGCCCCCCTCTGGGACTGCCTTTAGGATCTGTCCCACTGCTGGAAAGATACATTCTGGTCTGTTCCCTGACACTAAGGTCAGTTATGGGGTAGGCTTTCCCCCTATTTGGGGTGGGGGTGTCTTCAGTTGTGGGAAGATATTTGGCTTCTGTACATTTAAACCTTTCTCCAAATACAGTTTTTAAGAATTAAAAGTTGTAGGCTGGGCAAGGTGGCTCACACCTGTAGTCCTAGCACTCTGGGAGGCCGAGGTGGGTGGACTGCTTGAGCTTAGGAGTTCAAGACCAGCCTGAGCAAGAGTGAGACCCCCATCTCTAAAAAGTAGCTGGGTGTTGTGACTGGTGCCTGTAGTCCCAGCTACTCAGGAGGCTAAGGCAAGAGAATCACTTGAGCCCGAGGGTTTGAGGTTGCCGTGAGCTATGATGCAACAGTACTCTACAGAGGGTGATAGAGTAAGACTCTATCTCAAAAAAAAAAAAAAAAAAAAGTAGTAAAAGTTGAGATTTTTGTCTCTATACTTTTGATTCATGCATCTATCTCTCCTTAGGTTCTAAATTCAGGCAGAGAGGAGTATGGTTTATTGGATCCCCTGAATTCTCAACATTTGCTCCTTTGAGGCCCCAAGGTGGAAGTGCATGGTTGTGTCATGTTCCTGTCACCTTTGGAGGTGTCATAGGTGGTGGTGACTGGCCTCTGGGAAGGAAAGGCCTTCCAGGAAGAATGAATGTGCTGAGGTCATTAAAATGGATCTATGATGTGAAGTGGTGGGTATCAATGACTTGTGAAGACAATACAGGGGCCCAAGCTATCTGCACTTTTCTCCTCCCCTCTTTTTCTCTTTTGGGAGGAGCTGATTAACACGGTAATCAGCTAGTTATACTTTAACCTACTCAGTGCTGAAGTGTACAAGTTCACGTGCAGCCTTGCTGAGAGCGTACTACAGGAACTTCAGTTTACACAGGGCACAGGACATCTTTTTTCATTGTTCTTTTGTTCTGTAAGTACTTATTCAATGCCTAGTACATTGGGAGCCCTAGAGGTAATCAAAGGTACTTGGTAACATGAAAATATTTGAGTATGCTATGGGCTCAGCATAGTGAAATAATAGCACACAAACCCACTGGGCTTATCCAAACAGGAAACAGAGAGAAAAAGGACACCCAGGTCGTCAGCTGGGCTCATCGGAGTTGCTTTAATATCCTAATTGTGTCTCCCGGATGCAAACCACTCTGAGAACAGGCCTTGCTCTTCCTCCCTGCCTGCTTCCTCTCCGTTTCTCCTGTTCCTTCCCCTTCCCTGTCTGTATCCCTGCTTCTACTCAGAACAGACATTTCAGTCTTCTGGGACTTCATCTGCCTTGCACCCTCTTCCTCTACCTTTCCTATTATCCTAGTAGTTTCCTTGTCCCCAGACTCCAGAGCCCTGAGAGCTTCTGGTGGCTCTTGCCCGCCTCAGCCTTCCCCGAGGTAGAAGGTGGAGGCATCTCTTTAAGCTGATTAGCCTGTTTTCAGGTTCCCTGATTTCTCCGTCCTCTTGAGGATTGTTGTTTCCCCATTTTCATTCCTCTTACGCTCCCCCCCCCCACCTGTTCATATTAGAAGGGTCCAGAATAGTTACAGCCCCAGCCCTCCCCTGGTTTCCAGGCCAGGCATATCAGGAGGCCTGCAGACACGCTCTGGGTCATAGAGTTCATTATATGATGACGGAGGTGAAGCTAAAATGATTCTGTTTTTAAATTTGCAGGCTTTTTTGAGGCGAGGGCTGCTGGTATAAGAACTTGCCCCTGTTAGCCTTTCTTTAGTTGGGAAAATGTATTCTAAGTATTCCAGGGCTAGAAATCTTAAGGGACTACATTCTAAAAAGTTTTGTTGAAGTGAGGCTATAATGCAATTAATCGCAAATTAATGTAGTCATGTTGTATTAGTGATTGGGACTATACGTGTGACCCTAAGTCTTTTAGAATTTTAGGAAGCTGTTGCCTCTGGAAACCTTATGGTTTTTTTTTTTTTTTTTTTTTTTTTTGCTGCAATGCCTGTAAGTAGGATAATTCTGCATACTTTAACATCAACCTCATGGTTGGGAGGTGAACAAATGGCCACGAAAAGCTGTAGGTATTCCTAAATGATTTTGCATTAATCGTACTTTGTTGAATGCATTGTACTCATCTCAAATGTCAGAGGATACCAGTGGTGTTAAGTTTAGGAATGACGGGGTCCTTATCTATGAGAAACCATGGATTCCAGCAGGAAGGAAGTGACATGTTGATATTTGGCAGGCAGAAGTGGAGTTTGGTCTGAGGAAAACCTTTTGTGCTAAGGTTACAGCTGCTGCAGTCACCAGCCCCATTCATTGTGCAAAGGCTGGAGCAGTCCGTCAGCCGGGAGGGAACCAGCCAGTGACGCCCTGGTTTCATCCCTGCCTCTGTCTGAAGTAACACCTCAACAGCAGTAGTGTTTGTGAGGTGGATAATCACATTTTCATGGTATTTCAGATCTGTTTTACTTTTGAAGGACTGTGATTTCGTGTGTCACCTGGGCATTACTTATTAAAGCAGCATGATAGTGTCAATGATGGAGCTATTTTGGGGTGTGTGTGTGTGTGGATGTTGTGTATAGACTCTGTCATCCTTGCTAGGTGTTCTTTGCCCATGTGTTTGAAGGGTGTGGTGATCTGAGCTGTCACTGTGGTCCTCCCATTTCCCAGTCTTTGGACATCTGATTGGCAGCATTAAGAAGGGAGTACAAGGCGGGGGGGGGGGGACGCTGTGAGTTGTCCCTGCCTTTTAAGGAATGCTGCATATGAAGTCACAAGATGCATTGGAGAAGAGCAGTGTGACACGCAGGTGTTTCTTCCTGGTGATTTGGGATGGGGCCGGTGTCTGTGCATAAATTCCATCCTGGAAAGGAAGCACAGCAGAGCTGGCTCTCAGGACGTCTTTATGGTCCTGACAATTTCTTTGGCATCATCTGCAGCCTCTGGCTTTCTGTCATGCATTCTTCTTCAACTTGAAGTTCAGGTTAAGTGTAGTAAGTTGCAGTCAGGCTTGTGGCTGCTCCAGGAAAGGAGCTGTGACTCACGCGTGACTCACTTGGCCAGCTCTGCTTTTCTTAAAGTCAATTAAAGCAAATGAATGAAACAATTAAAAATACAAGTTGAGTTGCAAAGTAAGGCTAATCAAAGGGGGATGGTATTTTCATATGCAGTCACTGTTGTCTCTCTAGATTGTCATATATTTAAAAACTTGGTAAGAATAATTTTTTGAGGTTAGATCTCTTGTTTATAATCTCACACCCAGGCCAGATGCAGTGGCTCACTCCTTTAATCCTAGCACTCTGGGAGGTTGGGCAGGAGGATTGCTTGAGCTGAGGAGTTCAAAACCAGCCTGAGCAAGAGTGAGACCCATCTCTACTAAAAAGAGAAGAATTAGCTGGGTGTGGTAGTGCAAGCCTCTAGTTACAGTACTTGGGAGGCTGAGGCAAGAGGATCGATTGAGCCCAAGAGTTTGAAATTGTAGTGAGCTATGATGACACCACTGTACTCTACCTGGGGTGACAGAGCCAGACTCGGTCTATAAACAAAACAAAACAAAAAGAATAAATAAATAAAAACCAGACCCAGTATCTGATGTTCCCTCTTGGTTCTAATCTAATCCCATTGTAATCCTATGTATGACTAATCTATACTCTAAATACAGAATTTTTCTTAGATTAAGTGCAGTTTCATCAAATTTGTCATAAAGGTTTTCCATTACTGTTCAAAAGCATTATAAATTGCATTAAGGTATTAGCTCCTAACATTTTTTTTAGATTTATTTTCCAAGTATTTAAAAAAAAAATAACAGGTAATATTTTGAGGATGTTTTATCTAGCAATATACATTAAAAAAATTAATAGTTCTTCAAATCTAGGAACTTTAATGATGTCCTTAATCTAACCATCCCAAATCAGAGAATTAGATGATTTAGTGCCCCTCCTTTGTCTTGGCACTCACCCTGCCACCCTTCTGTCCCCTGGTCACTCCATAGCTGGCTGTGAACTTCTTCAGGGAATAGATGGCTTCTTATTCATTTTGTAAATGCAGCGAGTGAGTGAAATGTTTGTCCTCATTATTCGGATGGGGAAACCTATTCCTGATTTCGGTAACTGAGGACCAGATTTCCGTATTTGTCAGACGCTTTCTTCCCAGTGACTGTTTCGCTGTCCCTGATGCCATAGGAGAGAGCAGACTGTGGTCTCTGCACAGGGGATGCTGTTGCCCCCCTTGTTCCTGGAGAATTGTGCCTCTACCTCCTTTATACACCTTATCACTCTGTATTTTACTTGCTGGCTGGAGCTGTAAACGCTTTGCTTTTCTAGAGTTTCATTTTAGGAGGTGTTCAATGTTTATTAACTTGAATGAAATCAAATCACATTTGGCTTAATTGCTTTAAAAATGAATGAATAATTAGAAGCAACTGCTTTGCTTTGGAGAACGGTAGGATTCAGCTGGAATCTTGCAGCTGAGTCATTGCCCCAAATGGAGAAAACCTTAGGAATTGATGTTAAAGGTAGAGTACCATCTATCGTCTCCTTGGAAAATTGGCTGATGTAAATGCTTGCCAACTGGAACCTTGCTTCACCAATCAACTTAATCTGTGGGGGAATGGGTCTATTATAAGGAGGAAAATGGTAGAGGGAATTTAGAGCCCATTATTGCCTGTATTCTATTCAAAGCTACAGATACCCTTGTAGTTACTCTTTAGGAGTTCCTTTCTTACAGGGTTTCTCCTCTCATTTGCCTTTGTGCTCAGCTGTGTTTTATTCAGTGTGTATTTTTCTCTAAATAACAACCCAGTGCTTTCCAAAACAACCCCTGAGTACGTTTTCAGTCTGAAATTTTCCGAATGTGATATTTAAAAATGCTAAATACAGCATACCATTTCAATGGTTAGGTTTCCATCATAACTTATTTGGGGGACTTTCTTATTTTCTTTTCAGAAACTTTTCATGTGTAAGACAGGTGCAGTTTTTAATAGAGCTATCTGGTTTTTGTTAGAGCTATACTTTTCATAGGGGCCATTCCTCCCTAGGACACATCTTTGCCTAAAATAATTAGGAATTCTTGTTGCTATGATTCATCTTAAATGGCTTAAAAATAATTCCACATATGAAAGATACACAGAGTCTGCTTAGTTCTGTTTACGTTTTCACAGGGAGAGAACGAATGGCAAACACATACTCCGTTCTCTTCTGAGACTTTTGGTCCAAATCCACACGTCTCAGGAGTCTTTCTAAGCAATGAAAGAGTTTATTATTCCAAGGAGAAGTACATCTGTTTCTTGTCCTAAAGATGACATCTAGAAAAATCTTGGGTTTTGCATATTTTCACCTAGACATTCCACAGAATAACTTTAGAGAATCAATTTATTCTTAACTGGTTCTAAAAGAAACCAGTATTTTAAAAATGAAATAAACCATAGGCCTCTTATAGTTCCTAGGCCCTTTTGAAATTTCCTTGAATAAATTCAAATTTGTTGGATTAGAATTAAGAAATAGCCTTTGCAGTATGGTCGTGATAGTGTCAGAAATTATTTTTCATTCAAACAAGGCAGCCCGAGACCAGTGGCCGTTCTCTGAGATTTTGATCTTATTACTGTTGTAAGCCAGGCTTTTGCTAAGGTCCGAAGGAGAAAATTCAACTTATGTGCCCCTCTTTCTTATGATTTCAGGAATGTTGCTTTAGATACTTGCTTCATTTTTTCCCACAGTTTTAAAGAAGCAAGATCGAGGTTTTATGTTGCAATTAAATTTACAGAATTTGTAAGTGTAATTGCAGAAAGTAGGTAGAGGACAGCCTTAACCCTCACCCTCCCTTTTAATTGTTAAACTTGGACTTGAGCTAATTAATGTGAACAGACTCTGAGGATATTTATATTCAGAATTTGAAATGAGCAGATTTTGAAGAGCAATGTATCCATCCTTTGTTGATAAAGGTAGAGGATGACCAAATATGTCCTTTCTGGAGAAAGATTATCTTCTATAGCAAAAAAGTACCACCTTCTAAATGAAACACATGGCAAATTTAAGTATTGTAAACAAAACAAGACAACAATCTAGAACTAAACAATCTAGAAAAAATTATGTACTATGTTTTCAGGGAAACCTTTAAATATTAGGAGTTTTTATTATGTTCACATACTTTTCATCATTTTGTTACAAATTCCTTTTACACAGACATATTCTAGTTATTGTGAGGATATAGTCATTAAAATTGGAGTAAGTATTAGCTTCTTGTTGCTGCTATAACAAATGACTACAAACTTAATGGCTGAAATCAACCCAAAATCTGTTTCACTGGGCTAAAGTCAAGATGTTGGCAGGACTAATTCTCTTTAGTCTCCAAGGAGAGAGGCCATTTCCTTATCTTTTCCAATTCGTGGTGGCTACTTGCATAGCTAGCTATGCTTTGCCCCATGGCCCCTTCTTCTGTCTTCAAGCACATCACTTTAATTTCTGTCTCCATTGTCACATTGCCATCTCCTATTCTGTGGTCAGATCTTGTTCTGCCTCCGTTTTATAAACTTAATTGTGATTATACTTAGAATACACCCAGATAATCCAGGATAATCCCCCATCTCAAGATCTTTAATCGTTCTTGCAACGTCCTTCCTGCCACAATGTCATATTCAGTTTTCAGGAGGACAAGGATACCTTAGGAGGCCATTATTCAGCCTGTAAGATCTGGAGCTGTGTTCCCCAAGTCATCCTTCACAGTCATTGTTTTCTTCCCTTCAAAAGTCTTTTTCAGGGTTTGCCCACCCAAACTCCTGTCCCTCTCTCCTAGGCAGAGGACTTTTGCTTCTTTTTGCATGACTCCTGCACAGCTCCCTGGATCATAGTCTCTACAGCTACCCCTGCTAATAAGGTATAATTCGCCTTGAGTGCTTGAAAAATAGATCTTAATGCCCACTTTGGCACGTGTGGCTAATGCTGTGATTTACATGCTTTTTGTTAGTTGTTATGATGAGTTAACATTATTACTTAGTACATAAAATAGTATCAGACAAATTATAAATGGACCAATTGGCATAGGCCACAGATACTGAGGAATGTGTGAACTGAAATAAAATCTCAAGGCTTCCTCTAAGTGCAGACTGACTGGACCACCTCTTGGCCAAGAAGATTCTGGCCATGAGAAAAATCAGACCTGCCTCATCATGCCCCCTCCCCTTCTTAGAGATGTCCTTTATGACTCACTAACAGGCCTAAGGCTATGCAAGACCTGCCTGCAGAACAAACCACTTGAGTCTGTGCAGGTACTTTGTCTCTAATTAACAGACTCTTTATGTTAAGCATTCCTTTTCACTGACTCCTGGTCTTTTAAACAAAGCCTAATTGTTCTTTCAGCTAATTGCCAGCTAAAGAATCTGTAAACCCACCAATCACCTGTAAGCCTTCCTCCACCTTCAGATGTCCCATCTTTTATGGCCAAAGCAATGTATGTTTTCCAGGTATTGATTTATGACCTCACCTGTAATCTCTGGCTACCTAACTGTAACCCACTACCATGAGTCCACTTGCTCAAGGCTTCTTGGGTGTGGCTCTAGGTCATGGTCCTCAAATTTGGTTCAGAAAAAACCTCCTTAGATTATTTTACTGAGTACACCTTCTTTTCCATGACAAAAGCACGGGTGTGGGCACCAGGGATGCCCAACAGTGTGCTGTGCCAGCCCAGCCTTTGTGAGCGTGAGAGCCCTCATTGTGCTGTGCTGGCTGGTCATGAGAAAAACATGTGTGAGCTGTACTGTTAAGCATGTAATAGCCAAAAGGCCTTATGGCCAGTTAGAGATTTTAGGCTAGATGGGACTGGAAGTGAACAGGCCCTCGTCAACCTTTTAAATTCTTCTTGGCAAGAGTGAAAACTAAGATGTCAAGGGCAAGGCTACAAAATTTTCTATGAGTTTTGAGCTACTATATTCTTGGGTTTAGTTGCAAGCTTGCAGCAAACATAAGCACTGTTAATCATTTAAGCTAAGGATTTAGAGACTCATCTTTCAGAAGAATCACACCAAGGACCTGGATGGACCCAGGGCAGGTAGCCATGTCACCCTGGCAATTCATGGGACAAAATCAGAGTTTGGCCATCCGACTGCCTGTGGCAGATCTTGGGCAAAATGGAGAGGGGATTATGAACTAAAATAAAATCTTGAAGCTCTCCCCTCTCAGCAACTGACTGGACCCCTTCTTGGCCAAGAGGATCCCTAAAACTGCGTTGCTTGGCCATGAGAAAGGAGATCAGACATACCTAATCATGCTCCTTCCCCTTATTAGAGATGTCCTGTGTGACTCATTAACAGTGGAAGGCTATGCAACATACCTGCAGGTCCTCACTAAACATAACAAACCACTGGAGTCTCTGATTAACGGACCCTTTATCTTCTAGCTTTCCTTTTCACTGACCCCTGGTCTCCAGACAGAGCCTAACTCTTTAACCAATTGTCAGCTAAAGCTGGGTGGATTGCCTGAGCTTACAGGTTCAAGACAAGCCTGAGCCAGAGCAAGCCCTCATTTCTAAAAATAGCCTGGTGTTGTGGTGGGTGCCTATAGTCCCAGCTACTCGGGAGGCTGAGCCCAAGAGTTTGAGGTTGCTGTGAGCTGTGATGCTACATCACTCTATGGAGGGCGACATACTAAGACTCTGTCTCAAAAAAAATAAAAAAATCAAAAAATCTTTAAACCCACCTGTAAGTCCCTCACTTCTAGTTGTCCCACATTTTTTTTGCCAAGCCAACGTATGTTTATGTATGTTTTCCACATAGTGATTTATGACATTACTTATTCCTGTCTCCCTAAAATGTCTAATACCAAACGGTAACCCCACCACTGTTGAGTCCACTTGCTCAAGGCTTCTTGGGTATGGCTCCGGGGTATGGTTCTCAAAGGTGGTTCAGAATAAACCTCTTTAAATTTTTTTTTAAAAAGCATGTAATAGATTTATAGATATTTAATGTAGAACTACTTCTCAGATGAGTTACATGGGGCAGTGCTTAATGTTCAAAAGTATAAATTTGAAATAAAACAGTAAGATAGTTAGAATTACTGTGAATTAGTCTCTTTTCCCCTTTACCAACCACCCGAAACCTGTGGCATGGAATTAAAGGTACCTCCTGGGATAAGGGGGTGGTTTTTATTCTCAGGGATGGCTGTGATTTTGAGCAGACCACTTCAGTTCTCTGGGTTTTATTTTCTTTATTTGTAAAAGAAGGAAGAATTTGACTGTAATCCTTTCTGAAAATATTTAAATTTTTATGTTTTAATACCCATGGCTACTCTAACATCTGTAAGCACTATATCATTTGAGCCATCTAAAATTATTTGTAATAAATTTTACACATACAGAAAGAGAATATAAGCTCTTCTATATCCGTCACCTGGATCTAATAGTTATCAGGGGTACCATGTTTGTTTAAACTATACTCCTTTATTCTGCCTAAATATATATATTTAATTGACACATAATTATATGCTTTTGTAGGGAATGATGTGATATTCTGATACATGGATCCAACGTGTAATGATTATTCTGCCTGAATATTAAAGCAAATCCCCAAGGTATCATGTCCTTGTAGTCATGTGTTTTGATAGACATCTTTAAAGATTTCCTTCACTTCTCAGAATGCCATTATCACACCTAACAAAATGAGCCATTTCTGCGTATCATCTAACATACAGTCCATGCTCAGATTTCTTGGATTGTCTCAAAAATGCCTTTTTACATTTGGCTGTTCAAATTAGGATCCAAATAAGGTCCGTAGCTTGCATTTGAATTTTCCCCCCTCCCCCCCACATTTGAATTTTCCTTATACTACATACTGAGTCTCTTTTAATCTACAGCTGTCCTTTTCTGTGGTAATAAATCTGGTTACTCGTAGAATATCCTGTGATCCAAACTTACTGTTTTGCTTCTTCATGGTGTTAAGTTGTTCCTCCATCCACTGTAATGATTCCCTGCAACTGAATAGTTCCAAAGGCACGAATAGGTTAATATCCAACAATTTTTGCTAAGATCCATTGTAGGTGGCACAAAATGAAGTGTTATTTATTTTTGCCTCACATCAGGCATGATGGCTGGTTGCCCCACCTTTAGGGATGCCAAGATTGATACTTGGGTTCAGGTGGTGACAGTTGCATCCCATCAGTGTAAAAGGTTCCCACTGATTTTTCATCAATTGTGTCATTGATTATTAATCTTTGCCTAAAACAGTTTATTAGGACTTTCAAAATGGTGATTTCTAAGAATTATTATTAATTCTTCACATTTTTGAATGGAATTCACGTAAAGAAGCAGATTCTCTCATCACCTATGGTATTTGGTAACCCTGCAATCTAATTCACATGGCAAAGACAGGAGAAATAGTTAATTCTTTCCCTTTGATTGCCACTATTTGGAGTAAGTAGTCTATCATTTATAGTAATGACTAATTGACTTGGGGGGGAGCTTGAGGGGACAGGCTTTCTGTTTTTTATAATCATATGTTTTCATCAGTTAGTCATTAATCTTTTTTTTTATTAAGTCATATACACATAGATCATGAATACATTTATGCATGTATGGGGTATAGTGTGTTGATTTTTTTTTATACAATCTGGACCCACACCTTTCACCTCTAACAAAAATTGACTCTCGCTGGATAAAAGACTTAAATCATTAATCCTTTTGATGTTCAAATTGTCCTGTGTTTGGCTTATGGGAGTCCCTTATTGATTCTTGTAACTATTTTTTACATCAGTTTTTAAAAATTGTGGTAAAATATACATAATGTAAAATGTATTATTTTATGTGTACAGCTTAGTGGCATTAAATATATATCCACAATCATGACTACCATTTACCTCTAGAACTTTATCTTTCCAAATGTAAACTCAGTACCCATTAAACAGCAACTCCCTATTCATTTTCCCATCAGCCCTTGGCAGCCAACGTTTTATGTTCTGTCCCTGTGAATGTGGCTGCACCAGATAACTCACATAAGTAGAATCATATTTGTATGCTTTTGTGACTGGCTTATTTCGCTTCACATAATGTCTTCAAGGTTTGCCCACATTTGTAGCATCTATCAGAATTTCCTTCTTATTTAAGGCTGAATAATCGTCCATTGTATGTATAGGAGATAGTGTATTTTATTTATCCGTTTATGCATTGATGAATATTCGAGTTGCTGCTTTCTTTCAGCCATCGTGAATAATGCTGCTTTAAACATGGGTATACACACTACTTCTCAGCCTTTTGACTAAGATCAAGTGAAGATGGGTATACAAATTCAGCTCTAAAATTAAAGGACAATGTATAGCTTGTGTATTTTTAAAATACAAGTGTACAGCTCACTAAATTTTCACAAACTGACTCACCCATATAATTATCATAGAGAATTACTAGCCCCTCAGAATGCTACTTTGGTTTCCCTCCCCGGCCCTCAGGCCTCGCAGGTGCTTCTATCTCGACCTTCAAACACTATTGATTAGTTTTTCACTTTTAAAAGAAAACTTTATGTAAGTGGAATCAAACATAATACACTCTCTTGTGTCTAGCATCTTTTGTCCGGTATTCTATTTTGAGATTGATCCATATTGTTCCTTGCAGCAGTATTTAATTCATCTTACACATACCACAACTTCTAATTTTTAGTGTTATGAACAATGCTGCCTTGAACATCCTATTCACATCGTTGGTGAATATACATGTTTCTGCTGGGGACAGATTTAGGAATGGCTTTGATCTTTGATTCCAGCTATATTAACACAGCATTTTCCAGAGTTCCTCCAATTTTTTCTAATTTCTTTGTATGATTCTTTTTTTAAAAAATCATTTACTTTTATTGTTTCAGGCTCAGCGAGGGTACAAAGAATTAGGTTACACTGTTTGCATTTGTTTGGTAAAGTCCCTCTTACAATTGTGTCCCAAGAGGCGTGCCGTACAGCACTGTGACACTCCATCCCCTTCTCTCCTCCCCTCTCCCTGATCCCTTGTTCCCCACTCCCCCCCCTTGAATTGATTTGAGTTTTTCTCTTATGTGAGTGTGTAATAGTTCCTCTACTGGCTAATACTATTCAGACATTAAAAAAGATGGAGACTTTATATCTTCTGTATTAACCTGGATAGAGTTGGAACCCATTCTTCTTAGTAAAGTATAACAAGAATGGAGAAACAAAATGGAGTGGGAGGGGAGGGGGGAGGTCTGATAGAAGGAAGGTAAAAGGCGGGACCACACCTATGGAGCATATTGCAAGGGTACAAGTCAAATCTGTCAAGTGTAGAACATAAATGTCTTAACACAATAATCAACTAAATGAGGCAAAAGCTATGTTGATTGGTTTGATGTAAGCACATCAGATTGTATTAAAAAAATCAACACATTGTACCCTATATACGCCTAAATGTATTCATGATCTATGTGTATATGACTTAATAAAAAAAAAGAATCTTTGTATTATTTAATATTTTTAAAGACAGGAATTCTTGAACATATAGTCCCAGTTTTCTCCCCAAGGATTCTATAAACAGGATAAGGAAGCATGAAGGCCCTATTTATAGCTGCTATCCATAAAATAAATCTGGTCAGCTGTGTAACTCTTTACAGCTTCTTAAATCTTCTTAGTGGATGTTGTACCTGCATGATCAGGAACTCAAATGCCGCAGATATTTTTGGTGGTGAAATGCTGCAAGGTTGGCAGAACCTGAGAGGTAGCCAGGGAACCATGTCTCCTGTTTTGCTGATTTGGCAACTTTTATGCAATGAAACGCCTATTGACCACCCAGAGAATCTAAGAAACTTCTAAGAATTTCTTTTTGAAGATTTATAGTTCTTATCGTAATAGTGATTGGAGAGTAAGCTGACATTCGAAATTCTGTTTGTGGTCATAATTTATAACAGATAATTTGGTTTTTAGATATGATTATTTAGTCTTCAAAGAGCATTGATATAGATTTTTGAGAAATTATTTATCTTTAAAACTGTAATGGGTTGAGGTGACAAATTCCAATCACTTCTCACCAGTAAGACTCTACGGGGCATGGGAGAGAAGAGAGAAATTGCATCCACGGCTGTATCTAGTCTCCAGAACATTCACATATTCTGGAAACAGGCCTGCCTTAGTCTATTTGGGCTGCTATAACAAAACACCATAGACTGGCTGTAGCCAGTACTGTTGCAAGCAAAAGACTCATTTCTCACAGTTCTGTAGGCTGGGAATTCCAGTGTGAAGACACTGGCAGATTCAGTGTCTGGTGAGTGCTGGTTCTCTGATTCATAGATGGTGCCTGCCTTCTGTGTCCTTAACCAGGTGGAAGGGTGGGGTCCTTACCAGTTCCTTTGGGCCTGTTTTATAACGTCACTAATCCCATTCATGAAGACTCTGCTTTCATGACCTGATCATATCTAAAAGGCCCACCCTCCTAATGCTAGCACCTTGGGGGTTAGGAATTCCACATGTGCATTTGGGAGAGGAGCACAAACTTTCAGATCATATAGGTACTGTGTGTAGAAAGATGATAGATGAGGCCTACCTGAGCAATTCTAAAAGAAATACCTGGAAATATACTGTATAAATATATCTGTGTAACATGCTGGAAAATAACAAGTAATTTATAGTGACAGAGCAGTTCAGTAGCTGCCAGGGACAGGGAAGGCTAAAGAGGGACATGGCAAAGGGGCATAAAAAATTTGGGGGAAATTATTAGGTATTGGGAATGTTCGCTACCTTGATTGTGTCGGTGGTTTCATGGGTGTATGCACCTGAGAAAAACCATCAAGTTAATATATGCAATATATTGTACATCCTTAATATATGCAATTTATTATACATCCATTATACCTCAAAGCTGCTAAAAATAGCAGTAATGTAAACTTTTTCTTAATATTAAAAATTAAGGTCAGGCACAGTGGCTCATGCCCATAATCTTAGCACTCTGGGAGGGTGAGGCAGGAGGATTGAAAGACCAGCCTGAGCAAGACCCCATTTCTACTAAAAATAGAAAAAATTTAGCTGGGTATGGTGGTGTGTGCCTGTAGTCCCAGTGACTCTTTTTTTTTTTTTTTTGAGACAGGAGCCTCAAGCTGTCCTCCTGGGTAGAGTGCCATGGCATTTCAGCTCACAGCAACCTCTAACTCCTGGGCTCAAGTGAGTCTCCTGCCTCCGCCTCCCAAGTAGCTGGGACCACAGGCGCCCGCCACAATGCCCGGCCATTTTTTGGTTGCAGCCATCATTGTTGCTTGGCGGGCCTGGGCTGGGGATTCGAACCTGCCACCTTAGGTGTCTGTGGCTGGCACCTTAGCCACTTGAGCCACAGGTGCCGAGCCAGTCCCAGTGACTCTTGAAGGTGAGGCAGGTAGATAGCTTGAGCCCAGAAGTTGGAAGCTGCAGTGAGCTATGATGATGCCACTGTATGATATCCCAGGTGACAGAGTGAGACTCAGTCTTAAACCACAAAAATTAATAGTGATGATTAGGACATGACTATCTTGCAAGCACAAAATAGTAAGCTAATATATTTAATTCTATGTAATATATATATATATAGAGAGAGAGAGAGAGAGGAGAGATTTAAAAAAGGAAAGTCACAGCATAAATCTCACAGTGTGCCCAGCACATTGCGATGTCTGTTAGATAAAACATTATGACTTTTTAACTTTGGTAACATTTGCCTCAAAAAATCCCTTGATTTTCTACTGCTTAGGTAAACTGGGCTTTTGTTCCCCTGGATGCCAGGATACAAAGAAAACATGACATTAATTTTCACTATGGAGGGTTTTCTTTGTGGGGGCAGTTAGATATATAACTATATGCTAAAGCTTGGCAGGGGTGACACTCAGGCTATATGCAAGGGAGAGTGAAGGCCTAGAGCATTGATTTTCAATTGGTGTGCTGCAAACATTTTTAAAGGTCATTAATTAAATTATTTTTGAAAGAAGTTCAAAGCACAGTAAGTATATTCTTTTTTTTCCCCCTCTTTTTTTGGAACAACATAATTTAAGTGTGCCACAAAAGTTTAACTATAGGTTCACGTGTGCTATGAGATTAAAAAAGGTTGAAAAACACTGGCCTGGAGGAAGGAATGGTCAGCCCTGTAACTGGAATAGCATGATGTGACTTATTAGCAACTGATTCTTTATCAAGATATAGTTTTGACTGATCAAGGAGATAAATAATCTAATTCATGTGTGTCACATGCACCTAGGAATTTAGTGTCCATCCCATGGGTAATGTGTATGAGGCAGGTGGAAGGCTGGTTTATACAAAAACACCAAGAAGATGTGAAAAAACTAGGTTAAGATTATTCTCTGTTAACTAGTGTTCTAGCAAGGAGTAGCATGAATATTTTTAATTTCCCACACTTGTAATATCTTTTTGTTTTTTGAAGCTTTTAAAAATCATACATAAGATGTCTTCCATTTGCAAATTTCATTTTAGAAACTAATTATCGGGAGGATTAAAAAAGATCATTTTGGTATTTACCACCGTAATTTCCAGTTAAGGCTTTCTCCCTGGGTAGTCTGTTGAAATTGGGAAATGCATCTCTGAGGGGTGGTGGATAATAGAATCGTGGCTCAGTTGGCAGGTCCCACGTTTGAGTAGAACCAATTTTTCTACCACCTCTTTTGTTGGTGTCCACGTCTTATGTATAGTCCTGGGATTTAGCTTTTAGACAAACATTCTTGCAGGTGGTTTCTAGCTTTTATCACCTGGGGCCATAGAAGGTAAAAATGGCCACATTTACATGTCCCAGTTCTCTACCCTCTGCAACATGAAAAGTGCTGTTGAAGGGCACAAGAGAAGTTTTACAGAGTGTGTTCCAGGAAAATGTGTGATGGAGTTTAAGGATTGGAGCAAAGTGTTGCTATGTAGGAATTTGCCTGGAGGACCAGCACGGAGAGTGAAAGCACAAAGTAATTCGTAGGTCTCTAACCCCAGACGGGAGGGCGTCTGTAGCGAGAGAGGAGAGGGCAGATGGGATGGAACAGCCATATATGATCTACATATGAACTTGTAGGAAGCCACTAAAGGATTTTAAGTAGCAGAATAATTTAATTGGAGTTTTGTTTTAGGCTAATCCTGCAAGGAGCAAAGTAAAGGTAAACTGCAGTAGAGAGGAAAGTCTGTTAAAAAGTTTTCTGATGGTATCTGTACAAAGTACACGATGAAAAGACTAATCCATTTCTGCTACTCATATATCTACTAATGTCTATATAACACAATGTAATATGTTGTGGAAGGAGAAAGTATAAATAAGGCTCTTTTCTGTTTTCAACTTAAACGTTGCAAGGGAGAGATCCGTGTGTGTGTGTGTGTGTGTGTGTGTGTGTGTGTGTGTGTATCATATGCTAATCACTGTAAGAGGCGCAAACAAGGAGCTGAGAAAGTCAGTAGAAGGAGGACCCCTCCTCATTGGAGCAGAGGGCAATGCTTGTATTTTCTTTGAACTCATTTTAAGTTCTTAAAAAAGCATTTCTTTTAAAAAATTACCTAGAACATAAGGGATAGGTAGGGAGCGTCTTCATGGAAGAAATAGGTGAGTTCAGACTAGTTGGGTAGAATTTTCCTGATTTAGAAATAGATTATCCTAAGATATATAAATTTATGAAAAGAATCATCATTTCATAGTTTTTTAGATGAGCAAAATCACCCTGTCTTTCCCTCCAAGCCAATATTTGGTGGACGTGCTTGCCATCCTTAATGATACTAAGTCAATATCAGTTGGCTGACAGTTTTCCTAGGTTGTGTTTCATTTTGTGTCTAGAGGTTTTTTTTTCTTTTAAATTCATCGTTTAGTGGAGAAGAGTTTTGTACCTTTTATTTGTCCCCAAATTTTGGTATTGTATAGCCATGCTTATATACAGTTGGTAGTAATAGTGAACTATGGTGGGAATAGGGGACTATTGGTGGTAATAGTGAACTAGGCATTTTCTATAGCTTTTCAACTATTAAATGAAATTTGGTTTGAGAAATCCCTGGATGGCAACGTTGCACCAGTACTGTTCTCGTTGTAGCTTGTGCTATAGATCAAGTCTAGCAGAGCCTTGGGTTACATTCTTTTCTCAGTGAGTTATAGATCTTGAATTTTCAGCTTAAACACTGGAAGGGAGAGATACATACGTTGTGTGTGTGTTGAAGTTTTAGTTTATGAAATCTTGAAGTTTTCGTAAACTATGTTTTGGAAATCATGACTGTTTCTTGTCTGGTTGAAATGCAAGCTAAAAACACTTCAACTACTGTAATAGAGGCCATTACAGACATTGTAGAAATGATTGCAACGACTTCCCCTCCTTTTATGCAAGTGATTTCAAGGAATTGTTTCATAAGAATGTCATCTTAAGTGATGAAAATTGCTGTCAGTTTCTTCTCACTGATTTTTTTTTTCCTTTTTTTTTTTTATTGAATGGTAACTATGTACATTAATGCACTTCTGGGGTACTGTGTGGGGTTTTCACACATAATCCAAAACACTTCCATCAAACTGATTATTATAGCCTTCGTGTTATTTTGTTAGTTATTTTAAAACGTTCACATTCTGCTCTTAGAAAGATTCACTTGTACCCTTATAAGATAAACCTCAGAAGTGATCCCTCCAATCCCCTTCCCTCCACCCATTCCCCCTCCCCTCTCCCTCCCCCCTTCCCATATTCTTAGGCTGTTATTAGGTTGTAGCTTTCATATAAAAGGTATAAATTAGTTTCGTAATAGGGGTGTGTACATTGGATACTTTTTTCCCCATTCTTGTGATACTTTGCTCTTCTCACTGATTTTTAAGAATGTTACCTTTATTATCTATTAAAATTTTATGTTTCTGAGTTCTGTTTGTGGGATAGTTTGTTTCTTTTAATTTTCTTTAAATTTTGTGTCTTTTGATTTTCTTTAATATTTTGTTTCTTTTAATTTTCTTTAATTTTCACACAGTTGATGGGGATTTCATAAGATCGTTTAAATATTAAGAAGCTGTGCTTGCATGTTTATGGAAATAAACATTCTATAGGTCTTTGAATAAACATGTTCACACTCGTACATTTACATGTATAACTGATTAAATGTAATGCTTAATGTTTCATTATGCTTAGAGGAAATGATACAAGGGCCGTATTCTCCTTTCTCTCTACCCATCCATTCTTCCCCTCCACCCAACATCCAGGTCTGTCAGCTTGGGAAAGCCAGTTAACCACTCCTGGCCTTGATTTCTAATATTTAAAATAATGGTGTTAGAAGTGTCGGGGCCCGGGACTGGCCAGGTCTCTGGCCCTGATTCTATCTAACTGAACGTGGACCACTGTGCTACCTTGCTTGGGATCAACTCCCCTTAGGTGCCAGAGGGCAAATCGTCTTAGCAGGAGAGAGAGAGAGAGACAGAGACAGAGACAGCAACAGAGACAGATAGTCTTTAAGGGAGAGAAACAGTCTTAGTAGAGAGCGAATCTGAGCAGCCTTGGTAGAAGGATGCCAGGCAGGTGCCCTCCAAGCAGGAGGAGCAAAAGAGTCAGAGGGAGCCAGTCTGTGAGAGAAAGAATGAACAAATCCAGACTAACCTCTCCTGCAGCTACTTAGGGACGTGATCCGTGGCTATTTACACCAAAGGTGTGGAGACTGCCAAGCACTGCTGTTCTCATCTTGCGTGCTCTCGTATTCACGAGAGCCAAATCCCTTCCCCATGCCCTTATCACCAAGGTGTTATCGAGATCTTATGTCACAGGTGTTTCTTATAGTTAAGGAGCGTTTATGTGGTCTGCTGCATAGAAAAGACAAATTCTTAGGCTTTTTGTACTTTAAGATGTATGATTTATCTGAGATTATAGGCAGCTTTCCAAGTTCTATTAAGAACAGGTGAAAAAGGCTCAGCACCCATAGCTAAGTGGTTAGGGCACCGGCCACATACACCAGGGCTGGCAAATTTGAACCCGGCCTGGGCCTGCTAAACAACAACAATGACAACTAAAACAAAAAATAGCCAGGCATTGTGGCAGGTGCCTGTAGTCCCAGCTACTTGAGAGGCTGAGGCAAGAGAATCACCTAAGCTCAAGATTTTGAGGTTGCTGTGAACTGTGATGCCACAGCACTCTACCAAGGGTGACATAATGAAACTCTGTCTCAAAAATAAAAAAAAAAAAGAGTAGGTGAAAGGTAAATTGTTAGAACTTATCAGCCACCTGGAAATTTCATTAAAATAGTCAATCGTCTCACTGGAGCCACATAAAATAATTATCCCAGATTCAATGCTTTTTATATTCATTTCCTCTATGAATGAAATCACAGGCTTAAATTGGGGAATAGTAGCATAATAGCTCCATAGTGAATTTGATTCAAGCAATAGTTATATGAAATTTTGTCTTTAAAAACACATTACTTTCAAAACAGCTTTAATATCCTACCATTGAAAGACAGATGTAAGTTTACCTTTAGGATAACTATTGAGCGTATTTCTGATCAGTGATCTGTTCTCACTTTTCTTAAATATAAGCTTATATATAACCAATGAGTACTGATTTATTCATTTTATAAATGATAACTAAAGCATACATTAGAGAAGACTTGAATGGTAAGCTGTATCTAGTACATTACTAGATATGGATAATTTGAGATATCTATGTGTATACATAGACACACACATACACACACACATACACATTTATTTATTTATATTTTGAGACAGAGTCTTACTGTATCATTTCAGGCTAAAATGCCATGGCATCATAGCTCACAGCAACCTCAAACTCTTGGACTCAAATGATCCTCCTATTTCAGCCTCCTGAGTAGCTGTGACTATAGGCACCTGCCAAACCCAGCTAGTTTTTCTATTTTTAGTAGAAACGGAGTCTCAATCCTGCTTAGGCTGGTCTTGAACTCCTGAGCTCAAGGAATTCACCTGCCTTGGCCTCTCAGGATGCTAGGATTATAGGCATGAGCCGCCGCCCCAGCCAGAGGTCTATTTTTATATGGTATCTTTTCACTTGGCATGCCAAGCTGTGGAAATACACTTAAAAATATGCCTTAAAAGTACTTTTTACTTAATGATTCATTTTCACGTAGTGGTTTCTGGTTTTTGTTTTTAATCAAAATTACTTTAATTCAAATAGGATGAAATAGGATGTGGCAAAATAGTCTTTGTTTCTTCATCTTACATCTTTTATCCCTAGCCTCCCCACTTCATTTACGCTCTCGGACTGGTTTGTAACTAGATGGGTTTGCATGTTTGAAATCTTACATGCTCTTAGAGAGCAGAAGACTTGTCTGGGTCAGCTCAGATGTGTACAATCTACAGTCCCATTTCCCAGGTCCGCTGTTAGTAAAATTATTGCCACTTGCACCCTGTCTTCTATTTCCACTGGTTTGAAATCATGGCCTTGGGTTTTTCATCTCACTGTGTAGTATTTTCATTTCCAGCGTGGTTTTCTCCTGTTGTGTTTCCTAACCCTGCCTGTGGGTGTTTCCCAAAGGTGCTTTTCACCCAGTAGGGTCAGGTCTCATTAATTCCCCTCACAGCTGCCCAAGAGCAGAAACTTTGAGTCTCGTTTCCTCCAGTTAGCCTTGTACTTGGCATGGATCCAAGTATTTGTTGATTAAATCATTGAATGCTGTTCCATTCCATTACTCTGTTTTTCTAGTTTAATTTCTGGGTCTGTGTATCTCAGCCCTAATCCATACATGTTGAACATTTATAATTTCAACATTTGACATCTGAAATCCTCCAAAATCCAAAGCTTTTTGAATGCCAAAATGGCACTCAAAGAAAAGAAATCATTGGTGCATTTTGAATTTTGGATTTTTGGATTGGGAGTACCCAACCAGTATGTATTCTAAAAATATCTCAAAAAATGAAATCTGAAATTCAAAACACTCTCATCCAAGCATTTTGGATAAGGGACACTCAACCTCTGTTCCATCCTGTTTCTTGCATTTGTTCATTCCTGACTGACTTCTGGACTGTTCTCTTTGGCTGTTCTTTTTTTCCATATTCTCTGTTTTTATTGACAGTGTCCTCATTCTCTTAGTCACTCAGATTTGAAAGTGTCTAGTAATTTTTAAGATCTCTTGTGCCCCTTTCTGATTTACCAGTATATGGTTCAGACCTGTAAGCTGAGTCAGATAGAACTGCTCAAACTCTGGTAGTTGCTTCACTTCCTTAAATCTTAGTTCCCTTATCTGTGAAATTTCTACCCTTGGGAGTTCGTTTTAAGGATTGTGTCTCAATATTCAGGAAAGTGCTTAGTGTGGTTTGTGACACATGGTAAATCCTTAGTGACCTCTCTGGCTGCACCGGTGGGACTCAGCATGTCTTGAGGGGCTTCTGGGGTGTTTCTGAGCTGCCCCATTATTTCTGGTCAGGCTGCTCCTGCTTGAGGACAGGCCCTTATGTCTTGTATGATTCCTACAGCTGTGCTTTCCACACTGGCCAATGCACAATGCCACAGGCAGAGTTTGCTCAGACCTCTTCTGAGTAGGAAATCTTAGTGACTTTGTAGCCAGCTTGACCAAGTCTGAACACCTCGGTTTGGCATTGAGATTTTTGGATCATAATCACCCTCTAGTTGGCCAATTGAAACTAGGAGCTCCTCCCAGCAGGAAGAAGCTACAGAAGAAAGAACTCAATGTCCCCCATCCCAAGGCCAATCCCTATTTCTAACATATCAAGAAAGGAAGAATATTAGGTAATTGCCCCAGAAAAGCCCCTTCTCCAGAAAGCCGCTATTCAAGCTTATGACCTGCTCCTAATGGCTCTTCCCGCCAGAGCAGTAACTCCTTATTGGCTATTCTACCATCCCGTTGTCATTCTGAGACTTCCCTAACTGAACCCATATAAGGGTGTGCTCTTCTTTTGATCTCTTCTCTTCTCTCCTCCCTCCTTGGTTGGTGCTGCTCTGCACCATGCCTGCCTGGCCAATAAAGACATTTTGTATAAGGGGAAAAAAAAAAAAAGAAATTTTTGGACAATATGATCTTCACTGACACTTCTAGCCTTATTTTTGCCTCTTCTGCATGAATCGCCAGTTTCTGTCTTCACACTGGCCATCTCCTCAACTTTCCATAATACCCACACTCTTTTCTCTTTTCTTTCTGTCTGGTTTCCCTGAACCATCATTCATGGCCCCTGATTCTTGAACTTTTTCGCGAACTCTTTTCTATGTCTTTGCTCTCCCTGCTTAACCCATAAATGTAACTCATTTATCCACATGTTGCCTTGTGAGATAGTGATCCTAGGTACTTGTGCTAGTTCTAGACATTTGGATACATGGGTGATCGAAAAGGATTCCAGCCTTCCTGGAACTTAGGTTCTTGTAAGTATTTATTTGACAGGGAATCATGTCTTGTGACATCTTTGTGTAATTTTCATTTATTGATTGAATTCCTTTAATATTTTTTCCTATACAGATTATAAATTTGATACATTGGTATCATTGTAAGACTTTTAGTATTTTAATTCCTTTTCTGATGTTTCACAAAGAAAAAGTAACTCGATAAATACTAGTTAACTTCAGAGGTCACATTTGTAGCTTGGAATTTGAAATCAGAGATACTTGTATATTTTGTGTTAGGTACATGCTCCTTTTTTTTTTTTTGAGACAGCGTCTCACTATGTCACCCTGGGTAGAGTACTATGGCATCACAGGTCACAGCAACCTCCAACTCCTGGGTTCAAGCCATTCTCTTGCCTTAGCCTCCCAAGTAGCTGGTACTATAGGTATCCACCACAATGCCCAGCTACTTTTTGTTGCAGTTGTCATTGTTGTTGTTTAGCTGACTTGGGCTGGTTTCGAACCCCCCAGCCTTGGTGTATGTGGCTGGCACCATAACCACTATGCTATGGGCGCTGAGCCAGTACACGTTCCTTTTTAAGAATGATCTGTGACTATACAAATTTTTAGTGATAAGATTTTTCTAGAAAACAGTTGATTATGGGTGTGAACACTGTGCTTCTGTTCCTACCTGTGGTAGGCGGGACACATTTGATATCACTTGAGCTTTCCAGGAATCCTTTTTCTTCCTTCTGTCTTTTTTGTACAACACTCCCCACATTTAATGTGATATCTGAATCAATATTTGAAAAAATGATCTATATTTAAATCTATAGGCATTAAGTCTTAATAGTTTTTGTTACTGTGGAAAATTGAAGAAGTAATCTATGACTGTCACTTGCTTGGCTTGAAGGCCCTTTCTGACCTTCTGGATTGAGTTAACTGTGACCTTGTTTGCTGTGGGTCTGCACAGCCTCTGTGCCTCTTGTGCTGTGATGCTTCCTACAGTTATAATCATTTGTATAGTGCTTGTCTTCCTCACTGGACCACAGGCTGCATGTTCACTCCTTGAGTCTCAGGACCTAGTAAGTGCACAGCACACAGTGGGTGTTCACTAAGGATGTATTGCCTTACATTTGACACTCATTCAACCCAAAGACTTGTGCATTCCTGTTGACATGGGGACCTTAGCTAGTCTCCTGACTTGTGTTGGAAAATAAAACATAGTCCCTGTCCTCAGGGTGCTCATCAATCAGCAAAGTGTGCTGAGTAATTCTGATTTAATTAACATTTGTATACTGCTTAAAGTTTCTAGCCTTTAAAAAAAAGGTTAAGCCCCAAAGTAACCCTATAATAAGGTACTGTTTAACATAGATGAGGACAGTGAGGAACAGAGATCAAGTGCCATGTTCAGGTTGACATATGTGCCTCTTCCTGACCTTCAAATGCAGCACTTGAAACCCGGGCTGCTTCCAGCCCAGTAAACAGCGTGCAGGGTGTCACACCTTGCGCCTACCCTGGCTTCCAGAAATTAAATCTGTTTCTGCTGACTCGGGTGCTTTGGGGTTTGCATTAAAAAAATGGGGCAAGGAATTAAGGTTTGGAAATGAGCCTACTAGTTATTGAAATTTTGCATTTCATTAAACCATTTCCAATCAGCCTTAGTCTCTTTTCCTTTGATACTCTTCCCTGCCTTTTCCAAAATTTTACAATATTTGTCTATGACTTTGGGATCTATCTAGTCTATATTATAGGCCTAATGGATTAAGTTTAAAAATCTTTTCCTGGTATTTGGGTCGTCCCTACTCCAAGTAATTTCTGCTCCTTTTAGCACTCACTGTTCAAGACAGTCCCTACTCAGGCCCACAGGTACATCCCTATGTTTATACATTTGTTTCGGCTCTTCTCTGGATGCCTGCCATGGACTTTGATTGATTAAAATTGAGAATGCTTCCTTCCTTGTACATTTCAGAGTTAAGTCCCATCTGCACGTCTCATGCTCAGTCGCGTGCTGGCCTCCATGCTTTGCTGCTATTGTGGGTGTGCTGGTTTTGTTGTTTTGTTTCCCTAGTGAGACTTAACTTCTGGAGCAAAAGGATCAAATCTTGTTTTCTTTTTCTGTCTCCCACAGTGTCTAGTACAGGGCTGGGTAAAGGACCTTGCCTACTAAGTAAGCGCTCGAATGTTGGTTGAAGTAACTTTAATTATAGAGTTTGTACCTCCTAATTATATCTGAAAACGTCCCTGCTTTCCAAACATTGTGGCAGACTGTGGAAAGGCATGTGGAGGAGACGGTCTTCTCTGTAAGAACAGGGACACTGCTCACATGTGCTGTGGATGGCAGGTTACCGAGTGCTTTCACGGGCACTGGCTCCCTTAATCCTCAAGATAATTTTATAGGAGAGAAATTATTTAATCATAATGCTTTTTGATGGGCGATAACACTAAATTGCCTATAAATCACATGGCTGGAGCTGGGACCAGGTGCCAGCTCCTGTGACTTCACTGCCCTGCTACGGGAGAGACAGGAGCAACTGGGCTGCCAGCTCCACAGGGCAGGGCCCAGGAATGTTTATTGCATGTCAGTGTTGCAAGGTGCATTGAGGTTATTGTGGCAGCAGCCCTTGGGATTTTTTTCCTATATGTGTACTTCTGTCTGGCTCCTCTGGCACAGTTGGGTTTGTCTCCTGTTGTTAGGATTTCACTACCCATTATCTATTTACATCTCTCTCTCTCCATCTATGTGTATGTGTCTATAAATCAGAGGCGTGTAGTTACTGTAAAAACCATCTGAAATCTTAAACTAGTTACAATATTTTTAATTAATTTTTTTAATTAATTGCTTCAGGTTCATTGAAGGCATAAAGAATTAGGGTACATTGTTTGCATTTTGTTAGGTAAAGTCCCTCTTATGGGACTTTATGTGTCCTGCCCCCAAGAGATGTACAGTATTGCCCATCTCCCTCCCCTCACCCCACTCCCTCAATTCCCCACCCCCACCTTGAACTGACTTGAGTTTTTCTCCTATTGGGTACATATTAGATCATCTACTGGCTTCATGTTAGAATTGAGTACGTTGGATTCTTGCTTCTCCATTCTTATGATACTTTACTATGAAGAATGTGTTCCCCCAACTCTATCCAGGTTAATACAAAAGATGTAAAATCTACACCTAGTAAATTTCACATGTACCCTTGTGAGATGCACCATAGGTGTGGTCCTAAAAAAATGCCATGAAGGCTACTTTAACCACTTTGATGAAAACATTTCAAATTGTATATGAAACCAGCACATTGTACCCCATCATTGCATTAATGTACACAGCTATGATTTAATTAAAAAAAAAGATGTAAAATCTCCATCTCTTTTAATGGCTAAATACTATTCCATGCTGTACATATGCCACAGCTTATTAATCCTGTCCTGGGTTGATGGACATTAAGGTTGTTTCCACCTTTTGGTGATTATAAATTGAGCTGCGATGAACAATCTGGTGCAAATGTCCTTATGATAATTAATTAAAATTCTTGTCAGTGCTTCCTTAATGCTTTCCTCTGCCTGGGTTGATGGTTCCTATGTATAGGTTAGTGGAGAACAAAGTTGACAGCATTGGGCTAGAGAATTCCAATGTCATTACATTGAGAAAGCTGGATCCTTCATGCACTTACATATCTCATGGTTGATAAAAAGCCATGATCATTTTTGGGATCTGTCCTTGGAAATTTAAGAATACTTTGAAGGTAAACTGTATTTCCTTCCTTTTGTTTCATGAATTGAGTTCTTGCTTCAGCAGAGTAAAATATTCCTCTAGTTATCTGATCATAATTTAGAGCCCTTAACATTTTTTGTTGTTGTTGCTATGAGTGATCAGTGGTGTAATTTCAATTTTACACTCTTAGTTGTGTATAGACCCTTGGCTCAGTGACATTCCAGAGGACCATCTAACTGGGTAGTTCACACTTAAGCTGACTGCATCTTATATGGCAATGTTTTATGTCTGTGGCCTTCTGACATTTCTCTGGGGAACATTCGCTTGTGAAATTTATCTTAAACATTTCCTTTGCTTTTGTTGGTGCAGCCAGATGCCAGAACCATTTTAAATATGATTAAAATTTTAGAACATTAAAAATAGATATGGATTGCTGGAGACAGTATGGACTCTGTGAAGAAAATACAGTCACATTTGTGTTCTTGATGGGATGTACTCTATTTATAGTTTTAAAACACCTACATGAAAAGAAATTATAATAGTGTAGCTTAGAGGTCATATAAACATGACATTGCTGTCTTCGTTTCAGCCCTGGAGAGAAATAAACAGGAAATAGGCTTGACTTACTCGGTCCTAAGCATACTGCCACTGTACTAGGTATCTCAGGTTCTGTGGTAAGTGTGGTTTGGAACAAGTGTGGCTGAGATTTTTGGTTCAACCAGAGATGACAGTTGAGATTTCCTTTTCACAAAGGAGTTTGGGAGAGAGCCTTGGTTCCTAAGGACCCACCAAGTTTGCAGCTGCCTAGCAGTGCACCTGGGGCTCTGGAGGGACCCTGGGTGTCAATTGAGGTGTAGACTTCAGTATCTACCTTCCTATCTGGTCCTTTCCTGGAGAAGCTAGTGAATATTTTGGGAAGGAAAATCTTTAACAAAGTAAAAGGAAAATTAAATCTACAACTTCTGTGTTGCTTAATATTAGTGAAGTGAGAGGTCAGAGAAGGGAGAAGACAGTGGAAGTGAAGCCAGAAAGACTGGCTGGGAAATTGGACCCCAGGTGGGAGCGTTTCTTGGTTCTTCTTGCTGCGGCGGTCCAGGTGGGTCAGCGTCCTCAGGTCCTTTCCACTCTCAGCACATGCAATCTTATTTTCTAGGACCTTTTTACAAATCAGGGGGTAAACCCTTAAGTTCCTGATAGGGGAAAATGCCGGGGATACTGACATTAAGTATGAGTCACTGTCTTCCCTCGATGGGATTCCATGTGCCTTTTTTTTTCCACATACATTTTTAAAACCTGAAGTCTATTCCACACTCTGTCCTGGTGTTGTAATACTTCCAAGAAAGAGGCATTGCCCACCTGCCCCCCCCCTCGCCAGGGGAAAAAAATGAAACCTGAGGTTATCTGAGGTTTCTTACCAAAAATTACAAAACAAAAAAGCAGTTTTATTTAGTGTTTTTTTTAATTGACAGATTCTCTTTCGAGAAACATTAGTCTTTAAAGTTATTTCTGTGTTCAAAAATATATTGGCAAAATATCTGCCTTTTAGAAAATGATAGTTTGGGGTCTGTTTGCTGTATGGTCCTCTAACTTCACAAAGCTTTCATTCTTTATAGGAAAATAGTGAGCAAAACACTGATGTCTACTTTGTTTTAAATTTGCGACTTGTATAGCCCCAGCCGGGCTGTTTTGTCTCCTTACTGTGCCATGGCGCTCGGATGCCTTTTTATCAATAATCACACCATTTTTCCCCTAAACTAGTACCGTTTGTACTAGTAAGTTTCCTGTGTGTGTTTCTGGATAACTGAAGAACAGAGGAATCTAAAGGACCCGTCCAATGGTCTATGCTAAATTTGTGGGTAAGAGAGTGTTTCAACTCAGGCTGATGTGAAGTTCTGCTTCGTATCCTCCTCACTACCATATCCCATTTGGTCGACTCTAATAGAACCTATTTCATTCTCCCTTGGCCAAGCTGCAAATAGTTCATTCTCTCACCTGGCTGATCGGGTTATTTTTCTTGCAGCAGGAGCTGTCTCTGCGGTAGCCCCGTTGTTCTAATAGAACATTTTCTCTTTCACGTGTAATAAAGAAACCAACATGCCTTTAAATGACTTGATTTATATTTTATTTATCTTTCATAACCATTACAAGGATGTAAAAATGATGTAAACAGTTTACAGAGTAGGTTAAAACCCTGTAATAGTACACCCAGAATTTTTTTTTTGGCCTCAAGTAGTGTTTGTGGGAGATACATTTGTATTCTATCAGACATTTCTGCACAGGCGACTTACAATCTATCTTGGTTTTTCCCCTTGTGTTGAGCTCATTATTTCTTTGTCTGCAAGTTACTTCATTGAAGCTTGTCTTTTATACCTAGCTCATAAAAAGGAAAACAGAGGAATGTAATACAGATATACATGTTCGTAACTTTTATTTTCTAATTTATGCTTCTTTTTGTGTTTTCCATCTTTCATAAACTCAGCTCATATTCCTTTTATAAAAGGTAAAGAAAACTGTTAAAACATGTCTAACCTTGACTGATGGTGATGAGTTATATTTTTCTGTGTTTGGTTTTGACTTTGGGAGAAGAGAGTCTGCTTTATTTTTAGGATAAGAAGCCATCGAGTAATGTTTTATTCATCTGACAGCGTTAGTAGAGATTCTGCCTAAGTAAATTTCCTGTGACTCAAGCCTATCCTTGAAAAACTGAAATTTTAAAGTTTTCAAACTTTAAGGTGAAAACCTTACGTCATCGGTATTGAACATCTTAAAATTTATTGTGATGAAACACAACACACTGAATTGAGTTTGGCCTTTTCTGGAATCAGAGTCGTCACTGTGACCGTCACTTACTGTGCTTCTGACTTCTCCCTTGCTGTCAGCCATCACCGCAGCAGTGCCAATCTGGGTTTTTAATCACGTAGCTTAGAGAAAACAAGCCGCATGTACCATTTTATGTAGACTGACCTACGAAATTTCAAAGGGTGGTGTGAAAACTTCCTTCTTAGAGTGAGAAGTCTGGGATTGCCTCCCCGCAGGTGGAGGACGGGGTTTTAGGACGTACGCTCCTATAAGGGTTATAAGCACTGATGACTCAGGAAGATGTTTATTTTTGCTTCTGTCTGCTAATTGTGTGTGGAAAAGGTCAGATTGGGGATTGGTAAGGCTTTGGAGTTAGATAAGCCTGGATATAAGTTCCCCTACACCACGTAACAGCTGTGTGATCTGGACATTCAATTTAACCTCCTTACCATTCATTTCCTTATCTGTCAAATGAAGATAATAATACTTTGATCATAGCTTTGTGGGGATTAAGTGAAGTATTCATGTAAAGTGCTTTTAGCATAGTGCTTGCACATAGTAATTGATGACTAAATGTTATCAATCACGATAATCATAATATTGTGGGTTTTACTACTAATTTGGCCTTGACTAACACCTGCCACTACTACTTTTTTTTTTTTTTTTCCTGAGACAGGGTCTCACTCTGATGCCCTGGGTAGAGTGCCATGGCATCATCTCAGCAACCTCAAATTCCTGGCCTCAAGAGGTCCTCTTGCCTCAGTTTCCCAAATAGCTGGAATTACAGGCAACCACCACAATGTTTAACTAGTTTTTCTAATTCTAGTAGAGATGGAGTCTCACTCTTCCTACGGCTGGTCTCAAACTCCTAAGCCAATAGTTCTCAATCTGTGTGTTGTGACCCACAGGAATTGTATTAAAGGGCTGTGGCATTAGGAAAGTTGAGGACCATTGTCCTAAGCTTAAGCAATCCACTTGCCTCAGCTTCCCAGAGTTCTAGGATTATAGGCATGAGCTACCATGTCCGGTCTAAGCCACGGTGCCTGGCTAATGCCTGCTGATTCTTAGTTTCCTAGTTGAAATAATCCGTAATTGATTTTGAATGTGAACTTGATCAATCTTGGTATGTGAAAGAAAAGACTGTTACAGAACACTTAATTCCCCCCCCCCCCCATTTGCGAAGATTTGCTCACCTCACTACAAAGAATATAACATACAATATCTATCCATGGCAAAGGAGGCCAGGTACAATCGTTACGTTATGATTCTAATGGAACATTTACAGACTACCTGGAACTGTTTTGTGGTTAAAGCCGTGTTTTATAATCATATAGTCTTAATAATCTTGTTTAAAGCAACAAGAAAAATGAGATTACACCAAGAATTGTTAAGAAATTGTTCATGTTTTAAGTAAAAATTTTAGCGAATTCTATACTTCGCTTATTTGGATATGGAGTTTGCCATTTGTATTAATTGAATTACAGTGGGCTCAACAGGTTATATAACTAACTTATCTTGATAATGAAAATGTTCAATTCTGAGAAAAAGTGACCACATTTTCCCCCCCACTTTTTGTTCACATCTTTTATTTGAGTTTTATTGCAGTTAATTTCCAGGCTTCGGTATTTTGTGTGTGGGGGTGGTGGTGGTGGCAGCTATGCAAATTTGTTTTTAAAAAAACTGCTTTTTCTGACTCCTTTTCTATCAGCTATCACTTTTTACTGCTGTTATTTTTTTTAGTATCCTTTTCCTTTTAACATGGGAACTATGTAACCAAGTTTTTTAAACTTAAGACGATACATAATTTAGTGCTTACCAAAGGCCTGAATTGTGAATTAAGGGATGAACTAAAATATCACTGTTTTAAAAAGCCCCAAACCTCTTCTCACACTGCAAATGCAGCACTTGTCTATTTTAGAAAGCCAGAAAATACAAAAATAAAACGGTCACTTATAGCCTCACCTACGAGGGATCATTACTGTTTCCTTCTTTAGCTAAAGCAGAAAAAAGAGGCCACTGGAAATATTTTGGCAAGAAAAGGTGTAATATGGGGTATGATATAGAGAAAGAAGACTGGCAGTAAGTGATCTTCCTTTGAGGAAATCAAGAAGTGCTGGAATCCCAGGAAACTGCCTGCTATGATCTCAGCCACCTGTAGCCCTGAAGTGAGTGCCAGGAGCCTTCCCAGGCACCAAGCAGACATGAGTGTAACTTCTCCTCCATCCACGCCCACCAGCCACTGCTGGGGTCAGAGATGAATATGGCTGCTTCTCTCCAGTCATCTCATTTTCCCACGATTGCCTCTCTCTCATCCACAGAATCTAAGCCAAAATCCTACAGACAAGGAATCTAGGAAATGTAGTTTCCAGGCTTCTGACCACTGTGAAAGAGCTTGAAATAGTAGGGGTGCTGTTAACTTTGTTACTAACAGGTACCGTCCCCCACAACATCCTTCCACATTCTCTCCTTAACACAAAAATACGTACAATTTTACATTTAATCAGGATCATAGATATATGTTGTTTGGTAATTTGCTTTTAACACTTGATTTAGTGTATAGGCCGTCCCAGGGTTACAAACCTCTGGCTTACATACAACTCACTCTTACAGTAAATCCCCGAGTTATAAACATCCAACTGATGTGTGAGTTGCACTTACAAACAAATGCTATTATAGCTAATTGGTAAATGTACCTGTTCCAACTTACATACAAATTCAACTTAAACCTACAGAACCTATCCTGTTTGTAATCTGGGGACTGCCTCAGTACACATCTTTCCAAACTCTATTATATGTCTGATTAAAGTGATGCGTATTGTTGTGTGCGGTAAGGAGAGAATTTGGGAGGATGTTGTGGTGGACAGTACTTGTGGAAAACAGAATGTTCGAGACTGGGCAACTTATGAAGAAGAGAGTAAATTTCCAGATTCTCCACTTCTGGAGGCCTGGAATGTTCATGGCTGAAGGGGGGCGTGTGGTGAGGGCCGTCTTGATGCATCATCTCATGGTACAAGGTGGAAGGTGAGAGAGCACATGGGATTGAACTTGCTTTTGTAACAACCCACTCTGGTGATCATGAACTCATCCTGTGAGAACATTAATCAGTTCATGAGGATGGAGCATTTGTGACCTAATCTCCTCTTAAAGGTCCCACTTTTCAACACTATTCGTTTGGAGATTAAGTTTTTAACACATGATCTTTGGGGGTCACCTTCAAACCGTAGCAGTTACACATATATATTAATTTTCTTTTTTTTTCCTAAAAGGGGGATGACACATAGTTTTTGGTAAGTTGTGCTTAATCACGATTTTGTCAACATCTTTTTGAATGGCTCTTTAGAATTCCATTGTGGGTTTATGAAACAATTACCTAGTGATAGACAGTGTAGATGAGTGGTTCTCAACCTTCCTAATGCCTCCTAAGGCCGTGACCCTTTAATATAGTTCCTCATGTCGTGGTGACCCCCAACCATATAATCATTTTTGTTGCTACTTCATAACTGTAAATTTTGCTACTGTTATGAATTGTAATGTAAATGTCTGACTTGCAGAATGTATTTTCATTGTTAAAAAGGGGTTGTGACCCACAGGTTGAGAACCACTGAGATGGTTCCCAAATATTTGCTATTGTATCAGTGATTGTCTAGCCATTGCTGTGGCTAAATCTTTGTACATGCTCTTTTTTTCTTTAGAAGAATATTCCAAGAATATAATTACAACTCAGGTGGCATGGCCCATGACTTAGACTTGTATTTTGCTTCTTCCCGGGTTCTTTTTGCTCACTTTCATTTCTTAAATAGTTATGGAGAAATGAGAATCCAGGTGGTTTTAACACTTAGGCTCTTTGCATTTGGAGTCTGAACCCCAAATCATAGAAGTTACTTGAACCTTCACCCATGCTTCACGTTGGATATTATTGTCTTCTTAGAGTGTGGAGGATTTTGCATATACTTTTGCTTTAGAATTTACTTGGGTATAAGTAACACATTTAATTTGCAATTGGCTGTAATTCTCTAAAATTATTGGGTGTATTTGGGGATTTGGTTAAGAAGGACCTAACTTAGAGATTGCTTTCAAGTATAATAAAACATTAATGCTAAATCAAGCAATTCTAGTTACATTTGTAACATTTTAAGGAAAATATTTATGAACTTCAATTTGGAAATTTTCGTTTTCTCATTTTGACATACTACATTTTAAATTTTTTTCAGCATTTTCCTAGGACTTAAACATCTTCACAGGCTACTAAGTAGTTTCTTGGCCCTAGGCATTTTGTCTGGGGTACCTAATGGGTAGCGTGGCCCTCTGAGTATTTCAAGGGCAGAAGTAAGGAGTATGATGTAGTGGTTAAGAACAAAATTAAACGAAAGACTGCTGTGAGGTTAACAGATCAGTTGCTATAATTTTATTGGTTGATGATCTGTTTAAAAGTAGCAACAGAAATGCAATTGCAAGTGGAATCAGATTGCAAGGTTTTGAATCTCAGCATCATTCATAAAGCTGGGTGATCTTGGGCCCGCTGCTTAGCTCGCTATGCTTCAGTTCCTTTATCTGTAAAACAGAGAAAATAACATTTATCTTCCTGATAAAGTTACTGTGAAGATCTCCTTAGATAAACCTCACAGGCACCTGATAAACTCTCAACAGATGCTGAGGAGTGGTGGGTGTGATTTCTGATTTACCTTGGCACTCGCTGCATTGATCAGGTGATGTGCTGTGTCCTACGTTGTGCTAGACCAAGGAGGCTGGTCCAGTTTTGCTTTTTCTGTCCAGGAGATATTGGGATGGACCAAAGGCTTTTGAAATAAATCTAGCCAGACACTCTATTTAGTTGGGATGAGAATGATCCCTTTAGCATTTGTGAATTACACTGGGAGCCTGAATTCACCAAGGTGTTTCACAAATGTTATAGGGTACGAATATCCAGTATTTTCTGTGAATTTCTTTGTCTCTCTGAGAACTGCATTGCTATTTTTATCTCATTCTTTTGATTAAATGATATGCCCTGAAGTTGTGTGTGTTATGAGGGCATGTTGATGGCCACATGGCCTGTTATTTGCTGATTTGAGTGCTGAGAAAGGAAAAAAGGATTAAGCTGTAATAGGGAAGAACTTTTTCAGGTGAGGAAAGAAAGCACATAATAATAGTCTTTAAAACAGTCACACATCAAAGGTGGGGATGAGGAACTCATCCCGCAGAAGGCGGTTTCCCGCGTCTGGTTTGAACAACTGAATGTGCAAAAATGAACAGCAAGTGGTGTCAATCCCTGACACCCCCCATTCCCCATGCAGCTGATTACATTAGGAATATTAATGCTTCATACCTATGTAAAAATGAAAGTTATTCTATTGATGTAACAGAAAAAGAGAAATTACTTTTCACTGCACCAAAATGGATTTAGTCTTTAGGATATTGCTAAAGTTGCTGATTGTTCTAATTGTTAAATTAGGCGTGAACCCACATTTCATGTAGTATTTGGTCTGACTAGCATCTGTCATAAAACAAGTCTTGAAGAGCTGGAGAGGCCTGCCCGGAGGTAGATGGCCATGTTAATACCGCCTTTAGTGTGGGTTTTTGTTGTTGTTTTTGTTTGTTTTCAGGTTTATATAGGGCATAGACTTTGACTTGTAGTGTGGGCTATGCTAGATGTCAGATTTTGCAACAAATAAAAGACCTTAAATTCCTGTCTTACATGTTTTGTTGCAGTGGTATTATGTAGGAAGTTTATAATTTAAATACTGTAAATTCTGATTACAATAATTCCCACTTACATAGTGACCGAGGCTCTCTGCAGGAGTGTAGTGAGAAGTCCCTTTGAGCAGTTCCCGTAGGCAGAAGACATCATGCCGCATTTGGGTGTTTCTGTTGGTCTGTCTGCCTTCTTCCCTCCCTCCTTCTCTCCCTGGATCAGTGGTTTTCATGGCACCCTTGAACCTATCGTTAAATTTCTGTGGCACACTTAAATTATGTTGATCAAAATAAAAAAAGAAGAAAAAGAATATACTTACTGTACTTTGTCCTTCTTTTGGAAATAATTTAATTAATGATTTTTAGAAATTCTCACGGCTCATCCAGGATCCCCTCTTGGTGCACTGGTTGAAAATTACTGAAATATCGCCCTAGATCCTGCTCTGTTTCCTTCTCTTTTCTCCTTCCTTCTGAGGGAATAATAAAAAAAAAAAACCCACCCTAACCCATTCATCAAGGATCCCGAGCCAGGCACTAGTATTTAGACAAGATCTGTGATTTTATATAAGACTTCCTGATTGTGGCGCTCAATTTGACATTTTCATTTTCCTTGTTGGGCGTTTTCAGAACCAAGAAAGTAGACCTCGGGAAGCCATTCTGTGATTAAAAGGCCGGGGCTTAGTTGTGGCTTCAGGGCACAATTACAAGTCTTCTGCCTCTCTGGAAGGTCTATTTCCCAGCCTTTTTGGGGATCATCAGGGGATCCATTAGTGATAAGAATTTCATAGTAGAAGCCAGTAGACCCATCTAATACACACACACAAAGAGAAAAACTCAAATCAATTCAAGGTGGAGGGGAGGGCAGAGGAACGAGGGAACTGGGAGAGGGCAGGAGAGAGGGACGGGAGTGCTCCCACTTACTGGACACAATATTAGGGCACATTTATAGAAGGGACTTTACCTAATAAGTGCCAACACTGTAACCTAATTCTTTGCACCCTGAATTAACCTGAAACAATAAAATAAGAAGAAAAGACTTTCACTGTCCATGCTATAACTTCAGGTAATCAGAAAATGATGAACAATTTCCAATTTAGGAGATTTTCTTTTACAATATAGGAATAATCCTTCAGTCGTCTCAACATTCTGGCGTACCCTTGTCTTCTGTCCTTGTTTAATAGACTCTCTACTTGTGTTTAAAGCAACTCTACAAATACCTGCTTTCATGTAGTGGGTAGTCCTGCTTGACTTTTAATTTATTTATTGTTTATTTTAATTTTTTATCATTCCCTGTATCCTTAACATTTCTTTACATGAATGGAATATTTTTTCTTTTCTTATCTTTTTTTTTTCTTTGAGACAAAGTCTCGCTCTGGTGCCCTGGCATCATCGTAGCTCACAGCAACCTCAAACTCTTGGTGATCCTCTTGCCTCCGCCTCCTGAATAGCTGGGACTACAGGCACCTGCCACAACCTGGCTAGTCTTTCTATTTTTAGTAGAGATGGGGTCTCATTCTTGCTCAGGCTGGTCTCAAACTCCTGAGCTCAATGAATCTACCTGCCTCAGCCTCCCAGAGTGTTAGGATTACAGGTGTGAGCCACTGTGCCCGCCTCTCTCTCTCCTCCTCTTCCTTCCTTTCTCTTTCTCTCTCTCTTTCTTTCTTTTTTTTAGAAAAAAGGGGCTAGTTTTATTAGGAAGATTAAAGTTTTCATATCTTAGAAAGCAATATGGAAACAAGCAGCAAAAGTTAATTATCTGAAATGAAATACAGATGATTAAATTATTTCATAAAAATCAATAAACTGAATCAACTGCAAAATCGATGTGCTTTGTAAATATGCCCTTGAAAGTATTTTTCCGATCATTGTGGTAAGTATATTGGCTCAGAGGATTGTAATCTGGGTGTTGATGTAAAGTTTCATTTATAAATATATCCTGGCCTATTTCCTTTTTAAATGTCAGAGGCCTTCAGCAGCAGCTTCAGTGGGCAGTTACCATGCTACATACAGGGCACTTTGGTAGGTAGTGGGGAAGCATTGTGGCTCCAGAGAGAGTTCCAGGCTGGTCAAAGATTAACCCATGACATATCTAGAAAGAACGAATACGTGTAACTACGTGGCAGCATCTGTTAGTCATTAGCCATGTGCAAATAGAAGTTTAGAGAGTTTGAGGATGGCCACGCTTCGAGATAGGAAGACTTCATTGAGAGAGTGGTATATGAAGTGAGGGGCAGCCTCAGGAGAGTGGAGAAGAGCAGGGATTCTGTGTAGGGCTGCCATATCAGGTTGTTCAGCACACAAAGGCATTGTGTTCCAAGGGCCTCATTTCCTTCACAGATGTCACAGACTTGTACATTTTATGCAAGTTTTCAGGTAGATATTCTGTCTACCCCAGCCACTCTGGTTCCTTGATAGTCCTTGAATATACCAGCAGTTTTCCCCTGTAAGGCCTTTGCACTGGCTGTTGCTTCTGCCTGGAATGCTCATCCCCCAGCCATCTCTGTGGTTAATGTCCTCGCTCAATGTCAAGTTCCCGATGAGGCTTACCCTATTGTCTACCCTACTTAAAATAATTATCTCCTTTACTTCCATATCCACCATGCTGTAGCACTTATCAATAAATACTGAATATAAGGATTAATTACATTTAATTAGTAAGTTCGTTATTGTGTTTCACTTCTCTATTCTCCGCCCCACACACCAAAAAGGAAAGTTTCATAATGGCAGGGAAATTTTTAGTTGACTGATACATCTCGTGTGCCTGGAACAATCCCTGCTACAATCCCTGGTACACAGTAGGCACTCAGGTTATTTGTTGAATAATGAATGAATTTGAGAGTAACTCTGATTTAGTGTAGGAGATTTCAGGAATAGTGATTTCATTAACTAAGGTTATAGAGAAAAGTTTTTTTCTTTTTTTCTTTTTCTGGTTGTGGGGATATTGTGGCTCTGTCTTCTGAGTATGGATTTCGATTTGTGATATGTCAGAGGGAGATTATAATAGGCAGCATCATTAGAGAGATGGGGCATCTCGGCTTATCAGGGAATCACTTAAGTCATGACTAATGTCGTGTGTCTAAAAAGGAAAGCTGAGATGGAACCCCGAGGGGTGACATTTACAGAACAGAAAGGCAGAACTGTCAGAGAGTAGTCAGAGGCGCAGGAAGAAACACAGGAGACAGTGTTGTCCTGAAGCTCACAGAAGAAGACAGTGAACATGGTGGAGAATCATGCAGCGATCAAGTAAGAAGAGAAATTCTGGGGCTGGTGCAGTGGCTCACGCCTGTAATGCCAGCACTCGGGGAGGCCAAGGCAGGTAAATTGCTTGAGCTCAGGAGTTTGAGACCAGCTTGAGCAAGAGTGAGACCCTGTTTCTACTAAAAATAGAAAAATTAGCTAGGTATTGTGGTGGGCACCTGAAGTTCCAGCTATTCGAGAGGCTGAGGCAAGGGGATTGATAACTTGAACCCAAGAGTTTGAGGTTCTGTGAGCTATGATGCCTTGGCACTTTAGCCTGGGGTGACAGAGTGAGACTCTGTCTCAGAAAAATAAAAAGAAAGAAAGAAGAAGAAATGCAGCCATCAGATTTGGCAGTTGGAAGGCTAATTCATAATTTTGTTTCATTGGAATAGTGTGGATGGTGGGGTGGGTACTGGCAAAGAACCGAGGAAATGCAGGTTTCACTCTGATACGTGACCACTCATATTTGGTACCGCACCTCCTGGACATCATTCGCTCACATTACACATATGAATCTATCTGGTGTAGTAGCTCTGCATCTGGTGGCAATATGACAACTTTAACAAAATCAGCATGTTCACTCAATTTTTTAGCCATGGACATAGCACAGTGGGAATTAGCACAATGGGGACATTTGATCAGTTTTCCCTCAGTGGCCCTGAGTGGAGGCAACTCCGCAAGCTCTTATTGGAACTGATTTTTAATGTGGAAGGAAAGGGAAAATGATAATATGACAGAAATGCTAGACAGGTAAGAAAGGTTAGCTGGGAAGAAGCCCAGAGCAGAGAGACCCATAAGGAAAGTGTTAGTGTGTCCAGCCACAGGTGACAAAGGGTGGGAACCGTAAGCAAAGGAGCAGCCGGAGACGGGAGGCAGAGGGATTGGGTGTGACCAAGAGAGCAAGGAGTCGAGAAGGATCTCAAGACCATAGAGTGGGAGATGAGGCACACCAATGGATTTACACAAATGGAGGTGTTGACGGAGATGTGAGTTTAGTTTTATGCGTGCTTAGTTTGGGATGGCCGGGGAATATTAAGAAAAGGATGTCTGGTAGACAGGTGGAGTTTTTGAACAAATACGAAGGTGAGGGATCACTTTTGTTGGTGTGTAGTGGAAGGTGAGATGGTGATGAAGACGCATAGTCGGCCTCTGTGGTCAGTTCCTCAGATGCTCACCGTTGTTAGTCTCCAGGCCTCCCTGGGAGGTGGTTCTGTTATCACCTCTGAGCTTAGAGGGATTGCATCATTTTTCTGGCATCCTGCAGCTTATGAAGGGTAGAGTTGCAGGTTAAGTGCGAGTCTTCCCGCCCTCAAAGCCCTGCCTCTAACCTGATTCTGTGTTCAGCATCCACCACTGGATACCACATTAGGGGCGGATGCTTGGGGATCTTTGGCAGTGAGTAGCACCTATCTGGCAAATATGGTATTCATGTTTCACGCTCTTTGCTTTGTATTCAGTACTTCAAAGATGATTTGGTCCACTTTGGCCAGACCTTTGTTACAACTGCAGAAGTGTCCTGCTGCCTGAATCCTTTGCGCAGGTGCTGGGTTTTCTTCTGAAAGATCTAAAGTGCTTTTTTCTTCCATATCAACTGTTGAGAGATTTTTTAAAAAGTTGGATATCCTGCTTCCCCTCTTTTTTCTCAACAGCATGTTCCTGTGCCTTTAACTTAGATTTTTCTCTCCTTTCTTGTGTCACCCCAACCTTATAAAGGAGGGAGATGTCCTGAGATGCTTCCTAGTCATTTAAAACTGTTTCACACTGGCGGATGATCTCATTTCTGTTCAGCCTGTACAGTTTAACCAATGATTACCTTAATAGCCCAGCGATGTTAGCCACTGGGTATTATTCCTTAGTATAATAACATTGATTCCGTAGCTGGCAAATGATTAAGTTGTCCATTTGTTATGGAAAATATAGGTATGGAGTATATACTCATATGGTATATACCATAAAATATGGGTATATATGTGTGTGTGTGTATACATATATGCAACTTGCCTTATTCAGGAGATTCCACAGATATGTCATTGAATTTTTTTTTTAATTCTTTATTTTCTTGGGATCATAATGGTCGTCTTCTTTCTTCTTCTCTTCCTCTCTCCCTCTACTCCTCTCTCCCTCTCTATTTTTCTCTCCCCCTCTCTTTTTCTCTCCTCTCCACACCCCCTCCCTATCCCCTCTAATCTACGCATAGGTTATATTATAAGATTTATAATCTCATGGCAGGTGACATTATATTTGGCATAGCTTCATAAATATTTTCTTGAAGGTTTAAACATGTAGGATCTCAGGTTATTATAAATGGTATAGAAGACAGAAGAAAAATCATAATCATATGCTTATAGATTAAATGGCATATTATAGAGAAAATACTTTTACCCCCCCCCCCCATAAGATTATCTCGAAGTATTTCTGTGTGTGACAGGGATGTTACCAAAAATAGATATGTTATTGTTCACGAATGTGAAACATCATACAATTTCTTACAAAAGCGTTTGTCATATGTAGATGAATGACACAGAATGGAAGATGAGTAAGGTCGATGGAAGCCTGGGGAGGAACGTGTGGTTAACCATCACACCCCCACCTGTTTGGTAATGTAAAATGTAACATTCACATATGGGCCTTTAATCTCTTCAGAAACTTAGCGCAGACAGTAGGTAAAACCTCTAGAGACCCTTGGTCCAGCCTCCTGGGCTTGGCTTGGAAAGTTAGAATTCATCTTCCTCAGGGGTTTTCAAACTCTCTTGGTTTAAGTACATTAATGTCTTAGTTTTTTTTTTTTTTTAATTTCACTCTGGGCCAAAACAAGGTTTTTTGGGGTTTTTTTTTGGCAGTTAGCATTAGGCAACTTAAATATTTATGTTCTATCCATGTAGTATTTATTTGAAGGGAAAATAATATGCATTAAAATATTCTATGTTTATTATATTCTGAACACCTGTATTTGTTAATACTTACTACTGGGATACTACGCAGCTTCTCAAACCTTGGAGGAAAGTTGCACACTACCGCACCCCGCTGCACTGCCATTGCTCACCCCATGGTGATTTGTTGTACGGTGTTTACTTGTTAATCACCGCGGCTGCCGAACATCCAGCTTCACAGAGTTACATCATTCAAAGGAATGTAGGGTGACCTAATGGTGAAACTGCACACTAATTTGAGCTGGTGTATCATTTCGTAGCAGACAGGTGCTGAGTTTCCTTTTTTTTTTTTTTCAATTTAAACTATCTTGCAGTGTGTCTGTGAATTTGCTCTGATGTTCCAGCACACCATCGTGCATAATTTGGGAACCATAGTTTAATAATCTTAAATGAGACAGATCCGAAAGTATTTGCCTCCTAGTGCTTTGCTTTGTAAAAACATAGGCCTTGAAACTGACAGTTACCTGTGACACAGCAGGTGCCTAGCCAGTGTAAATTACCTTTCCCTGGCCATATTGTCTGCTTTTATAGCCATATGTTTCCCTGGTGGTCTGATTTATATTCCTAGTCCAACAGTCTTCACTAAGCATGGCCTCATGTATCTTATTGCCAGTTGTTTGATTTGATGTGTACGTAGGTGGCATAGTTATTACTGAGTCTCTGCTATAAAGCAGATGGCTTCATAAACACCTTGTTTGCATAACATGCACAAAGCAAGAAATTCATTTATTAACAACATTAGCCTGAGTGGGTAAAGAACCTTGTGGACTCTGTTTTCTTGGGAGTTTAATTATATACCACCATCACAAATGGGTGGGTGGTGTGAGGTCTGAGTCTGGTCAGTTTACAGAGACCACACAGTCCCTACTGTAATGCTACGATTTCTGTTCAATGTGCATATCATGTCATTGTGAGAATAGCTATTTCAGAAGGTTGTTATAGAAACATTTAGAAAATATCAATCACACCACTTATTTTCACATGGGTTACAGGCAATGATCGCTGTGTCACAAGACAGCACTTACCAGTATGCTCTCACTGTTTATAGACTTATCTTGAGACAGCAGATCTGGTAGATTGAATGTAGGTCTGATACGGGATTGCCTTCTTGAAGTCTAGACTTTATATAAGGTATAACAGTTTACTTTTTAAATGGAAGAGAAAATTTCCCATTTCTACCTGTTAATAGGTGAAGACCTAAAAACAACTTGTAGATACAACACCGACGACTTTCAGCCATTAGCACAGACATTTTCCAAAATAATGTAGAGAAAATATCAAATTTGCATGCAAGGGTGGGAAGGAATGGAGACCTATGCCTACAAACTGTCCCATGGCTAGACTTTGTGGCTCCATGGTACCATGTTCTCACTTCACATACTCTTATTAGCATTCAGTGGGTTGCCTAAGTGTTGCAGCTTGTGTTCTGTGTAGTAAATATATGTATATAACTCAAATTATTGAAAATATCAAGTGTCGAGTTTTACTTTGCAACTTGTCTAGTGCAGGATTGAGTTTCGTGAAAAGTGAAGGAAGAAGGGATAATTTTGGTGAATTAAAAGCTCCTGCTGATAGAGTAAATATGCTAGAAGTACATGAACATATAGAAGGGAAAGAAATTTAATGAAGACAGAACCGTTGAAAGACCTAAGGAGGTACTTGACGAGGTCAGGTTTCAGGAGACTAAATGTCGACCCAGGCAAGATACAGATCAAAGTAAGCCCAGTGCTTATTGCTTACCTGTTCTTTGAAAAGTCAAAACAGCCACATAAGACTTTTGATCTGCTTTCAAAATCTAACTACATTATTTATTATGAGTTTGGCTGTGCAGACAAGTTACTTCACCTCTCTAACCACATGTACCTCACCTAGGTGCGAATGAATGGGACCAGTATCTATTTCATAGGGTGATGCTGAGGATTGGATGAGTAAACACCACAGAGGACCCTGTGCAGCCACAGTGCACCATACACACTGCTTTAGAAAGTTCCAGTGAGTGCACTGTCCCTCTTGTCCTGCAGAGTGCACATGTGGCTCTTTGTTTCTTAAATATTCTCTGAACAGGTAGTTAATTGTGCCATCACCTGTGCCTTCATAGCCAGTAGCAACACTTCTCCTTATAGGACTTATAAAATTGTATCATAATGGTTCTCCCTCTAGTACCTAATAAAAACAGTGGGCTATAGGTCTGAAAGTTATTCAGGGGAATGTGGGATTCCCACATAGTTTCTTTTAATAGAGATTGTGCATTCTTGACTGATAATGAAATGCCAGTCTTTTTAAAGGTGAGATGACAAGCACCCTGACTCACATACCTCCAGCCCCCACTGATCCTAGCACAGAGGCTTGGGTCATGATTGAGTTTCTTGTGGTAAGAGGTTCTGTGCTTAAGAAACTATATAGCAACTGAAGATATAGGAGAGTAAATTTGTGAATAAACAGCATGAAGTCTTTATATAACTTCTTTTCAAAGTTCACTACCGGTGAACAATAAAAGCAGTACACTAACTAGAATGTTCATGCATTTTAGACATGAAGATGGCAATAATGGCTGTTGTGCAGGTGATTTGATGAAGTAGGGCAGTGATGATCCTGATGATCCTGGAAGGTGGAAAGCTCTTGGGTGGGGATGTTAATGTATATAGCAACCTGTCAGGAGAGGAAAAGGTTGGATATGGTAAGAACATGTTGTAGTTGATCTTTTAAAAATAGGTTTCGTGTAACCTTGCTCAGAGCACATGGGCTTTGCAGAAGTAGATTACATGTTTACCTTATAATTTCTATTCTAAAGCTGGAAATGGGTACTCTTGGGAAAAGTATTTTCCTAGGTTATGTAAAATCAAACTTTAAATTGGAGCAACTATTTAAAATTTAGTCTAACAAAGTATTGATAGACAATAGTTTTAAATGATTTTCTGGAATCTTGCTTGAAAGTAAGTCACAAAGTAAAATTCCAGTGCTAAACGTGAAAACGCTCAGTGGCAGAGTAACCGGCTCTATATAAAACTTTTGAGTATTTTTTTTTGTAGGTTAACACTTTAGTTTTAGTAACTGGACCAAGTTTTTTTTTTTTTTTTTTTTTTTTACTGTATGTATATTTTTCATGTTTGCTCACCTAATTTTAGTGGACTATTTTAGCTGTTTCCATGCAAAATCATCCTAGAAGATCCTATGTCTTAGCCATGAACTTGAGGCCAGATGGTATTTAGTATAGTGTTAAACCCCTAACTGACGGGCAAATGGGAAAAGGATGGACAAAGCTAATATTGAAATACTATTGCTAACATTTAAAATGAGTATAGGAATGGGGGGAAATCTAGGAAAGAAAAGATTATCTTTCTCTGGAATCAGATTCCAGAGCATGGAAAGTATGATGTGAATAAACCTAGTACTTGTTTTACAAAATTCTGGGGAAAAATATTTACTCAAAAAGAATTTCATAGAATCCCTATAAGTTTTAATGAACCCATTGACTTAGCACCTTAATTATAATCTTTATATGTAGATACAGAGTAGCCTAAAGATTTTGTAACTAATTTTTTTTGTATGGCTCTTTTACATAAGGAAAGTAATAATCCTAAATGTAGCCTAAATTCAGGTAGCAAAGGTGAGGTGTCGGTTGAACACATTTCAAAAGGGAAAATCCAAAGAATCAGAGAACGGAAGTTTCCAGGACAGTGCAGAGGCGAGTAACATGCCTGTATCTGTGCAGCCTTCAGCACATCTGCTGCTCCTCAGATTACGAACCACATGGGAGAAGGGGCGTCTCTATCTTCTCTTTCTATCATTGGCATCTAGCCTCATGCTCAGTCTGTGCTTAAAGTGATACCTCCATATAATAGACACTCAATCAGTGTATAGTGAATGAGATGAATTGAGGACACTTTAAACTTAGCTTTCTCATATACTATCCCTCCTAAATACAACAATCCTGTTAGGGAAATATAATTTTTCTAATTATATTTTCTTTGTTCCTTCATAGCCATTAGCAACACTTCTCATTATAGGGCATAACAGAGGACATTTCAGGACAAACTGTAACTCACGTGGGTTAAATGATTGCATGTCATTATGACATATTCATCTTTTGAAATTAGGGATATATTTTATTGTCAAGAGCAATATGCAGTATTTAGTGATAGCTTGCTGCTTCCTAAAATTATAGGCATGCATAACTTTACTAGCCTAAACACTATCCTATGAGGAAGAAAGAATCATCTACATTTTATAGTCTGGAGCTTGGAAAGTTACCTTTTAAGTTTACCTAGCTAGTGCGTGGGTGATTTAAATACCTGTCCGACCCGTGAGCCTGTTCTTAATGACTACACTAAATTACCTTCTTAGAGACACACAATTCTTGATGCCAGAGCCAGGGTTTGTACTCAGGTCCTTGGTTTCTATTTCCCTGCGTATCCTCTGTGTGCGTCTGAATCATTTGTCCTATACTGGGCTATGGTCAGGGCATAAAGCAATGAACAAAAAATTCAATTCTGATTCTATACAACTTGATACATTTTATAAGGTAGATGAGTACAAGCAGTCTACAGGTTACAAATGAGATAGGTTCTGTAAGTTGGGTCTTAGTTTAATTTATATGTAAGTTGGAGCAGGTACATTTACCTATTACCTGTAAGTCTCTGTTCGTAAGTGCTAGTCATGTGTCAGTTGGATATTTGTAACTTGGGGACTTCCAGTCACCCCCATTCGTAAGTGCAAGTGGTGAGTTGAATGTTTGTAACTTGGGGACTGACTTACGATGATACAACATCTGAGAAGAGAGGATGACCAGGACTTCCTGGAGTTGCCAAGCAAGGCTTAACGCAGACATGGAACAGTGTTGTGGGGAAGAAATGTTCCAGGGAGAAGAAGAAAATGAAGAATGACCATGTAATTCAGGCGTCCTCAAACTACAGCCCGTGAGCCACATGCAGCCCACCTAGGACATTTATCCGGTCTGCTGGGTGTTTTTGCCACCACTGCCTATCTTGCTTACCAGCTGACTTGTCCTGGGGCCCCCAGTCTGGCCCTCTAATGGTCTGAGGGACAGTGAACTGGCCCCCTGTTTAAAAAGTTTGAGGACCCCTGAATTGTAATTTAGTGTCTTTACCGGGATCTTTTTTTTTTTTTTTTTTTTAATGAAAGGGACATAGGTTTAGTGCCTGTAGCTCGAGCAGCTAGGGTGCCAGCCACATACACCTGAAGTGGCGGATTTGAGCCCAGCCCGGGCCTGCCAAACAGCAATGACAACTATAGCCAAAAAATAGCCAGGCATTGTGGCAGGTGCCTGTAGTCCCAGCTACTTGGGAGGCTGGGACAGGAACATCGCTTAAGCTCGGAGAGTTAGAGGTTGCTATCAAGTGTGACACCATGGAACTCTACCAAGGGCAACATAGTGAGTCTGTCTCAAAAAAAAAAAAAAAAAAAAAACATAAATAAAAAATAAAAAGAAAGGGAGATGGCAACAATTGCTGTAGGACCACAGGCCTTAAACAAGAACCTCCATGATTTTCCTATGGTAAAACCATTTTAGGCAGAGGATGCAAATGGATGTTTAAAAATCCCATAACATTTCAAACAGTGTTAGGTAAACCAAAATTAAAAACAAAAACACCCCATCTACCTTATAGAACCAGGGTGGCAATGGATAACTGTGGAAGAAATAACCTCTAACTATCTACTCAGGGAGAAGAGAGTTCTAGAATGACCAAGCACAATCTGTTCAGGAAGGTGAACTTAGGGAGCTCACTTAGCTTCTCTAAGCCTCACACCATAAAATGCACAGGATTCTTTCAATTTATATAAAATTCGGGGATGATGCTAAGTTCAGAGGAATGTGGGGGCAGAGAGAACGTCAGTCATAGAATTTAGAAATGTGGGCAGAAAATGGAAAGCAATTCGGCGCAGAAGAACAATGACTGATACATATGAGAATAATTTTGTTCCAAAGTTAGTCAAGTGCAGAGAAGCCGCCTATGGAAGGGCACTAAGAAAGCAAGCCGTGTTCTCCTTTGTGGCTGGGGGAAGGAAGAGGGGAGGGCAGGTTGCTTAGTCTACAGCTAAATAGTCTGCTGATCTGAACAGCACTTTAAACATTTTTTTTCCATTGATTAGGGAAAAGTTATATATGCCTCTTTTTTCTTGAAGTTGAAATCACTTCGGGGAAATGTTATGCTTCATTTTTAGTTGCACTACAGATTACCTCTTTCAATAAAGCGAATATCACAGCACCTGGCTCATGTTCTCTGATGTATTTCATTATGCCCGTAGGCGTAATAATGTTGCAAGATTACAGAGCAGCCATTAATCCTGTTGTGTTACTTTATATCCAGGAATTAACACAGCATTCTTAAGTCTGAGGCTAGGAATATTTTACAAACTAACCTCCAGAAATTATGAGGCAGAACCAGAATACCAGACTGGCTGGAGTCTAGACGGTCTGGTATTTTATTATTTCAAATTTACTTCATTGTTACAAAAAATGACAAAGAAAAAAATAAACTGAGAAAAATTAAAGGTATACCAGAAAACTTAAAATGTACTTAGTCCTGGTAAGGAGATGAAACCAAGTGAGGGTCATAGGGCGTCAGGGAGCACCAAGTATCTGAGCAGCGGGTGGTGGTGTGGGTTGGGGTGCTGTAGAGGCATTCCTTTACCCTGGTTTTACATGAACAGCACCCAAGGATCTGGGACTCAAAACTATGACTTAAGTTTTGCCAAAGATGTTTAAAATTTTTCTGAGTGTGAAAGGCAACATGAGAGATGTAGCTTGAATATTCAAGTGTGGGTATTTGGGGGTCATTTATCATGGAGCCAGAAAGACGAAATACTGGAATTTAGATTTCCTAGAAAATCCATGAAGAGCCAAAATGAATGGTGGTTGATTTTATGTATCAGGCACATTTCTATTCCAGAGAACAATTCTTGTGATACTTGATATAGTTGTGATTCAGCAATTTAAAATGAGAGTAAACTTATTTAAAAGAGGCCAAGCCTGGTGGCTCATGCCTGTAATCCTAGCACTTAGGGAGGCCAAGGCAAGAGGATTACTTGAACTCAGGACTTCAAGACCAGCCTGAGCAAGAGCAAGACCCCATCTCTGCTAAAAATAGAAAAAAATTTGCTAGTGTTGTGCCAGGTGCTTGTAGTCCCAGTTACTTGGGAGGCCGGGGCAGGAAGATTGTCTTGAACTTAGGAGTTTGAAATTGCTGTGAACTGGGCTGATGCTATGGCACTTTCGCCTGGATGACCCCAAAGAACTTTTTTAAAAGAATATTCTTGAAGGATAATGCTGTTTTCTAATAACATGCATTGGTAGATCACTGTTGCTAAAATAAAATACTGAATTCAGTCCATGAGTAAAGCCATTCAGATCAAAGCTGATGTCCTGGAGTTTACTGAAGTAACAGACTGCCGTGCCCTGTGATTTCTGCTGATGCTGGGCCCAGACAGCTCTTCTGCGGGTGAAGGGTGGATCCTGAGGCTTGGGTTGGCCCAGAGCCTTCTGGTTGAGGGCAAATCATGAAGGAAGAGGAGTTTTCTTTGACTAGTGAAAAGATATTAACACACATTCCATTTATTTCTAGCTTAACTCAGTAACTTATATTTAAGGAGTATAAATTGTACTTTCTTTGTCTTTGAATAGAAAAAATATAATTGATAGAACATTTGTTAATGTAATGCTTTTGAGTATGTATTTGTTATATTTAAAAAAAAAAAAACCCTTTTCTAATGGTTTTCCATTAGTACAGGTTTTGATTTCATCTTTGTTTTTTAAATGTTAGTTTATAATACTGAACAGTGTGCAGTGCTGGGGAGAATATAAAAGTGTGATCCCCAGGAGGGCGAGTCTAGGGGAGTGAAGGGCGGGAGCAGACAGGGAAGCCGAAGTTTCCAGCATTGGGGGGAACCGAAGGAAGAAAGTACGAATTTGTATAAACCTAGGTGAATATGATTCCTAAGAAGAGAAAAGCTGTTTGAAAACCACTGTACAGAAACCATCTTAGCTCAGTTGTCCTCTTTAGATTTCTTAAACTTTGAGGGTAAAGGAGAATAAGGGAGGTCCTCAACTTGGCTTGTCCCAACAGTTTAAATCGACTCTAATATGTTTTCCTGGGGAATGGTGCCTGCTGGGTGCTCCTTTGGGTGGGCTAAGTCTGTTTCAGTGTCCGGTGCCTGCTGTCCTGTCTGGGGCTGCTGGAGAGCCCCTCCCCTGCCTCCCAGGGAGGGAGCATAGCCTGGGGGGAAGAGCACTGGGCGGCAGGTTGGATTTGACCACGCTGCTTATTAGCTAACAAGACTTTGGGTTATTTATTGGTTTCAATTTCATCATGGATAGAAAGGAATGATGGTATCATCTTCGTAGGGTTGTTATGTGTGTTACCTAAGATTCTATGCTTAGTGCCATCCCCAGGAACGCAGAAGTCTGCCATCACTGTTATTTGTTGTAGGCAGAGTCGTTGTTGTGAGGCATGACCTTGACCTTGTGGAGAAATTAATTCTGAGTTCCAGTTAAATGTCTGCATTTTGTCCAAAGGTCCAGGCCTTTGCCAGTGTGAGTCCCTTTGCTTCTCACTGTACCTTTTCTTATGATCTTCTGTTCATCCTTGGACACCCAGTTTAGCTCTTTCCTTGGAGGAGTGAATCTCAGACTACCCCCTTCATTGGACGAGTCCGACCTTTGTGCTCTCACTAAACCTAGTATTGTCACCCTGGGATTGAAATGTCCTGTTCATTTCTTTGTTTCCTTCACAAGACTGTCATCTGCTTGGCAGCAGGACCCTTGGCTCCCAGCTCCCTAATTTTGGGCAGTCTAACACATAAAAGGTGGAATATTGCAGTTGATAAAGGCATGGATTTTGGAACCAGCAGCCTGGGTTAGAACTTTGCCTCACCAGTTTCTGGCTGTGAGACTTGGGGCCAGCTATTTTATCCCTGTGCCCGGTAGCTTCATCTGTATGTGGGAAGTGTTAACAGTTCCTACCTGACACAGTCAGGGCTGACGAAGTGAGGAAGAAGAGATGTCGGCTGTACTTGGCCCTCCATTCTTTGCTTTCCTGTTGAACCTTCTGCTGCCTGACTCCTGCCCTGGCTGGACAGTGGAGTGAGAGGGGACGAATGGTGTCCAGGCAGTAGTGTGCTGAGGGGCAGATGATGGGGGAGGATTCCCAGCTGTGCCTGAGTGAGTGCGGTGTGGGGAGTTTGGGGGCTGCCTGCACAGGTGGTGCTTTGGAGGTGAGGGAGGTGAGGTTACTTACAGTCAGACCACCTCGTTTCACTTTGCCTATACCTTTTTTCCTTTTAGACCAAACTTGAACACACTAATTATGTTCTCATTCTATGGATTGACAGATTTGTAAGGCTTATCTTTAAATGCAATGCAGATTTATGTGTCACCCCAGCTTCTCCTTTATCTTGTATGTTGTGCTCTAATGAGGAACTGCCCCAGCTCCCTCCTGGGATGGCACAAACAAGGTGATTCTCTTGTCCTGCTTCAAAGGGAACTGTTTTCTTGGCTGGTGTGTTATCCTGGAGATCTGCCCTAGAAGGGCAGCCCATTTCTAAGCTAGATATAGGTATGTGGGAATCCCGTGTTTTACCCTCCATGTTTGCAGTAGTATCTGCTACCACACCACTGTTACGCTGATGCCAGCCACTACTTCTGTTCTGCCGGTGTGTTTACTGCTAACACTATTGCCAGCCTGCCACTGCCCACACCACTGTCAAAGTCCTGACTTGTAGCTACTGTATTTTGTTGCCTCTTTATGGCCTATGCAGAAAGAAAGGCCTATTATCTGTACCACTAGTGGGGAACCTTGGAAACCTGCTTTGGGATGTAGACGGGGCCATCTTTTGCTTGCTTTGGGCTTGTAGCCTTCCTGACAGCAGTATAGTTGAGTGCTACTTTCTCTCCTGAAAGGCAGTGGCATGCATTGTGTTCATTGGCAGGTTAATGAACTTAGTCTAGATCTTTGAGTAAGGTGACCAGATTTTAACTTTGGTAAAGCGGGACACCATTGACTGGGGGGGGGGGGGTGTGTTCTTAATTAAAAGTTTGGTCTATATGGAGCAATAAAAATTTTCATAGAACCCAAAAATAGTATTGTAATATATATATATATTTAATTTCAACATAAGTACAATTTACAAATATAATACATTTAAAAAAATTATGTATAGGGCAGAGCCTGTGGCTCAAAGGAGTAGGGCGCTGGTCCACCTGGGTGACCTTGCCCAGGAAGGGAGTAGGGAGTTTACATTAGCCTTTTCATTTCCAAATGAAGTTATATTAACCTCTTTATTTCCAAAGGAGTTACATTAACCTTTTCAGTAGCCAAAAACCATATATTCCCGTCCTGTTGTCTCGCCATTCCCTAGCTTGTTGGGCATTCTTTCCAAAAATCGGGACTTTTTAAAAACGCCACGGAACACAGGACAAATTGTTAAAAATCAGGACTGTCCCACCAAAAGTGGGACAGCTGGTCACCTTATCTTTGAGGCTGATTTTGACCTCTGCATTTCCCAGGTATTCAGTTTTTTAGTACAAAGACTAAAAATAGGAAAGGAGGAGTAAAGATGCTGTTTATTTTCCTTTTCTACGTCTGGGGGCTCAGGCAGGGCTTGATAGAAAACCTTTGAAACTGAAGATCCAATTTCAGGTGTCCTCAAACTACGATGCATGGGCCACATGTGGCCTGCCTAGGACATTTATCCAGCCCACCAGGTGTTTTTGCTGCTGCTGCCTGTCCTGCTTAGCAGCCGACTTGTCCCGGGGCCCGCAGTCTGGCCCTCCAGTGGTCTGAGGGACAGTGAACTGGCCCCCTGTTTAAAAAGTTTGAGGACCCTGTGCTGAGTGTCTGCCATGGAGAGGGGTATAGTGCTCCTCTTATGAGGACAAGAACTGCTAAAAGCAGCAGATGGTGTGCGTGCATTGGTGTGTGTGTGTGTGTGTTACGGTGACTGCTGCCCAGAAGGCCAGTTAGCAACCCACCAGTGAACAGTCATCAGCGTCAGGCACCCTAGTCTAAAGATAGTGCTTGTGAATATAACTGCCCAATTATTTAGAATCTATATTGATTTTATTATAAACATCTTACTAACTTCTCAGAAAGGTTCTTGAGATAACTAAATAAAAAAGACACATTGCTACATTAACATTTAAGGAAGAGGATATCATGACAGTTTAGTGGAAAATGTCACCGAGTCCCCTGGCTTCTGAGGATTGGTTGCATTTAATTTTCCGTAGCGATAAACTATGTCAACATTCATACATCAATTTATTAAAAAAATGTGTCTGTTATAAAAGCTTTCCAGATACAAAGATGAACTAGAAGTGCTCTCTACTCTCAATAATGTTTACGATTTCCTAGGGCAGTAGTTGGGTAAACACACATCGTATCAAGCCCATTATTACCATAGCAGGTGGGAGCCAGGTGCTTCCGAGGGACGGGGACGCGGATATTTTTACAACTTAGTCCTACATTTATGAGCTTAATCATTTCAGTAATGTTACTTATTCATAAAAGTACATTATCATCGCCTGAAGTAAAGAAAAAAACATGTAACTTTAAATGTTAAATTACCATATTTTTATTAATTGTATTAGTTACTTTTTAAAAGTCACCCATTAAAAATGAACTGTGGCCTGGACAATAATCAAAACAGAAATATTGGCTTCCAGTTTACTGAGAACAGGGGAGTTTTGGTTTAGTGATCTGAGAAAATGATGAGCGCTCACTACTAGCCCTTCCCCACTTTTGTCTTCCTCCCTGGGTGTCCTGTAGGGTCTTCATTCATTTGTGATGTTGGGATCAGGGTGAAAGTAATTGGAAGATATTGTGCCGTCCCGAGCTGATGCTGAGTGCAGCATTCTTCTACTGTAGCAACTCAGGAGACAGCTGAGGATATGATTGTTTCATAGAATGATCATGGGACTCTCTGACTCACAAGGGAAAAGGACAGATGAGGTCTTTGTACAAATAAAAATCCTCCTTCTCCTCCTCCTTCCCTTCTTCTTTCCTCTTTCCTTTCTTCTTCTTCTTTCTGCCTCTTCCTCCTCCTGCTTCTCCTCATTTCTTCTTTAATTCTAGGAGAGGTGGGATTTAGCTCACCTAATTTTAAAAGAAAGATGTAGAGGGAGAAAGTACAGTGAAAGGAACAGAAATAGAAAACCCAGGTAAATGCGACACTTGATTCCTTTTTCCCTTCTGTCTCCTCTCTCACAGTTCCACAAGGGATGATTGAAACCCTTGGAGAGGGATAAGGGAGGTGGAATGACAAGGGCACCATAGAGTCTACGCTGAGGCTCCACTAAGAAGCAAAACCCTTCTGTCTGTTAGTGTTTGTAATGGGCTTCGTGGTGGGCTCTTCTGTGCCTTTCAAACTGCCAATCAGCTTATTAATGGCTCCTCATAATTTGAATTGTGCCACACCCTCAAATTCTGGGCTTCCTCTTCAAATGGGATAATGAACGTCCCATCAAGAAACGAGACCCTGAGAATGTCTTTCTTCACTTCAGCTTGGCTGTCAGTGGTCCTTGGATCATTGAAGTGACGTCAGTAAGTCTGCCTGGTTGTGAAGACAGGTTAGGAATTGCTGACCCTTGCACTAGATGTAACTTCTCACTTGGGATCGAAACAACTCGTCTCGCAATATGCTATGGAGGTTTTTCCTTTTATGTGGCCTCAGCAATACAACTAGTCTATTATTGCTAACAATCTTAGAGAATTAGGTGTTTTTTTCTTTCCAATAAAAAAAAGGAAGTGATCCTGTTTGCATTAATATCCTTGAGTAAGGCAAGATGGTTTTTAAACCAGTAGCCAGTTGATGTGTTTTATGAAATTTCATGATGCCTACCAGGTAATAAGTGCTTCATTGATATTTGTTAAATGAGGCCAGGTGTGGTGGCTCATGCCCGTAATCCTAGCACTCTGGGAGGCTAGAGTGAGTGGATTGCCTCTGCTCAGGAATTCAAAACCAACCTGAGCAAGAGTGAGAACCTGTCTCTAAAAAAAAATAGCTGGGTGTTGTGGCAGGTGCCTGTAGTCCCAGCTACTTGGGAAGCTGAGGCAAGAGAATTGCTTGAGCCGAAGAGTTTGAGGTTGCTGTGAGCTGCAATGGCATGGCACTCAACCCCAAGGGTAACAAAGTGAGACTCAGTCTCAAAAAAGAAAAAAAATATATTAATTGAATAAACGGCCATTTAAACTTTTGTGTATCTTTAATTGTCACCTCTTTATCTTATACAGATACATTTAAGAAAATTTAAAGTTATTTACTTCTGATTCCTTAAATTTGAAATTCTAAAGGTAACTCATGTCAATGCATTAGAAAATTTAGGAAATTTGTCAAAAATAGGTATGGGTATGAAATAAGGAGATAGATTTGTGCATCTAACCACATCTGAAGGCAGTGTATTTTAAGCTGCTACAGCTGCTACAAAGGACTATCAGACAGTTTCTAATCTCAAGGAGTGAATAGATTAGAATGAAAAGAAAAAACTTAGGTTGTGTCACAACATCAGTTATATCTCTAGCTACAAAATCATGCATTCCTCCGTTCTCTTCAGTATCTCAAGTTTCTTTCTTTCTGAACACAGTGAGATAAGAGCTCACTTATTAGTCATTCCACAGAGAAAATTATAGAATGTGCTGAGAGGTACATTAGAAACCAGTTAGGCCAATCTTGTTTAATTATATTAGCTCTTTCTGTTATCGGTGATAGATTGCTTATGCAGAAAGTAGAGGTACTGATTCTTTTTTTCATAAGTTTTAAGGGAATTTTTAAAAAATGTATTTACTTATTTTATTTCAGATTACTTTTAGGGTACATAGGATTAGTCTACATTGTTTGCATCTGTTAGGTAAAGTTCACGTCACAGTTGAGCTCTTCACCCAGCAGGTGTGTCAAATACCCCCACATTACACCCGATAGGTGAAAGGTTACCAACCCCCCCCACCTCCTCCTTGAATTTAAATGTGTTTTTCTCTTGTGTGGACGTGTAGTTGTTCATCTACTAGTTTCATATTAACAGTGAGTACGTTGGATACTTGATTTTCCATTCTTATGACACTTTACATAGGAGGATGTTCTCCAGATCCTTCCAGGTAAATACAAAAGATGTAAATCCTCCATCTTTCTTTGTGGCTAAATAGTATTCCATGACATACACGTACCGCAGTTTATTAAACCATTCATGGGGTGATGGGCACTTGGGTTGTTTCCACATCTTGGTGTTTGTGAATTGAGCTTTTATAAACATTTTAGTGCAAATGTCTTTATGGTAAAATGATTTTTTTTTCTTCAGGGTAGATACCTAGTGATAGGGTTATGGGATCAAATGAAAGGTCTACTTTTAGCTCTTTGAGGATTCTCCATACTTCCTTCCAAAAACGGATATACTAGTTTGTAATCCTGTCAACAGTGTGTAAGTATCGCCTTTTCTCCTCACCCACACCAGCATCTGTGGCTTTTGGACTTTGTGATGTGGGCTATTCTCACTGAGGGTAGGCAATATCTCAAGATGGTTTTGATTTGTATTTCTGAGAATTAGGGATGATGAGGATTTTTTCGTGTTTTTTTTTGGCCATTCATCTACCTTGGAGAAGGTTCTGTTCTGTCTCTTGCCCAGTTACAAATGAGGTTGTTTCCTCTTTCTTGGTGATTAGTTTGTATTCTCTGTAGATTCTGGTTATTAGCCCTTTGTTAGATTCATAACATGTGAATGTCTTCTCCCATTCTGAAGGTTGTCTGTTTTCTTTACTTGTTGTATGCTTAGCTGTACAGAAGCTTTTTATCTTGATTAGGTCTCATGTTTAATTTTGGTGTTGCTGCAATTGCCAGTGGGGGTTGCCTTCATAAAATCTGTCCCCAGGAGGTACTGGTACTGGTTCTTTTAATGTAATTGGCTTATGTAATCTAGGAGCAGCTTGGTACTCAGACTTTGGTTTCTAAATGCTACTTACTGTATGAAAATAAGACCTGCTAAAGGGAATAGCTGGTTCCAGAAGCAGACCAGGGAAAATAAGAAATGGGCTTTGGACAACTTGAAGGAAGAAATCAAGAAAATAAGGACTAATGAAATCAGGTCAAAAGGTCACAAAAACCAGCTTGAAGGGACCCCAAGGGGTCAAATTTAGGACAGTATGAACATAAAAAAAAAATGATAGCAATTGATAATGACACAGAGAAAAGGGGGGGGACAGAGGGTAGAGGAAGGAAGATTCTTTTGTATATAGCTAATAAGTACAGAAGAAATGGTAAAATCACTATTTTATAATCTCACATGGAATAATTGAAGCAAAGATGATTAAGGGATGCTAAACTCATTGTGAAAAATTATTGGGCACTAGGACAGCGACATGGCACCAAACTGCCTTCTTGGGTTACTCCCTGATAGGAAAGGAGACATGTACCTTTCTAATAAAAAGATAGGGCAGTAACTGTCTTCACTGAGTGATGGAGTTTAGCATGCATTATTAATAATAATGGAACAACCTAACACTGTGTGTTTTCTGATGTGAAGAACTATGAAGTTCACAGCATGAAGTACTTTTGTCAAATCTGTTTAATTTGCATCTAGACTTACCTTTTAGTTCACAGGACATACAAATGATGGAAGAAGAGGCAACAATGAGATAAACTCAGAATGTGGGTCATTTTCCAAGACAACCAGTGTACTCTTCAAAAAGTGAATGTCATTAAGAAAGAAAAAAATGGCAGAAGGATTTTTTGATTAAAAGATGCTACAAAGATGAAGCAGTGAAATGCAATGGGTAAAAATTGATGGGGTCCTAGATTAAGGAGAAAATAGTATAAAAAGTAGGCAATCAAGGATATTTGAATATGGAATAGATATTACATAATATGAAACTGTTGGTTTTCTTAGCTGTAATAACAATATTGTTATGTAGTAAAATGTCCTATTCCTAGGGGATGGATGCTGAGTTATGGTATTTTAGGAGTGAAGGCCTGTGTGTGTGACTCCCTTTCAAATCCTTCACCACAATAAATTTTATAAAGGATATACACACAAAAGCATATATGGCACTGGGCTATGACTGTTGCATAGGTGAGTATTCTTTGCATTATTCTTTCAACTTTTTTTTTCTTCCGAAATTAAAAAAAAAAAAAAAAAAACTGGAAAAAGAAAAAAAAATCAATATGGGAAAAACAAAGTAAAAGTTTTAGCATGGCAGGTAGGCTGGCCGGCCCAGCCCCCTTCCTCCATCCATTGAGCCATGAGCATTGAGCCATGTGCACGCCCAGTGTTATTGCCATGTTTTGGAAAACTGAGAAAACCTCCTGAGAAGTTTAGTATAGGACGACCAGATTTTAACATTTGTAAAGCGGGACAACATGGGGGGTGGGGGCAGGGCAGGGCAGGGCCTGACAACAATGCAAACTTTGATAAGCAGTTCTCGATAATCACTTCTCAACAATTATTTGTTATTATTACAGTTTAACATTATAAAATTAACAAAAAATAATGTAAAACTCATATTCTGGCGAAATAGCCACATGGCAGCCCAAAACCATACATTTATTCCCTTCCTGTTCTCCACCCGTTTGTGCATTCTTTCCAAAAATCAGGACTTTTTAAAAATGCCGCAGGACATGGGACAAATTGTTCAAAAGTGTGACGTCTGGTCACCCTAATTTAATAGCAAACCTTGAGGCAGAGGCTTGTCTTACTCATTTGTAGCATTTCCGGGGTCTGAAACCTTGCAGGAAAACTGTCGACTAAAGAAATACATAAATAAAGGGGGTGACCAAGTTTGAGGGTTCTCTGGAAAAGGGAGAGCATACCAGAGACTTTCAAATTCAGCGAATATTTGTGGAATTTCGTGGCTGTGAAGGGGTGGGTAAGGTAAAGATTGGTTCCAGAATTAAGGGGACGAAAGCCTCTTTTTAAATCACTTCTCTGCGTGCAGTAAGGACTATATTTCATACTGTTTTAACTTTCAGGGATAATGCTTTTGTGAATTAATAATCAAAGCTGTTTAGTGGACGCCTTCTGCCGTTTCCCTACACATGGGGACAATTGGAGTTTGGTGAGAAGCCTTCAGAGGGTGGCATGTGCAATTATGCTTTGTTCCGTGGTGTGCTATGAGTTGGGCACTTAATTATGTAAAAGATATTGCAAGAGAGCAGTTGTGTAATCCCCAAGAGAATAATTATTGCCTGTCTTGGCAGAGTGCAAGGCTTTTAATCTGTAAATACGCAATTCTATGCGGAAGAGCTACATGCAGAGTGATTCTGTGTCTTAAAGGTCTCTTATGAATTTTTTAATGTGAGAGCAGCCACTGCGTACGCCCGGTTGGCTATTGTCTTTGTGTTTCAAAGGGTTTATGATCCTCCCCTTGTGGTTTTATCCCCTCTTGAAATATTTAAACCTCTAAGAATGATTCCCATAAAGGGTAAATGTGTCTGTGTTAAGCTGATGAAAAATCTGAGGATTTCAAACGGAGAAGAGGTAAAATGTGCTTTCTGCAAATTAAAAACAAACAACAAAACATTGAGAGTGCTTTTTTTTAAAAAAAAGTGAAGATACAGTAGTTAGCTGGTATATTGCTTACTTTTGGACTTTAGTAAGTTCTTTTTCTATTTTTTAATAGATTTATAAGAAGCCACATTTATGTCAAGTTTTGGCCTCCGTGTATGTATAAAAATGCGTGCCACTGGTATATGTGTGTTTTGTTTAGGAAGATCTGAGTCTTTTGGATACTGTGAGCAAATTCTGACTTCTGCAAAGTTGCCCCTAGACAGAAGGGTCTGCCTTCTGTCCTTTCCCCGCCCTCCTTCTGGTCAGTGTGGACGAGCTGACCATTCCTCACCAGGGACAGCGCCTGCACCTGAACACCTGATTTCTCTCCCCTTTGCCTACTCAAGGGTTTCATTCAGGGGACTGTCCTTCTCTCCTAGATGACCAAATTCCCCCCATCTACCAAGTGCATTAAAATAGAAACATGTCGTAACGTAACATCTTCCACTATTTCTCAAAAACTTTCTTTGCCTCTATTTCTCTGTTCTCCTTTGCACCCAAACTCAAGAGTCTATATTCTGTTTTCACTTCCTCTCTTTCTTTTGTCTCAAGAACCTGCTCCAAGCAGCCTTTCCTGCCAATCCTCCACACAAAATCTGCTTTTGTCAAGGTCCCTGTGACCTTCACACTGCCAGAGTCCATGGACAGTCCTTAGTCTGAGTCTTAGATGGCCACCTGCAGCTTCAGACCTAGCTCAGCACTCCTTTCATCTGGAAACACTTTCTTTACTTGGCTTCGGGAAAAACGCTGTCTTTGGGCTTCTTCCTCCCTCACTGGTCTGTCCTACTCAGATTCCTCTGTGAGCTCCTTCTCTTTTCTGGTTCTTTTGAGGTTTCCTGGCCCCAGGTCCTCTCCTCTCCTCTGCTGTCGCCCAAAGTCACCTCAGCCAGTGTTATGGTTGAATGTTTTCTGTACTCTGAAGACTCCGCTTTATGTCCGAAGCACCCCTGTTCCCTGACTCCAGACACATCCCCAGCTCCTGCCCCGTTTCCCCCTGGATGACTTACAGCTATCTCAGATTAGCACGGCCAAGGTTTGACCTCAGTCTGGTCTTCCCGCAGTCATCTCTCACCTACAGCAGCCTGGCTTTCCATAGTTGGTTTTCCTGCCTCCATCCTTGCTCCAGGCCCCTTCAATCTGTATTCAACACAGCAGCTGCCAAGAGAGTCGTTTACATTGTCAGATGAGGTCCATGCTGTTATGCCCCCTGTGGCCCCGGTCTCTGTCACTGCATGAAGGACCAGGCGTGATACAGATTAGAAGTACAAGCTTGCAGGAGGTGGGCTGACCTTGAATACAAGGTAGCCCTGAGCAACCTCTTTTATTGAGATGGTACATGACAGGTGAGGGGAGTATTTGACAATGACTGCGTGCTTAAGGATTGCCAGGGGCTCAGGCTCCTTCTCCACGAGGAACACCTGCGGATGAATTGCCAGAGGGTCTGCCCCCCAGCTGCAAATCCTCTTGCTCAGAGGTGTGTGGCTCTCGGCATCCTCTACACCATGCTCTGGTGTAAGGCCTCTCGTGACTTCCCTGCCAGGGGCCCTTCCCCCTGTGACCCCGCGGCCTTTCTGGCTCCCCCGTCACCCTGACACTCACTCTGCTCCAGCGGCCTTGGCCTCTTCCTCGCAGGCTCTCAGATGCTCCTGCGGGCCTCCTGCCGGGGGCTTCTGTAGTGTGGGCGACTCTGCCTTCAGTTCTGCGTGGCTCATGCCTCAGCACCTCAGATCTCTGTTCCCCCATCCTCTTTTCAGTGAGACCGTCTTGAGCGCTCCCCACCAGACCCCCAAATAAAGCCTGAGTCCTCCTCCTGGCTTTATTTTCTCCACTGTATTTACTACCGTATGAAAATATTTACTTTTTGTGTCGTTGGTTCATTGGTTCTTGTTTGTCTTCCTGAATTAGAATGTAAGTTTCATGAGAGTAGAAACTTTGTCTGCCTTGCTGACCGCCGTGTCGCCTGTGCCTCAGAGCGGCTGGACGCTCCCGCAGTGCTGCTGAGTGACTGAGCGGCAGCTCCTGAAGCCGGCAGCCTGGGTGGGATGGGGACAGGCAGCACTCGGAACAATTCACTTTACACTGATGGCTGTTTTTCCACCCTGCAGTTTCTCTGTTTGAAGAACATAAGAACGTTTCTCACAGCCTGTTGCGAGACGTTTGGAATGAGGAAGAGTGAACTCTTTGAGGCGTTTGACCTGTTCGACGTTCGTGACTTTGGGAAGGTAATGACATTTTATGTTTTATATCGGTTTTCGTTGGAGAACATTTTATCAAAGGGTTTCAGATCTTGAAGTAGGGCGCGTGAGGGGTTTGTGCAGCTGTATCATAAAATTCCGCAGATATGTGGCTTAGCAAAAACAACACACACAAAGCAACAGCCAAAAGCAACAGTAGCAACTTCCCAAATGAGATTATAATTATTTGCAATTAAGGAGTGTAAAGGAATCTTTTGTGCAGAGGTGATTTTTTTTGCTGGTTACCTCAGAGGTTAGGGTTACTATTATTCATCCTTTAGATCAAGCGTCCTCAAACTATGGCCCACGGGCCACATGCGGCCCACCTGGGACATTTATCCGCCCTGCTGGCTGTTTTTGCCGCCTCTGCTTGTCCTGCTTAGCAGCTGACCCATCCCGGGGCCCATAGTTTGGCCCTCCAATGGTCTGAGGGACAGTGAACTGGCCCCCTGTTTAAAAAGTTTGAGGACCCCTGCAAGACAGTTCACTGGGCACTCATGGCTAAGGAGCAGTATTCTTTCCTGCCAGTCTACTCTGTATCTGAAAGCTACTTAATTTTTTTGGAAGTTGAGAATGTTAAGTTGCCTTTTCCCCCAGTTTAACAATTGAGTGGGTGACTTGGAGAAGGCATGAATCATGGAGATGTTTGTGATTATTAAATAATTTCCATTGCTTGGATTTCAGCACATATTTGTTGGATCTTAAAGATATTTTTCACATAGAAATTTAAAACAATTTTTGTTATGAAGTGTATGCTAAACACATGTCTAGGTGAAAGAAATTATTATTTTAAAAGTTATGGTCATATATTATGAAATGAACGTACATGAAGTCAAACCTCTTATACGTAAGTAGCCATAAAAAAGTCAGGTACTTAAGGTGATGATACTTTAGCTCCTGGTGACATAATTGCATTATGAGAATATACACATAAGGAAAACAAAATAAATGATACTGAGAAGTTTGCCCTTACTTTTCTAGTTCAGATGCTAGAGTGTCATCAGAAGGATGGATAGATTGGCTTGCTTGGTAATGGGAATAAATAATACAAACTTGTGATAGAAGCATACGGGATTTGGTACCCTATCACAGTCAATACGGGGCAGCCACACTGCTTGGGGAGGGAGAGGCCTGGACCCTCTCTCTCTGCCTGGCACGGACTCACTCTGTGATCTTCTGGACGTCAGCAGTCTGCTCAGGCATGAGACTTCCTGCCAGCTTGGAAAGCCCTGTGAGAGGAAATGGGTGAAAGGACGTGGTTTCTCAGATGGCTTTGGTCTCTGACAAGCTGTGAGTTAACTCTGCTGAGGCCCAAAAAGTGAAGGAGGATAAATATGATAATAAATATGAGGAACTGAATGCCAGGCTCACGTAAGGGAAATGGTAGCACATTTCTCTGTGGCCATGAACTAAAGACAAAGACACAGAAAGTAGAGTCCTGGAAAGGTGGACCCTTCTCTGAGATATTCCTGTTTTTGCTCTTCTTGGATTGTTCTGCCTACTTCTTCCACCCCTTTGACCCCCCCCCCCCGTGTGCTAGGTCATTAATTGTTCTCATGTCAGAATTGAGTACATGGGATTCTTGTTTCTCCTTGGTGAAACTGTGTCTCATTCTATTGCCTGGGCATCGTCATAGCTCACAGCAACTTCAAACTCCTGGGCTCAATCAATCCTTCTCTCTCAGCCTCCAGAGTCGCTGGGACTACAGGTGTCTGCTACCATTCCTGACTATTTTTTCAATTTTTTGTAGAGAGAAGGTCTCACTCTTTCTTGGGCTGGTCTTGAACACCTTGGATCAAGGGATCCTTCCACCTCAGCCTCACAGAGTGCTGAGATGACAGGTGTGAGCCACCGCACTGGGCTCCCCCCTCCTTTTAAATCTTTGGTTTTTCTTTCTTGTGACCTCTCCTTTGGGGAAATGAAAAATGAAAAAGAATTGGGGAAGTTAAAAAACAGATAAAGTCTTGACTTTTGAAAACTCATTATGGAGCTATTCCTTTTTCATTCAGCTTCACAAGAAATGGCATTGATTAAGATTGGGAAATTATATAACTACTTTAAAAATGCATGGCTTTGTTCTAGTGGAATAACATTGCATACTAAATTGGTTATGGAAGCTTTGTAGGAGACTGGGGTTATAAAAAAAAAGAATGTAAATGAGTAAACTGTGTGCTTCTCAAGGATAAGTGTATTTCTGGCTACTTAAAATCTTTTGGCTGAGGTAAATCTGAAACAGTGAATCTTAGGACTGCATTTGAGAATTTGAACCTATGTTTGCTGTTATAAAGTCATTTACATTTTTGCTACTGCAAAGATTTGCTACTGCAGCTATCTCTTTAGAACTTACAGAAACCACTGTAAGTTAAAGACTATGTGATACTACTCCATAATATACCAGTACTATTAGTATTAGTATTAAACATTACTCTAAGTGAAACCACCAATACTGAATATTTACAATGGGCATTCTTTTCAATCTTCACGTGTGTATTATTTTTAGAACTGTCATAACAGCCTTATGGGGTACTGCGATTTCATCATACATGTGAGAACATTGCACCCCGGATCATATATCTAATAGAAATTAGAGTGGTGGTTGGAACCCAGATCTGCCTGGCTCCCCACCACTGTGCCATGGTGCAGAGTCCAGGCATCCTCAAACTAGGGCCTGTGGGCCACATGTAGCCCGCCGAGGACATTTATTCAGCCCACTGGGTGTTTTTGCTGCCGCTACCTGTCCTGCTTAGCTGCTGACTCCTCCCAGGGCCTGCAGTCTAACCCTCCAACGGTCTGAGGGACAGTGAACTGGTCCCCTGTTTAAAAAGTTGGAGGACCCCTGGTGCAGACATTCCCATAGCACACGCTGTGCTGATGCTGAGGCTTCACCTCAGTCCCACTGTGTGGGCACTCTTAAGGTTCCCATTTACATATCCTAGCTTGTGAATGGTGGAATTGGAATAATTCATGCAGCTTAAAAATTTTAAGTTGAAAGAATATGGAGTGTTAATTCAGAGACAAAATAATTTCTGATATTGTGAGAATATGTCTTAATAGTACGTGGGCAGTTATTTTCCTCCATTCCTTAGGATTTCATTAAATTTTCACTTGAAAAACCATCTGTGTATTCTTCTGTCTGCCTCAGTTCACGCAAAAGGTGAATCTGGAATTTATGTCCACATGGCACCTTTTTGCCTAGGAATGTATTAATTGTGATAACAGTACCTAACGTTTTTATAGCATTTTGACATTTTCAGAGTGCTTAATATTCCTCACCTCATTTGATTCTCATAATAAACTTGCAAAAACAGTCTTCAGATGAGGAAACCATAAGATGGAGAGGTTAGAGAGTGATTTTAAGGTCTCATTGCCTGGGGTGGGAGCAGGATCTGGAGCTCAGGACTCTGACTTTTCAGCTGTTTGCTTTTCTTGTCTGTTCTCTATATTTTGGGACTCACTGTTGTATGTGTGGTCAGGGAAGAGGATGAACTCATGGGAGAGAACCAAAAGAATTTTAAATTAGAAAACATAAATGATCTGTCACTTGGGATCTAATTTTATTAATACTTTAGAAAGAAAGGAAAGATCTGCAGTGTAATGGTGGTTAAAGATTATAAAGCTGGGGCAGAGCACAGTGGCTGAACCACTTTGGGAGGCCAAGGAAGGAGGATTGCTGGAGTCCAGGAGTTTGAGGCCTGCCTGAGAAAGAGTGAGAACCTGTCTCTATAAAAAAATACAAAAATTATCTGGCTGTAGTGGCAGACACCTTTAGTCCTAGTTACTCAGGAGGCTGAGGCAGGAGGATCACTTGAACCTAGGAGTTTGAGGTTGTAGTGAGCTATGATGACATCACCACACTGTAATCTGGATGACAGAGCAAGACCCTGTATTTGAAAAAAAAAAAACAAGTTAGGGAGGCACCTGTAGCTCAAAGGAGTAGGGTGCTGGCCTCATATGCCAGAGGTGGCGGGTTCAAAACCAGCCCTAGCCAAAAACTGCAAAAAAAAAAAAAAAGGAAAAAGAAAAATACAAGTTAATATCTAAATAGGTAAGTGTTTCCCAGACTCCTGTCTATACACATGGAGCCTGTTTTTAGCTACCCCCCCCATCCCTATTTAGATTGTGGTATATTCTGCTCTCTAATCTTTGTCTAAATTTTCCCTTGGTTTTGGGTTCAGGAAATCTATCTTTTATTTTAGGGTTGGTATAGATATGTTTTCCATTGGAAAATCTTGGGAAAAAATGTTAATCACAAATGAAAGACAATTTTCCTTTTACGATATGGTCAAGAACATACATTTTTGAGCACTTGAAAGGGCTTGTGATATTTTGCCGTTCAGTGTAACCTTTGATTTCTAGTATTAAACTCTTTACTAAATGTTAATTCATTTCAATTTAAACTCAACCAACATCTGTCAGGGCCTGGTGGCTCTTGCCTATAATCCCAGCGCTCTAGGTGGATTGCTTGAGTTTAGGAGTTCAAGACCAGCCTGAACAAGAGCAAGACCCCGTCTCTATAAAAAGTAGAAAAAACTAGCCAGTCGAAGTATTGTAAGCCTGTAGTCTCAGATACTAGGGAGGGTGAGGTAGGAGGAGCTCTTGAGCTCAAGAGTTTGAGGTTGCTGTGAGCTATGATGCCATGGAACTTTACCCAGGGTGATACAATAAGACTGTCTTAAAAAATAATCCCCCCAAACAAAACCCCCCAAACTCAACCAATATCAACAAAAAGTAGAATCATTTGGAACATTTTCTGTAACCCCCGTCTTCATTCACAAAGTCTGAGAAATGAGATCAGTAACTTAAATTCATTTAGGAGCCAGCAGAGCCTTTAAGGTTAATTCTTTAGGGTTGTTAAATACTGAAAAATTTCCTGAAAGAAATGGAGTCCTTGTTTAAGATTGCTGAGGTGTGGGGAGCATGGATGCCTTTTTAATGGCCCTACAGCTCCTCTCTGAATTGTGTTTATGTTTTGAAAAACCACTGACTTTCTTTAAAAAAAATTTTTTTCTGGCTTTCTGGTAACAAAAATAAGTAGGATTTTGTTAGTGAACATCTTTGCTTAAGAAAATGTAATTAAAAAAAATTTCCCCTGAAATAATATTAGAAATTACTGGTTATATTATTTATTGACATCATGGCAGGATCTGTAAATTTGCTCCCTTCTACACTGTAAGTAAAGAGTTTTCTATTCTGTTCTGGTTGTCAATTTATGGCTAATGTTTATACTCTTTGGAACTGGTTCCTACTCAGCTGTCTGTTGGCCCAGTTCCAAGTGCAGAAGCACATGGGATTTTTCTTTAATGAGACCATTTCTAGTGAGTAACAGAAATCAGGCCAGTGGCGCTGCTGCTGTCCAGATGAATAACTGAAGTCAGCTCCCAGCTCTGGCAGCTCGGGCTGGGTCTGAGAACCTGCTTCTCACTCCCCAGAGACTTAATGTCAGTTGTTTCAGGTATAGGAAAGCACCTTGCCAATGTTTGGTGGTATTTTTTCTTGAATCAAAGATAGTCACACCTGGCTGATTTGAATAGTAATAGGCTCGTTTCCGCATATTAAGGTTCAGGAATGGTACTGTCAAAAGGAATTCAGAGCTTCAGCTTAGGAGTGTGGACAGGGAAACAGATGTTATTGAGAGAGAGAGAGACAGTGGTGCTTTAGGTAAGAACATGGTTTCTGAGTTGAATCTTGGTTTGAATTCCAGTTACATTCTTTATCAGTCTGTGATGTTGGGCAAGTGACTTAACAGCTCTAAGCTTTAGTTTCCTCATCTATAAAATGAAGTTCGATGAGTAGAAAATGAAATAATGCATGTAAAATGCTTAACAGTGCCGAGGTCCAAGGTAAGAACTCAGGAAGTATTTTCTATTTTTTGCTCTTATTTTTACTATTATTACCACTATCATTATTTTAATGGGTTTTAGATTCATTGGTAAATAGGAGGATTGACTTTTGAATTAAGGGTTAAAACTAACGACATTGGAAGGATGAGATTAGGAAATTTTGTTATTTCTAACGGTATACTGTAGCACTAAACTCTTTTATTATGCACAGCTATTGTTTCTTCCTCCTTCTTTGGCCTTAAATCTCTTTTGAATAAGCACCCTTTTCTCAGTCCCTAAGTTTGGGTAGTTTATTCAATCATAGTAACCTATGCGTTTGGTTCTAGTGATGAGTTCAGGGATGGGGAGTCCGTTGTGACTGGTATGATGGGCTGATATGTTACAGGGCCAGTTGTGTTTTCTTTCCTCCCGATGTGGAAGTGTGTAGGAGGAGCCATAGCCATCTGGATGCCACATGGAGTTTCCAAATGGACCCACTTCAGAGGGAAAAGAGCTGAGGATGAGCCTAACACCATCATGTGAGGCTGGAATCAAGTTGGGCCCACAAAGCTAAATGTACATATATATCTTTGGAGTTTTCCATGACATGGGCCAATGAATTCTTCCTTTTTACTTCTTTAAGCCAGTTTTTATTAGTTCTCTCAACCAAGAGTAAGAGAAATCTAAGTGATCCATGTGTTTTACCGGGCAGATGATTTCAGGTGTGTAGATAGGTTAGGTTGTCTTTTATTGTCCAAGTTCCATGCAACTCAGAGACCATTTTTTAGCCTCCACACCTTCTATTGTATGTTGAGGAGGCAATATGAAGATAGTGTCCCAGAACCTCTGTTTTGTAGCATATAAATGATTAAATAGAAGTCCAGGCCTGGCTGGTGGTCAGTACTACCTTTTCCTTCCCATCGACTTAAGGAATATTACACATCTTGAGGTTTGGAAGATTGTTTGTCTCTGCTTTAGAAGGTCAAGAAAATGGACACAAATGGCTTTGCAGGCTGTAAATTCGCTTCCTTTTGAGGCCCCTGGCTGTGTCTATATATTTGGGCCATATAGAATGGGAAATGACCTTGAAACTACAAGGTAGAAGGGACTTAACGAGCAATGTTCTCACTCATTCACAGGTGAATAAGGATTACAGATACTCATTGATTTGAACAAAATGGTACAAGAACTAAGAAAGTTCTGCAGGATTCTGTGTGACCTCAGAGTTGTCAGTTGACCTCTTTGATCCTTAGTGTCTTTGTCTATAAATGTGATAATAATTGTGACCATTTAAAATCATTGAAAAATAGGGTTCCTTTATATACCTTTTGTCTGGTTTAATGGTTCATTTAATAATTGAATGAATGAATTTAAATCCAGTCTGGAACCAGTAGTTTGGGTATACATAGATTATTCAGAGTTCTGGTTGTGGATATGTATAAGTTAAAGGATTCTAGTATTGCTTTCTTGAAATTCAGTTTATTTGGCTTGATTCTTTCTGGCTCAGATTAGTAAGAAAATATATACATTTTCATACACATGTGGCTATTTATACTTTATACTTTCCGTGGCTTTATGATAAGAAAGTTTCATTTGCCTTTTTGCACAGGGATTTTAGTTCAGAGATCTGCAGTAAAACTTTCTTTGAAGATGGTTGTCATCTGTTGAGCCCATCAAGTGCCCCCCCCCTCCACTTCCCCCATATAAACCAAATTAGCTACATCAGGGTAGATTCAGGATAGGGGGTGATTTGGTCCTTCATTACCTTAAATATATTACCATTTAAAAATAAATAAGAGTTTGTGGAGGAAACCAAGAAGGTACATGGTTACCGTGATATAGAAGAGGGCTTTTAAATGGTTTGTGTAATAGAAATTCATAGCTATCTATATTGGCCACACCAAAAGGCTTTTGTGCCTCCCCCCCAATATAGCTATTAAATTAAGTTTAGGCTAAAGCTGCCTGCATACATATCTTAAGTTTGGCCTTAAACTTGGTTTCTCCAGTGTGGTGAACTGTACCTTATGTAGATATGTAAGCTGATTGTAACTGCTATTGTAACAAGTAGCAGAGTCTCAGTCTATTACAGCAGCCAAGTCTCAGCCAATCAGCGGTGGCTAACTCAAGCTATAATCAGTTCACCTGCTTCTGTACCTCATGTCTGCCAGTCCCTTTCCTTTTTCTGTCCATAAAATTTTTTTTTTTTTGGAGACAGAGTTTCACCTGGTCATCCTCAGTAGAGTGCCATGGCATCTTAGCTCACAGCAACCTCAAACTCTTGGGCCTAAGCATTTCTCTTGCCTCAACCTCCCAAGTAGCTGGGACTACAGGTGCCCACCAAAACACTTAGCTATTTTTAGGGATGGGGTCTCACTCTGGCTCAGGCTGGTTTCAAACTCCTGAGCTCAGGGGATCCACCTGCCTCTGTCTCTCAGAGTGCTGGGATTACAGGTGTGAACCGCCACGCCTGGCATCTGTCCATAGTTAATCTGAACCTACTCTGGTTCTAGGGGCTGCCCAGTACTCAATTAAATTGTATTAATTTTAATTTGTTTAGAGTTTTTCTTTTAACGTGGCTGACCAGCAGAGACCTTCTGCTATGAAGCTGTCTTTACATTGTAAGATCAAATTTCTACCATACCTATAAAGCCTTATAATCTGTCTTAGGGGAGTATTTGTTCAGGATGTGTCCTATAATATGTGTGTTTCCACCTTTGCCAGCCTCATTTGTCTACCTCAGGGTGTATTATAAGAGGACAAGGACCTCTTCCTGCCTAGCTTGTGCTGTTGCGCCAAGCTGGCCTCTCAGCATTTTGTATGTGGATAACTGGTTAATCTCCACATCCCTGTTCCCTGCTCCCAGTCCTTGTGGGTTCTGGGATGCTTATCCTTCCAAGCACCATATGCATCCTGATGTCGATGGAAAAGAAGCCATACTCAGTAGAAGACATAAGGAAACCCTCTCAACCAAAGGCTCTTGACCTTCCCTTGGGTACAGGTGTCCCCAGGAACCTCACCTCAGCTTGTCTTGATCTACGCTTAGTGTTGAGTGCATACACATTGATCAACATCTAAAAATGTCTTCTCATAGATATCTGTGTTAACCAAGATGAATCATCTTGGCATGTAAATCTTTTTAACAATTACTTGTTTGAACTTTCACCCTTACTAGAAGTCTGACATTTCTCTTGAAGTATTTCCCACCCTGAATTATTCAGACATCTCTGAGGTTGATGTGGTCCATAGGGCCCCATCAGTCTTACTTCAGAGCCTAACAAGGCCCTCGACCTCTCATTGATTGGTTATTAGTGTAGTCCTGTGTAATTCCTGGGACAGTTCCAGTTCTCTGATGCTAGGAGCTCTTGCAGTTTCATCCCTGCTCAACCTCATGCTTCCTAAACCAATTTCTTTCCATCTCCCATAACATTTTAGCTTTTGCACAGAACCTGGCTGGCTGGGCAGGCTACCTTACCCTGGCTTTGTGATGAGCTCCCTTCAGGCCTCCCTGTATCCTTTCCTGCCAGCCAGCTTGGGTCAGGTCTTTATTCTCCCAGCCTTTGAGCAGCCTTTGGGATCTGTACTATTTTCCACCCAGAAGGCTTTCTACAAAATCAGCCAACTTGTAGCCATGAGTAGGCTCAGCCTACCGGGAATACTGTTAAGAGTCAACCGCAAAGGCTCCTTTACTTTGCCTCCTGAGCAGTAGGGAACTTGGCTGTATTTACATAACTAAGGGAGAGCTCTGGAGTGATTCTTCTCTGAACAAAGGCTTGTTCCAAGGCCTTCTTTGTGTCTGTTTCTGCAGAGAAGGAGGGAAGGGCGTCTGGCCTTCTCTAGTGTATGTGTCTGGTTGGCTATTAACACAAGCCCTGCATCATTAGTACTAGTCCTGTCCTTTGTGCTTGGACAAAGCTGACCTTTTTAACAACCTCTGCATCCATGTCACTTTCCTAGGGGGACTTAGTGCTGGGCACATTTTCTAGTTCTTACCTCACCTTATAGAACTTCAGTACCTGAGCCACGCGGAAATTATTCTTTATACCTTCGTGATTGTTGAAGCTTATTTTTTGGTCTGTTTTTTTACTGTTTTATCTTTCTTGTTTTATTGTTGTACAGTAACAGAAGCCTTTTTTTAGTCTTCCTGCTTTTTGCCTTGGGTAAGGTACTTATCAACAGGATTATTGAAATTGTCTCTTAGGCATCTTCTTGCCTTCAGTTTTGAAATGCTCCAGAGGACTCTTCAAATTTATCTTCCAAAAATGCAAATCTATCGTTTCACTCTTAGATTTAAGACTTGACAATGGAGCCCTGTTGCTTACACATGTAAGAGGGTAAAATCCAGACCCTTTCACCAGCCACACAGGATCCTTCCCGATCATGCCCTTGCCTGCCTTTCTGATCTTATTTCTCTCTTTGCCACGCCTGTAAACTCCCTTGCTTCAGTCCCACCAAATTACTAAAGTCGTCATGACTCATGTCAATAGCAAAGAAGCCATACTCAGTAAAATAGTTGAAGGAGGTTTATTCTGAGCCAAATTTGAGGACCATGACCCAGAGCCACATCCAAGAAGCCTTGAGCAAGTGGACTTAGGGTAGGGGGATTACGGGTTTGGTTTTATACACTTTAGGGAGACAGGAATTACAGGTGAGGTCACAAATCAACATGTGGAAAATGCACATTCTTTTGACCCCAAAAGGTGGGCTATCTAGAAGTGGAGGGCTTAACCAGTGATAGGTGGGTTTAAAGATTCTTCAGCTGACAGTTGACTGAAACAGAGGCTCTGTCTAGAAGAACAGGAGTCAGTGAAAAGGAATACTTAAATAAAGGGTCCTTTAATTGGAGACAAAGTACCTGACAGATTCAAGTGGTTTGTTATGTATATTGAGGACCTGCAGGGAGGTCTTGCATAGCCTTAGGCCTGTTAGTGAGTCACAAAGGACGTCTCTAAGAAGGGGAGGGGTAGGATGAGGCAGGTCTGCTCTCCTCATGGCCAGCAACTCAGTTTTAGAAACCCCGTGGGCTAAGAGGAGGTCCAGTCAGTTAGCTGCTCAGGGGGAGCCTGAAGATATTATTTTGGTTCCTATTCACCTATTCATTCCTATTAATATTTATTGATATGGTTTCTTTCCCCTGGAATGCCCCCTTCTGCCCATCCCTCAACCTCCTGTCTGTAGTGACTCCCTTCAAGACATCTCTCTCTCTATCTCATGCACAGACACACACGCTCTGCATAAAATCTGAGAATATGTGTTTAGTCCAGACCTCTGGGCTTACTTGGTATTTGGATGTATTGAGTCCTGCTGGTCTGGTCTTTGCCATCCTGTCTCTGCTCATTCCCTCAGTTCCAGCTGGGACCTTTTTCCTCGTTCTCTGCCCCATAGAAATTTGACCTGGACACATTAAATTGGCTGCCTTCCTCAGCTCATTCTGACATTTCGAGATTCAATATAACTGGGTTTCATCCTACTCTGCCTCCAGCTCCCTGTGAGTGGGAAGTTCTTCATCATTTCAGAGCTTCCACATTATGATCTGTGAAATGGCACCATGAAGGTTCCTACTCATAGCAGGTAGGGCAGAGCGAGAGGTGGTGGGTAAAGCACGTGGTGTGGGAGTGGGGGAGAGGATGAGGCTTCAGTACGGCCAGCCTGCCACGGGCAGGGGGAGTGGGAGAGTTGCCTGAGCTAAGGAAACAAGCAAAGCATACACAAACAAGATAATTACATCAGTGCCACTGAGGAAATACAGTAAAATGACGAGCAGTTGGAGAAATCCACTTCAGACAGAGTGCTAAGGAAAACCTCCTTGAAATACTAAAGACCCAGAGGGAGGATGATACTGGTTATTAAATTAAGTTTTAAATAAATTATAAGGCACATCAGAACTAGATTCTGGTCCTGCCTCTTCTAGGAGACGTCGTGGGGCTGGGTCCTTTAACTTTTTGTCTCAGTTTCTTCAACTCTGCAATCCCTTCCGATCAATGTACTATGTGGACACTGCATTTTATAAGGTAACATTTTGCTCTGGTAATTCTTCGTTGTGTAATCCTCTCTGAAAACACACTCCGGCTTTTTCTTTTGACCCGTGTTTTTCCACTTTTGGAAATACTGATATTCTCTTAAAATTGCAGTTTTAGAGAGCTGTAAAGGCTTGACTGTCAGTATACTTTGGGAGAGAGAAATGCATTATAAAGAAATCATGATGAAGACTTCATTTTAATTTTGCATCCCATTTGCTGTAGCTCCTGAGAAGGTCATTTCCAGTCATGGAAATGTAGTTTGAGACCTGGAATAGAACTTCTCTTTGCTGTTTCAGGGGTTCCTCCCCAGACCCAGCAGTGAAGCTTCTGGGTAGCTTTTTGTTTTTCGGTTTCTCTCTGTTTCCTAATGTAAGTGTGACACAGATGTAGGCTTACGGATATCCCGAGATATGTGTATCTGTAGACCTGATAGTAACTTCTTTGTCCAACTTTGTCTATAAATATATACATATCCCAAATTTCTGATTTTAGCTTGAATGTGTATATTAAGTCCTGAATAGCTGAATGTTGGCATTCTGAGCCTGTGATTGCCTGTCAGAATTTCATTATACCTTTAAGGTTGTTTATATATATGCTCTTTTGAAGAGGCTTTTAAACCAAAGATGCTTTCAATCTTCTCTTTAAGGAATGCCCAATATTGCAGAGGAAATAAATGATCACAATATTGCATGCTTAGTACTCTCTGTGTAGTAAATAAATTATTTTAAGTGCAATAATTGACAAATGTAGAGGTGCTCTCTGGGAATGTAGAATAAAGCGATCAGCTCTTCCCAAATACAGTTAAGGAAGGTGCCTTGTTTTATCCTTATGTTAAATCTAGATAGGAAAAATAGGAGGAACGATGAGGCTGGCTGTTATTTATTACGCACTTACCTTATGCTATATCTCATGTTACCATTTTACTTTGTCCTCATAATAACCCCATCTTGTGGTTGGAGAAACTGAGACTCAGAGACATCAAAATAAATCCTAGCTAGTAGGCAGGAGAGCATGGATCTGAGGCAACCTCTGTCTAACTTCAAAGGCTGTGCTCTTTATGATTTTATGGTCCTGTTTCCAAGCAGAGGGGGGAAGGTACTTGAAGGTAAAGTCCTTTGGGAAGGTACAGAGGGGAGAGGCCGTGTGGAATGCTGGAGCTCTGCAGGGAGTTCTCGTAATGCAAGGGTAAGATGCAACTGGTGCAAGCTGGATCTTGAGGTCCAAGAGAGATTTGGGCTAGAGTGTGAGGGCCCTGAGGGCTTGCAGGGTCTGCACGGGTTCTGATGAAGGGCCGGTGAGTGCTTTTTAGCTGACATGAGATGACCTCCTGTACACTCCAGCTAAGCATCTGCCATGGGGGAGCTATAGTGAAGGGTTGGAATGTCAACTGTAGGAAGAGCAAGCAGGGTGGTTGAAAAACAGCGCAGACCTTGACTAGAGTAACTGCAAGAGGGGCCCAGAGTTTGAGAGCTTTTGCATGTTCAGGAATCAGTGTGACTGTCATGAGGGTTCAGGAATCAGTGTGACTGTCATGAGGGTGAGGGCGAGAGAAGAGAGAACAATGACCCTGGATGAGTGGAAGGCAAGTAGTTAACTGCAGGAGGGATAATGGAGCAGAAGCAGGTGCATCTTAGCGTTTTGTAAATTAACGTAAGAGAATTCTAATAACGTCTGTACTCACTTTGTGGCGACACGCTTTGCAACTGCAACTCAGGAGGCATTTTGTCTGCTTCATTTTTCTAAGATTTTTACTATAATGGGCCACCTAACTTTTCTCTGTATTCCATTTTTGACCTTTCTTCTTGTTGTTTTGTTGTGTTATTATTGATTATCCAAAGGAAGCTTGGTTGGTCCCTAGTGAAGCACTTGGAAATTTTGTTTTCATTGTTTCTTTTAAAAATGGAAATATTTACTTCCCGCTGAGGAATCAATTTGTCTACGTTTCCAAGGCTGTGGCGAATATATGCTCATTAGCATACATATCCTAATTCTCAGCCGCAGCCGTCCGACCATATCCTATCAGAGCTGAATTCAGAGATCCTAGACCTTGTCACATTGGTCTAAGGGCACGGTGGAGTTTTCTAAGTTACACATAGTGTTCATTGAGCATAAATTACTTTTAATTAATTGTTACTGTGAATGTGATGGATGAGAAATCTGCAGGGGGAATGGGTTAACTCCAGTGCAGGGTATTTTAATACCTCATTTGCTTATCTACACAAGTAGCAGTGATGCAGAACTCTTGGCCTTTAGTCTGTTGACTGTTGTGCCTGTGTATTTCTTATCAACAGGATCCTCTACCAGTTTGAGCAAGAGCGAGACCCTGTCTCTACTAAAAATAGAAAAACTAGCCAGGCATTGTGGGTGCCTATAGGAGAGGCTGAGGCAGCAAGATTGCTGAGCTCAGGAATTGGAGGTTGATGTGAGCTGTGATGCCATGGCATTCTACCCAGGGTGACAGAGTGACACTATGTCTCCCCCCCTCCCCCCCAAAATCCAAAAAACCAAAACCCAGGATGCCCTAGAAAAGGAGGATGGCACTTTCTGTATTTATTCTCCAGTTTTTTTTCCTTTTAATGGCTTGCTCGCATCTGCAGGAATAAAGGAGGACTGTGCTGGTGTTTGCTTTCCCCTCCCAGGAAGAGGGGCGGTGTGGGAGCAGGAGTGACCGACGCTCTCATTTGCGCAGGAGTAGGCAGAGGAAGTGCACTGGGAATGGTGTGAGCACCAAACAACCGCAGGAAACAGCCCTTGGCAGTCACCACAGCTGCGTGCAGTCTGGCTGCGCTGGCTTCCTCTGGATAGAGCCTAGTGTCTGAGTCACTTGTTTTCCATCTAAGGTGCCTGTGTTTTTGGAGGACTCCACTGGAGCAATATTGGTTGATTACGGACCTTTCTCTGGTTTACCTCAGTGCTAATTATAATGCCTTTTGGACCAGAGAAGTCCTGCTGGATCAACACAGTGTCTGAGGACCCATAGTGTCAGGACAAGTCAGAGCATAAAACCAGGCAGAAATCATTAGGTTAGAATGGATAAATGGCATTTAACTCTGATTTCAGAGTATTCCCCATGGACGAGTGTGTGCACGTGTACACCCAATTTCACATGGACTGTGTTTGGTGACCCTAGCTCTAGGCCTTCCCTTGCTACTCTCATCCTGTGCTTCTGTGTGGAAATGAAGGATGATGCTTGCTGCGTCTGAGTGAGCAGGTGACTTACGGATCGTGTGCTAAATTGTTTCCACTCTCCGAGTTGTCTTTTAAAGTTGCTGTGTACTTATAATTCATCTTAGCCTTGATGATCACACTAGAGTGGTTGTATGAGGATGTGGGAGGACATAGGACATTATTTTTATTGGTCAGGCTAGGTCAAGTTTGGATTCTGCCTGGTGGAATTGGATGCAGATTGGGTGGAGTGATCAAAGCATGCATGGAAGGCCAGATTCCCTTTAGAATTAACTCTGCATCTCTTCCTTACATCTACAGTGTTTAACAGTAATTCTGTAGCAAAACCACTGACGTTTTTAAAATAGCCTTATATTTTTAGGGAGCAGCAACAGAAAAAATTGAATTTATGGACAGCTGGGTGATAAAGTATCAAATCTTAGGGACATAATAATTTAAAACTTTAGCAAAGTTACTGTAAATATAATGATGAATGGGATATGATGTTGCTTCGCATTGATTTTTCTAAAAACTTCTGGAGGATTTTAGCTTTGTTGTAACTTGGATTTTGGTTAGTAGATTGCCCCCAAGATTTTCACAAATACATAGACATTTAGGTAGATAAGCAATCAAATACATAGTTTTTTAAATACTGCTTTGGACACAAAGTTGGAATCTCTTCCACAGGGTTTAAAAGACACAGGTATTTCCTAAGTAGCAACAGTTCCAATTATGGATTCTCCTATGGAATAATGAATTATTTAGAAAATCATCACTAATAATAAATCATCTAGCTTCCTAAATTTTCTACCACAGGTTCTATAGTAGCACAGAATTAATTTCTAAATCTTCTATAGGACAATTCTTCAAATACACAAAGATTGTTATAATGCTCCTCTGAGTCTTTTCTTCGTAAAACGAAATAAACTCAGCCTCCTCAGTTCTTTCTTCTTTGATTATAACCTGCTAATGATAATTTGAGACGTCTTATGAAAACATACAAAACAGAGCAGTTAAAGATTAAGAGATTTAAAACTGAAGGAGGGAATAGAAACCTTTACAAGGAGGGACCGTATTATCATCTGAGCTATTTTGAGGATTACATTTATCTCTCAGCTGCCCTGAAGTCAAGGAAAGAAAAGCAATTTAATCCAGAATTGAATTTATGAACTAGCTTTAAGGCCTTTATGCCCAGTGGAATTTTGGCGAGAACGAAATTAAAAGCCTAAGAATTAAAGTTATAGAAATTACCAAATATAAAAGACCTAGAAAAACTACTACAGTGACCACTCGTATATCCACTGTTCAGAAATTAGCACTTGACCATATTTGATTTGTCTATGTTTCTTATTCTTTTAATAAATACATGTATTGTTATTTTTGCTGACTCATTTCAAAGTAAATTGTAGGTAGGCCAAAGGATGTTTGTTTCCTAAATACTTCCTTAAATAATATGATCATTTAATATTCAATCATTAAATTAATTATTAATCGATTGATTGGTTAATTGATTAATCATTAAATGATTTGATAAATCATTTACTATTTAATCATTAAATATTTCCTTAAAATCATTTAATCTTCAGATATTTAAAATGTCAAATTTTATTGATTTTTTTCCCCCCAAATATCTTCAGTAGCTTTGAATTTGACAAGATTGAATCAAGGAGACATTGCATTTGGTTGTCCTGTCTCCGTAAGTCCAAGGAAAATGATTTTGTCAGCACTTGCAGACATATTTTTTTGAATTTAATTTTCTGAGAACCTGACAAAGGTGATGATCATTTCTAATAGATATGTATTAAATTTATACTACTGTTTTCAAATTTAGTAAAGTTGAATTTCCTGTTATTTAGGGAATTTTTAAAAGTGTTTGCTGTATTGACTATAGAATTCACTTACAGGTTCAGGAAATGTTTTTGTAGGAGTCAAATAAATTTAAGTCCTATAATGCTAATAAGCTATTTACAAGTATGTTAGGTCTATTAACCACCAAGCACTACATTCTGAATCCATCAGAATTATGGATTGTGTTTTCATATAGAGTTTAAATACAGTGAATATACTATTCTCCTAGATAAATAGATTCCTAAAACACGTTCTTTCATCAAGAAAGGGGAGAAATCCACACAGCTATAAGAAAATCCTCATTTCCTTCCCATTTTGTTTAGGTGCTTGAGTTGTAAGATTTTTATCTGGCAAAACAATATAAAACAAAACAAAAACAATACCCCCAAACTCAAACAAATTATCTAGAAGCATTAAAGCCATTTAAACCTCATTACACATGTTACAGTTCTGATTTAGCCCTGCCTAAAAGAACCCTGTAATTTTGAGCACATTTAGAGAATAGGATGTCGTATTCACACCCACGGGATTTCATTTCCGTGCAGAGTTCACGTGACGATGATTACCTATGACTCCCGTTTCTAGGATACTCTGATCTAGAATTTTCACTGATTTTTTTTTCCTTACTTGATATTAGAGTTAAATTTTTCTTACATTTTGGTGTTAAGACGAGTAATGGTTAAAATTTCCAAGGCAGTAATTTTGGAGGACAGACGAGAAGAGACTAGAAGAAATTTGTTCTGGAAAAGTCGTGTATTATTTCAGTGTTGACATACATTCATCTCAATAAATTTATTCCTCTAGTAGAAAAACAGAAAAAAGGAAGGAACCAAGGGGATTTGGTTATAGTTCTGTGGATTTTCCCCTTTTGATTTAAGTTGTGTTGTTGTTATATCCCTTAAAAGTAAGTTACAAATCTGACAATAATTCCCTAAATAAGAAAATGATAACATTTTATATGTGTATCTTCTTCATTACAGAGCCAGAGTGGTTGTGGTGTGTAGTGTAATATTTTCTTTACTTTCATTCTTATTTACTTTATACTATTTCTTAAATAAATAGAATCTGTCCCTGTTTAGGGTCTTGTCAATATTACGTAGTTGTATCCTCTTGTTTTTCATGAAAATTTCCCATGTAGGTCAAGTGTGGTGGCTCACGCTTATAATCCTAGCACTCTGGGAGGCTGAGGCAGGAGGATGGCTTGTGCTCAGGAGTTTGAGACCAACCCGCGCCAAGAGCAAGACAGTCTCTACTAAAAATAGAAAAAATTAGCCAGGTGTCATGGAGGATGCTGTAGTCCCAGCTACTCAGGAGGCTGAGACAGGAGGATTGCTTGAACCTAGGAGTTTGAGGTTGCTGTGAGCAAGGCTGAGGCCACAGCACTCTGGCCTGGGCAGCAGAGTGAGACTTTAAAAAGATTAAATGTCTTTAAAAAATGTTTGAAGATTAAGTGTCTTTAAAAAAAAAAAAAAGGAAAAGGAAAGAAAAATTTCCCATGTAATCCATACAGCTTTCTTCCACATTTTTTTTTCTCTCTCTCTAGCACTAGCAAGATCTAAAAAGAATCTGGAAAGCACCCTCATTCCCCCTTTTGGCAGCCCAGCAAAGTCTTCAGTAAAATTGAAAGTTCTTTTTCTGAAGTAAGAATCAGGCACAGTCAATACCTTCTCCCCTTTCATTCTGCATTCGCTCTGCATATTTTATGACAAAAGTTTTTAGTTTTGTTACAGAAAAAAATACAAAGTTCAGATGTGCCAAAAAGAACATCCCCCCAAGATCTATAGTAGTTGAAAAAGTGCTGAAGTAGAATTTTTTCCACACTTAATCTCTTCTTTTGTTCCTAAGTCTGCACCAGTCACTGTCTTGGTAAATAAGTTAGGATGGTCTACGAAGTTTTAACGAAACTCAAAATTCCTATTTAATTTAGGATTTCTAATCTGAATAGTAAAACAGTAAGTACGATATTAATTTATTGTTAGGGACTTTAGTCCTCCTTTAGGAGATGATTCATTTATTTTTGGGCTAAAACGAATAGAGTTGATATGCTAGCAATTTTATAAAACCAAGGCAGGCTCGATGTTCATGGCACATACATTTACACTGTGAAAGTGTAGCTTTCTAGATTTTTATTTAGGAGAACATTGGCACGTAGGATCATAAAATCCCAGGGCAGTTAGGATTTCAGCAATGATTATAGTTCATTTATCAAGAAAATCAAGTTAAGGAGGAAAAGAATTATTTCTCACTATGAGCTGAATTATTTTATTGACTTTGTACAGAGTCTGGGAGCGTTCAAACAGAGGATGATGCTATGTGTAAGGTCTCTGGCATAATGTGCTAGAAAAATGTTAGTTGATAAAATATATGTTTAAGCTTAACGTATTGGACAGAGGCAGTTCGTGTCTTATTTCTGTTTACATATTGTTCCTCTTTCTTTAAATGTCCCTTCTCATACAGTTTGTATTGCATAAACCGTATCAATTTGAGGCTAAAGATATATATTTAATCTTTTTGAGGAACCAAGTAAGAGTTAAAGAGGGATGAAAATAGAGATAAAGCAACATTCTTAGAGCATTTAGTAATGAGTAGCTGCGTTATAATCCATGACCCTTTTAGAATTAGATGATATATAGGTGCAACCATGTGAAATTGTCAATAGTTGACAAAAATTGCAATTTCTTGTGGTTTTACTTAGTACTTTGAACAAGGTAACTTTAAGAACTCAGTGTAGATGATGGAGTAGATGTTTCTGTAAGACTTTTTTCGTTGTTGTAAAAATATAACCAAATGAATATAAGTTGTAGGGAGTGAGATTTTCCTTTAAACATTTTTCTCCAAAGAGGGACTCAGAAGCAGGGTTGCGTGTAATAGAAAAGATTCTTAAAATTAGTCAGGACTCCTGAGTCTGCAGAGTAACTTGAAGAGTTTTCTGTTCTGTCTCTTAGTGATGATTACTTAACCTCTCATTTGTTAAATTACTTCTTCCCTAGTCAACAAGAATTCAGTGTTGATTATTTGGAAATCCAAATTATCATGAATTGGTCTTGGTTTTAGTAGGGTATGTGTGTTAATTAGCACAAAGTCTATACTTATCTGTCTGACTTTTGGGAAGTTGCATTTCTACATTGGGAATTAATTACCCTTAGTAATTACTGCTTAATATTGTTTTGTCTGATCCAGCAAATTTTAATTCCCTCAAGAATTTTGGTAGCAAAGCTAGACAAAAATTTCTTTTCCAGATCTTTATTGAATTTCCAGAAAAGAAAAAAAATTATAAATGGGAGTTAAGCATAAAATTTTCTTTTGTGGGGAAAAGATCCCCTATTTAACAAATGGTGCTGGGCGAACTGGCTGGCAACCTGTAGAAGACTGAAACTGGACCCACACCTTTCACCATTAACTAAGTTAGACTCTCACTGGATTAAAGATTTAAACTTAAGACACGAAACCATAAAAATACTAGAAGAAAGTGTAGGGAAAACCCTTGAAGAAATCGGCCTGGGTGAAAATTTTATGAGGAGGAACCCCTGGGAAATTGAAGCAACATCAAAAATACACTATTGGGACCTGATCAAACTAAAGAGCTTCTGCACAAGCAAGAACACAGTAAATAAAGCAAGCAGACAGCCCTCAGAATGGAAGAAGATATTTGCTGGTTATGTCTCCAACAAAGGTTTAATATCCAGAATCCATAGAGAACTCAAACGTATTAGCAAGAAGAAAACGAGTGATCCCATCTCTGGGTGGGCAAGGGACTTGAAGAGAAATTTCTCTAAAGAAGATAGGCGCATGGCCTACAGATATATGAAAAAATGCTCATCATCCTTAATCATCAGAGAAATGCAAATCAAAACTACTTTGAGATAATACCTAACTCCAGTAAGATTAGCCCATATCACAAAATCCCCAAACCAGAGATGCTGGTGTGGATGTGGAGAAAAGGGAACACTCCCACACGGCTGGTGGGAATGTAAACTAATACGTTCCTTTTGGAAAGACATCTGGAGAACACTGAGAGAACTAAAAATAGACCTGCCATTTGATCCTGTAATTCCTTTATTAGGTATATATCCAGAAGACCAAAAACCACATTACAACAAAGATATTTGTATCAAAATGTTTATTGCAGCCCAATTCATAGTTGCCGGATCATGGACGAAACCCAAGTGCCAACTGATCCATGAATGGATCAATAAACTGTGGTATGTGTACACCGTGGAATACTGTGCAGCCATAAAGAAAGATGGAGACTTTACCTCCTTCATGTTTACATGGATGGAGCTGGAAAATGTTTTTCTTAGCAAAGTATCACAAGAATGGAAGAAAAAGTATCCAATGTACACAACCCTACTATGAAACTAATTTATAGCTTCATATGAAAGCTATAACCTAATTATAGCCTAAGAATTTGGGGAGGGGGAGGGAAGGGGGGTGGATGGGTGGAGGGAGGGTGATTGGAGGGATCACCTCTATGGTTTATCTTACAAGGGTACAAGTGAATCTTTCTAAAAGTAGAATATAAATGTCTTAACACAATAAGAGAATGACATAAAGACTATATTAATCAGTTTGATGAAAGTATTTCAAATTGTATATGAAAACATCACACTGTACCCCATGATTGCATTAATGTACACAGCTATCATTTAGTAAAAAAGAAAAAAAAAGATTTTTTTTTCCTGCTCCCTGGATTTATAAACCCAGGGTGGCCCTTATCTGGCATCCTATTTTTATTTTTAAGAGACAGAATCTGCTCTGTTGCCTGGGCTGGAGTGCAATGGTGTGATCACAGCTCACTGCAACCTCCAACCCATAGGCTCAAGCAATCTTCCTATCTTAGCCTCCCAAGCAGCTTGGACTATAAAAGTATGTGCCACTATACCTGGCTAATTTTTTTGTTTTTTAAATTTTTATTTGCTTATGTTATTTCAATAGACTTAGGGGGTTAAGTATCTTTTGTTACCTGGATGAATGAACATAATGCTGAAGTCAGGGCTTTTAGTGAATCCATCACCAGATATTGTGGATACAGATTCTGGTGAAGGGATAAAAAAATTACTGGCTGACTGAAATTTCTTTTTTTGTAGAGATAAGGTCTTGCTTTGTTGTGCAGGCTACTACAGATACAGAGCCTGCTTAATTCTCTTGATCATGTGCAGAACTTAAAATTAACACATGTTCCCTATTTATAGTAGTATTACAAAAACCAACTAGACTGATTTTGTTTAGATTTTGTTTAGAATATTTTAGTTAGTAGTCTTGTCACTTTAGCATGTATTTTTTTTTATTTGAGAATATTAGCAGAGTACAAATCTTTTGGTTACATAAATTGCTTTTATTCAGTTTGAGTCAAAGTTGTAAGTGTGCCCATCACCCAGTTTGCCTGCATCGTACTGTTAGGTATGAATTTAACTCTATCCTCCTGTCCCCCCCATTGTGCGCTTTCTGTTGAGTTTTATTACCAAATGTGCATACAGCTGTTGATCAATTAGTTCAATTAGTTCCAATTTAATGTTACCTATGGTGTTTGTTTTCCCATTATTATGATACTTCGTTTGGAAAGATGGTCTCCATTTCCATCCAGGTTGTTAGAAAAGGTGTTAGTTCATCATTTTTTTTATGGTTGAGTAGTACTCCATGGCATACATACACACATTTCATTGATTCACTTTTGTACTGATGGCCACATGGGTTGATTTGACATCTTTGTGATAGTTAAATGTGCTATAATAAACATTCAAATGCATGTACTTTTTTGATAAAATGTCATTTTCTTTTTCCTTTGGGTAAATACCCAATGGTGGGATTGCAGGATCAAACGCTAGGTCTACTTTTAGTTCTTTGAGGTTTCTTCATATGACTTTCCATAAAGTTAGTACTAGTTTGCAGCCTCATCAACAGTGTGTAAGGGTTCCTTTCTCTCCATCTGTGCCAGCATCTGTTGTTTTGGGATTTTTTTTGATAAAAGTCATTCTCACTGGAGTTAGGTGATACCTCCCTGTGATTTTGACTTGCACTTTCCTGATGATGAGAGAAGCTGAGCATTTTCTCACATGTTTATTGGCCATTAGTCTGTGTTCCTTTGGAAAGCTCGTGTTTATGTCTTTTGGCCACATTTTTATGGAATTATTTGATTTTTTTTCTCTGATTTGCTTGAGTTCTTTATTGGTTTTATAGCATGTAAATAGTTTCTTACCTTCGATAGGTTATCTGTCCATTCTATTGAGTGATTCCTTGGTTGTGCAGAAGCTTTTAAATTTAATCAGGTCTCATTTGTTAATTTTTATTATTGCTGTGATTGCTGTTGGGGTCATCTTTATAAATTCTTTACCTAGGCTAATGTCTATAAGAGTTTTTCTGAAATTTTCTTCTAGAACTCTTAAAGTTTCATGCCCTATGTTTAAGTCTTTTATGCACTGTGAACTAATTTTTGTGAGTGTTGAGAGGCAAGGATCTTTTTCAGTCTTCTACATGTGGCTATCCAGTTTTCTCGTCACCTTTACTGAATGTTCTTTCTCCCAGTGTATGCTGTTGTCTGCTTTGTCAAAGATCAGATGACAAGAGGATGGTTTTATATCTGGGTTCTCTGTTCTTATCCATTGGGCTATCTCTGTTCTTGTGCTGGTACCATGCTGTTTTGTTTACTATAGCCTTTTAGTATACCTTGAAGTTTGGTAAAGTGGTGCCTCCCAATTTGTTCTTTTTGCTTAAGGTTGCTTTGACTATTCAGGCTCTTTTCTGATTCTATATGAAGCATAGCATATATTTTTAAGAAAGGTAATTCTGAGAATGTTGACTGATCCACCAGAACATGGGAAGGAATTCGTGGTCATTCTTATGATTGATGACATTGTTTTACACATCTTCTGACTACATATGATTTCTGAAAAAGAGCTTGCATGTTTGTATTCATACTTAGAAATTGCTTGAGTTGTTAGATTTTTATTGTAATAAGTAAAAATCTCATATTTGCTGTTAGGTGGGTTTCGGCTAAGTTTGAGATGGCAGTTAGCAAGATTGTGAAACTTAAAAAAAAAGATAGGACTTTATTTTATCTCAAGTTTCACTATCTGTTAGTTATCCTAATTATGACAGACAGTTTAAATATTGAAATAGTAATGTTGATTTTTAAGATCTCCGTCCTCAAGACCATATGCCCTTTGATCGGCAGATTAGTAGAGTGTATAGAACTTTCAATTACCTACTCATAAAAAAAGTCATATTTCTGTCTTGTTTAGCTCACACCACAAAACTGGTATGCAAAAATTTTTAGAATAATGCAATACCCTTACTCGACTGCTGTCACGCATTCAGAGTATTATAAATGTAAGCACCAGTTTCTAGGAATAGAGTAATATTGGTATGTATTGAAAGAAATGTTGTAAGCCACAGTAAATCATTTTCCTCTGTCCCTTCACCTAACTTCAGTTACAGGACACCCTGTATTTGGGAGTCCCACATCTCACATCAGCTCTAGGGTCAACTATTAATTACCATGGAGTTATCTCTTCTCACCTGCTCTACCTGCTGTCACCCATATTATTTATGAATTTGCTTATCATGAGTTTGCTTATCACTGTGCTTAGGAGTGGGCTGGTGCTCCAGAAGATGCCCAGCTCTGTTTCTGCTGCTTCCTGGCTGCCTTTGTGGTCTCTGTGGGTTGAGACTGTTGGGTACCACCATGTTAATGAAGTCTTTGATGCTGAGTTGAGGCCATTAGGGCTCGAGAGCCATACTGTACTGTGGGTAGAAGCAGAGGGAGACTGTATTCTCAGCTTTCTCCATATGTTGATTCATTTTCCTTTCCTTAGACTCAGCTGATGTTCCTAGGGGTGAGACAAAGGGAAAGTTGTGAGGAAGACATCATCTTGAATCTTGCCTTTGAGCCTCTCCACCACCTCTTGCTGGTTGCCTTATTAGGCTGAATTCTTTTTCATTTAGGTTTTTTGCTACTTTATGCTACTTGATTCATGGTGAGCTCCCCTACCAGTCATGAAAAGGGGGTGAAGTATATTTGAAACTCATAGATCGGCTCGGTGCCTGTGGCTCAAGCGGCTAAGGCACCAGCCACATACACCTAAGGTGGCGGGTTCAAATCCCCAGCCCGGCCCGCCAAACAACAATGATGGCTGCAACCAAAAAATGGCCAGGCGCTGTGGCGGGCGCCTGTAGTCCCAGCTACTTGGGAGGCTGAGGCAGGAGACTCGCTTGAGCCCAGGAGTTGGAGGTTGCTGTGAGCATGATGCCATGGCACTCTACCCAGGGGGATAGCTTGAGGCTCCGTCTCAAAAAAAAAAAAAGAAACTCATAGATCTTGGGAGGCTCCAGTTGTAACATAATCCCCACTCTTGCTCTTGAGGAATTGAACTGAAAAATGACATTAATAAATACTGGAGATATTATGAAGAGCTTTTTTCTGTGACAGATCCTAGAGTGCTGTTCACCAAACCCATTTCTTCTTTCTGGGTGTGTAGTCAGACTGCATTCTTCAGTCTCCCTTGCGTTTAGATGTAGCCATGTCACCGAGTTTAGCCAGTGGAATGTGTGTGGCAGTGATGTGCATCATTTCCAGTCCTGGCCCATAAAACCCTTGCACCTGCTGTCCACCATGTTTTTAGTTTTTGGTTTTTGTTTTCCTCATCCACCAGTGGAATGCAGAGGTCCTTGAGGTCTTAGAGGATGGTGAAGGCACAGAAAGGATGGATGCCACTGAATCACCATGAAGAGTTGCCTGCTAATCAGGAATACTTGTTGGATTATTTTGTGAATGCAAATCAACTTTTAGCATGTTACAACACTGAAATTACAAGTTTATTTGCTACATCAGTTCATTTTACCATTTCACATAATTTTTTGTGCAGTTCTCAACCTTTTTCACCCTCACACGCCTGAGAGATGAGACACTCCCATCATATTCATGATTCGCTATGGCAGGGAGAAGATCGTCTCAAAGTCATGGAGGTCCCTATAATCGCATGTTGAAAAAGCAATTGAACAGGTGAATTGCAGAGAAATGTCAATTGATTTGGCAATAATTAGACCACTGTTGGAACAGTTTCACTTGAGGGGAGGTGGCAGGAGACAAAATTGCAGAAGCATGAAAGACAAGTAGCAGAGGAGACAGTGAATGAAGTCTGATATGTTAGGTCTCAGTGACACAATCATAGGATCACAGAATGCGTGGAAAACAGAAGAGTTGTTTACTGTGGAGCCATTTGTTAAAAGATCTCAAGGACTATGGCCGCTCATGCCTGTACTCTCGGCACTTTGTGAGGCCAAGGTGAGAGGTCAGGAGCTTCAGAGCAGCCTGAACAACACAGCAAGACCCTATCTCTTAAAAAAAAAAAAAGATAAATGAAAACCAAATAGGGATTACTACTTTTACTATTTATTTCCCATATGTAAGAAAGCGTATCCTGTGCAATGATTTTCAGTCAAGATGAACATTTTTAAGCAGTCACAGGATGAATTCAAAACAAACAAAAAGATCTCAGTGGCATGGTGAGAAGAAGGTAGCCATCTCTCTCTGTTTGCCCAGGGTATTGTTGGTTTATGAGTGATCACCTAGAATAATTATTAATCGTGACACCTTATTCTTAGTCATAGTTTAGATAAAAATACTATGCATTTCCCCTACATTGTGAGTTCAATTTGAGTACACAGGGGATTGAGATCTGAAAGAGCAACTGTTAAACACATAGGAACTTAGTAACTCATGAGTAACTTGGCAGTGCTTCGACAGATTTCTTTAGTTATGCCTTAGGAGAGAGTTAACAAATTGTGTTTTTTATTTTTAATGATATTATAGAACTAGCCTTAATGTAGAACTGTATTTAGGAACTATCCCGGTGGCTACCTGTCATTCCCTTTATTCTCCTTTAGGCTGGATTTTTTCCTGGATAGTCTGTGTCCTGCTTTTTTGTAAAAAATAACTTAGATATTTTTTTAAAAAATGACATATTAAAAACTGGCAGTAGTATAGATGATTTTTTTCCTCTTGTAGGATGGGAAAAGCCTTTCTAAGTGTTGAAATAAGAACTCATCAAGAAAATGTTGATTTTTCCCGTGCGAAAAAGGAAATATAATAGATTTTCCTATGTGAAAATGGAAAACTCATTACCCTCAAAAAATAACCCTAAATAAAAGGCACATGTGGCAAATTCTGACAAAATATACAATATTATAGTGAATTTTTTCTCCATGGAGAATACAGATAGATTATAATAGAAAACACATTAGGTCCTATGTCCCAGCCTAGATTACTGTATTTAATGCTCCCAACCTTTCTGCTGTCTCAGTGTCACAGAGGATGGTTGAGTAACTTGCCACGACCACCTGACTAACAAGGGGTAGGACAGGGATTTATACCTGTGTGGTCAGATTCCAGAGCACGTGCTGTTAACTGCTCCTCTCCTAGATCAATACACAGATGCAGAACTCATAGTTCTCATTCACATAAACTCACAAACCTGTGCGTACACTTCTTAATCCAAATGACCAATAAACGTGCTTAAGCCTGTTCATAATGATGGTAGAAATCAGGAACATTTTAAAAACTCACAAGGCTTCACTTTTGTTTATAAGATTGGCAAATTTTGGGTGGCACCTGTGGCTCAGTGAATAGGGTGCTGGCCCCATATACTGAGGGTGGGTTCAAACCCGGCCCCAGCCAAACTGCAACAAAAAAAATAGCCAGGCGTTGTGGCAGGCACCTGTAGTCCTAGCTACTTGGGAGGCTGAGGCAAGAGAATCGCCTAAGCCCAGGAGTTGGAGGTTGCTGTGAGCTGTGATGCTACAGCGCTCTACCAAAGCTGACAAAGTAAGACTCTGTCTCTAAAAAAAGAGATTGGCAAATATGTTATTTCTTATGAAAATACTGAGAGTTGACAAAGGTAGAGTGAAATATTGGTGGTCATATCCCTTCATGGCATCTGGGTGATGAAAGGGACTCTTTTTGTCACTGATAGAGTGGTTGCCGATCAGCCATCTTTGGTAAGGATTTACCATGGTGTATCTAAAGCTTTAATATTCTTTATAGTATAATACTTTAAGAATTTATCTAATGAAATAAATATTTGGAAAGGCTCATGTACTTAAGATACCAGTTCATATATACAATGTTAATTTAATAACTTGCAATAAAAAATAACTCAAATCCCCATTCAACTCAAGTTGGTTAAGTGAATTTTCAAAGCTATGTGAAACTGAGAACACTACTATAAAAATATGAAGATTTTATAAGGATAATAGAATGACATAAAAAGTTCTCATATTAATGAAAAATATATAATAAAGCCGTATATACACTACAATCCCAGTTTTATTAACATTGTATATATAAGCCTAGGAGAAGCCTACCAGAAAGTTAACTGTGTTTTTTAGTGGCTAGAAGTGGCCTTAAATTTTTTTTTTAATTTTATGAATTATTTGCAGTGGATGGCTTCCTTAATTAGAAATAAATTTTATTTCAGAAAAATGTATGGAAGAAGATTTTGAAGAGTCCTTTAGGGAAATTCCTGTGATTTCAAATGATATTTTTGGATGCTTGTGAGTTATGTTTAGGAAGGGACAGGAAAACTGCCAAGAGAAGCAAGAAATTCGGAGTTTTATCTTCCTAATAGAGGAAAACACTTCCGGTAGGCTCCTGTTCACAATTTGTATTAAAGATACAGGAGCAGTTTTGGTTCCATTCTAATAAACAGTTCACATGTCTGGCAGTCGTTCCTCTGACATCGGAGTCCCTAGTTGTGTAGAAGTGCTAACAGGTTTGTGCCTCTTGAGCACAGCCTTTCCAGGAATCACCTTCGCCTTGATGGGAATTACAGATTTAAAAAAGAAATCCTCTCTGTAACAGAATTGAAACTGAGGATCAGATTTCCTTTCTAGTGTATGTAGTAAAACTTGAAACTTTTGAAAAACATTAGAAAACCAACAAAACGGTAAAACAGAATCAATATTTTATCGAAATGTTATATAAAGAAAGCACTATATAGCAAACTGATCACACATTTTGTAAGTGAGTAGATTCACGTATTTGCTTAAACACAGTTAGCTGGTGCTGCCTAATGGCTACATTAGAAACGTTTTCTTTTAAAAAAGTCTATTATCTGCTGATTTTCAGTAGCATCCTGATCTGGCAGGAATTGTTTTCAAAGCCTGCTCCCTTTGGAGCCAGCATCCTGTGGGAGCACTTCTGTGTCCCTTTGACTTCCTATGTATTTATAAGAACTCTTAAGAACAAGTATAGGGTATGGAGTGACTTTTTTTTCTCTTGCAAATAAATATGAAAATATGATTCCCTGTGGCTCAATGTAAAGTAAGTAAAATGCTTTCCAAATTTATAGGTGATAGCATTTAATACTATCAGGGCACAGTGGCTCATGCCTGTAATCCCAGCACTGTGGGAGGGTAAAGTGGGAGGATTGCTTGAGCTTAGGAGTTTGAGACTTGTCTGAGCAAGAGTGAGACCCCACTCATTAAAAAAAGGAAAAACCAGGTGGCGCCTATGGCTCAGAGGAGTAGGGCACTGGCCCCATATGCTGGAAGTGGCGGGTTCAAACCCAGCCCCGGCCCAGAACTGCAAATCAAAAAAAAAAAAAAAAAGAAAAACCCAGTGGCTTCTGGAGGCTGAGGCAGCAGGATTCCTGTGCCTGATTCTGAGGTTGTAGTGAGATATGACACCATTGCACTGTGCTCAGGCCATAGAGTGGGACTCTGTGTCAACAAAAACAAAACAAAAAAACAAAAGAAGAAATAAAAAGAAAAAATGACAATAAGGAAATAAAACTAAAAACTAAAAACATAAAAAAAGACTAAAGGTAAAATGAAAATTCACTATTGAAATATAAAACTTGACCCCCCCCCCCCCCCCGAGTATTTTTCTGGTGAAAACATTTCGTGCAGGCAATGTGGGATGAGGTCTGGCTTTCTGTGTCCCAACCCCTTCCTAATCTCCTTGCCAGTGCAGAGGTTTGAATATATCCCCTTATTCTTCAGCAGATTGCTAGTGAATTGAGCAGTCTTACTGATACTTATATACACACATACATATATATGTATATCTTCAAATGTTTTCGTCCTCTGTACCAAATGATAATTCAAAGACAGTAGTCTAAATCTGTATCAGATTAATCAGAGTTATAATTGATAGACATCCAATTTGAGCCACCACTAGTCCTAGTAAGAGCTAAGCTTACTGAGTATTCACTGTATGCACTCATACATGTGAAGGGTTTCACATGTCCAGTCATGTTCTAACGACAGCTTTATTACATGGGTACTGCTCTCATCCCCATTGACATGTAAGCAAACTGAGGCACAAGGGCATTGTGGGCAACTTAGGATGCGTGAGGGCCAGGATTTGAATCCACATAGCCTGACTCCAGAGCTGTCAGCTGTAAGGCTGACTCCAGGGTATCATGTGCTAGGTTGGAGAATTCACTGGCTTATAGTTTTCACTATAGAATGGAACAGGCAGATCATTGGGAAGGGCAGAGTAGAGGTTGATTCATGAACAAATTGAACCAGGAACTCCAATACCGTTCTGTCTCTCTCTCCTTGTCTCCTGTCTCGACTTCGTCTGTAAGTCTGCTTCAGCCCTTCTTATACACTGCGTTCCTTCTTCTCATGGTAGGAATGTGACCACTGGTAGATCATGATGATAATACTTTTACAATTTATCCCTGTGAATAGACTCTTTCTCAGCTATAGTTATAAAAATCAGTGGGAGAGATTTCCAGACATACAGATGACATCTGCGTTAATATGTGCTTCCTCTCAAAACATCCTCCAAACCCAGGGTGTCCAACCTTTTTTTCCTCTGCTGCACATTGGAAGAATAAGAGTTGTCTTGGGCCACACATTAAATTGCAAAATAATAATAATAATAAGAAAAGGTCTGTGCATACATTTTGTGATATTTAATAAAGCAAAAAACACCCTCACAAAAATCAGCATGTGGCCCATAGGCCATATGTTGGACACCCCTGAGAGTTTCAAACAATACAGAACAACAAGAAGAAAAAATAAAACTACAGAAAAATGAAACCCTCAGTGTAACTATCAACAAAAAACCAAGGACACTCAAACTTTAAAAAACTAGAAACCAAATCTCTCTCTCTCTCACACTCTTGCCCACATGGGAGGAAAAGTGGGACCCAGGATTAGTAAGAAACTACTGCCACAGGGAAAGTTCACCTGGTAGGTAAAAATGCTGGAAGTCTATCCAGTGGGGCTCAAAGAGACCCAACTACACCTTGTGTATAAAAGATACACCTGAAACAAATGATTGAGAAAGAGTAAAAACCAGTGGGCAGGACTGTAGTTGGCTCAGTTTGGGTCAGCTGGCCATCCCTACTCAACTGTGGGCAACAGTGTAGAGTGCTGTTGTTCAGTCATGCTGTTCCCAGCTCCCTTCCTTGGCCTTTCAGCTATGTTCTGGGTTCCTCTGGAACTAAACACTCAAAACAGCATCCTATGAAGAAGAGGGAGGCACTGGGTACACAATACAGAAATTAAGATTGGAGAACATTTTCTGGAAATTGTTTTTCAATATTCTTTCTCATTTTCTTCCTGCAAATTGATATTTGCTTATAAGTAATTTGCTACATGAGACAAATTGATTAACAGGTAATGAAACTGTCTAGGGCAAAGCTATCCACCAGAAATATGAGAGCCACAAATCCAAGCCATGTAGGATGGCTTTTAAAGTACAATGTAATTTAAAATTTTCTAGTTGTCACATTAAGAAAGTAAAAATAAGTTAATTTTAACAACGTATTTTATTTTATCAAATATTTCTAGAATCACCATTTCAACATGTAGTCATCATAAAAAGTATTAATGAGATATTTATTTTTTGTAGAGACAGAGTCTCACATTGTCACCCTCAGTAGAGTGCTGTGGCATCACACAGCTCACAGCAACCTCCAACTCCTGGGCTTAGGCGATTCTCTTGCCTCAGCCTCCCAAGTAGCTGGGACTATAGGCGCCCGCCATAACACCTGGCTATTTTTTTGTTGCAGTTTGGCTGGGGCCGGGTTTGAACCCACCACCCTTGGTATATGTGGCGAGTGCCCTAACCACTGAACCACAGATGCCGTCCTATTTTAGGGTTTTTTATTCCTTATTTTTCAAAATTCAGTTTGTATTATACTTATAGCACATAGCAATTTAGACTAGCCTTATTTCAAGGGTTTAGTATTACACGGTTTAGAGCTAAAGCAATAGTCATTTAATAATTTTAGCATAATGAATGAAAATACTACTTAAAATATGTATTTGTACATGTGGCCATATATTTCTATGACTTGGCCCACTTAAAGTATGCCCTGTTAAATGCTTTTATTTTGTGTTTTTATATGTTCATGATACATTTTATTTTTATTATTTTTTAATAGTTTTTTTTAAATTTCCTTTCTTTCTTTCTTTCTTTTCTTTCTTTCTTTCTTTTTTTTTTGCAGTTTTGGCTGGGGCTGGGTTTACCGGCATATGGGCCCAGCACCCTACTCTTTTGAGCCATAGACACCTCCCCCTTCCTTGCACTTTTTGAGACCCAGTCTCACTCCGTCACTCTGGGTGCTATGGTGTCATCATAGCTCATAGCAACTTTAGACTCTTGGGCTCAAGCGAACCTCTTGCCTCAGCCTCCTGAGTAGCTGGGACTATAGATGACCACCACAAGGCCTGACTAGTTTTTCTGTTTTTAGTAGAGACGGGGTCTCGCTCTTGCTCAGGCTAATCTCAAAACTCCTGAGCTCAGGCGAGCCACCTGCTTGGCCTCCTGGAGTGCTAGGATTATAGGCGTGAGCCACCTGTACCCAGCCATAATACATATCTTAAGTTGGAACATGTTTATAGCTTGAACTATAGCCAAATATTATTGCTACTTTTCTTTTAACTTTGTTATAACGTCACCACAAATAGGGATGGCATGGAGAAAGATTGTTCTCTCATTTCCTGCAGAACTTTGAAGGTCCTTTTTACAGATGCCTTTCCTGAACATTTGAGACAGAACAGCAAGCCCTGCCACTTTCCCCACCCCTCTTACAATTCTTATCTCCTTTACATTGCTTTAGTTTTCACCACAATTCTTATTGCATCTGACCTACTGTATGTAATTTTGCAATTATTTCTCTCCTTACCTACCTCCCCCTTTCCCTACACACACTACAATATGAGCTCTGTTGAGATCAAGAACTTTATTATGCTTACTGCTATGTTGCCACGTCCTAGAATGGTAATTTCCTGCATGCATGAATGAATGAACTTAAGATCTGGCATTCACTATTGCTGTGTATACTGTAACTCCCATGGTCATCACTCTGTGTGGTCTGCCTTTGGTACCTGCCAACTAAGCCCTCCATCAGCCTAGCCCTCAGTGATTCTTGGCGAAACCATTACAGTAGCCTGGTTGTTGTCATCTCATGACTCCAGCCTTCCCTTCCAAGCCGTTTGATTGCCAGAGGAATGTTGAAATGCATCTCTGAACCTGTCAGTCTCTGCTCAGAGCTTTCATAGTAGTTTATAGTTCTTCACTCTGACTTTTAGGGCTCTTTGTAATATTCTGGGCTTGTGTTCTGGGCTCCTACCAACTACACAATTTGCTTTTCATTTTTTTCTTCATACACTCAGAGCTTTCTCCTCTGCTGTTCCTTTGTGCCTGCTAGTTTTCATCCCTAGACCTTTTTTTCCTATCCTGCCTGGACCAGAAGCCCCGACCTAGCTTTTGCTGCTTCCTTTACTTTCCCTTTGGGCATGTTAAGAACTTTGGCTCTGGAGCACTTCCCTGATGGACTGATTATAAAAGGCCTATGAAATATGAATAAACAATGAAATGTCATCAAAGCAAGACATTTGGCGTAGGTACCAATGGTTAAGTACCCTGGACTGTAGCGTTTGTGGCTGAGAGGGAAATGTGAGTATCTGTTGAATTGACTGTCTAGTAAAAAGGCACAGGGGTAATTAACATCTTTTGATAACCTATTCCTTTACTACCTTATACAAGTGGTGCCAATCAAGAAAGTACTTGCAAACTTCTTTAAAATATACATGTTGAGGCCGGGCGTGGTGGCTCACACCTGTAATCCTAGCACTTGGGAGGCCGAAGCGGGTGGATTGCTTGAGCTCATGAGTTTGAGACCAATCTGAGCAAGAGCGAGACCCTGTTTCTACTAAAAATGAAAAAAAAAAACAAAAAAACAAAACTCAGGCAAGAGGATTGCTTGAGCCCAGGAGTGTGAGGTGGCCATGAGCTATGACACCATGGCACTCCACTGAGGGTGATAACGTGAGTCTCTGTCTCAAAGAGAAAAAAAAGTGTTGTTTTATAGGAAGTAATAAGTTACCTGAATGCTCTCTAGCATGTTGAAGCAGCAGCTTTTCATGTATTGAATTTAAAGCTGTGATGCCTGCTTTCCTAACAGCAAAACATGGACAGTTTTCAATAGGAAACTTTAGACAGTCTTCTTCTCAATTCCATTTTCTGGAGGAGTTGTAAGATTTCTTCCCTAACTGTTTGGTAGACTTCATCAGTGAAACCATCTGGATTGGTGGGGTTTTTTTCTTTCTTTCTTTTTGAGACAGAATCTTACTGTGTCGCCCTTGGTGTAGAGTGCCATGGGGTTACAACTCCAACAACCTTGCATACTTGGGCTTAAGTGATTCTCTTCCCTTAGCCTCCCAAGTAGCTGGGACTACAGGTGCCTGCCACAATGCCTGGCTATTTTTTTGTTGCAGTTGTCATTGTTTAGCAGGCCCACGCCGGGCTCAAATCCTCTAGCCCAGGTGCTTATGGCTGGTGCCCTAAGAACTGAGCTATGGGCGCTGAGCCTAGTGTTTTCTTTATAGAAGGTAATTCATTATTGATTCAGTTTCTTTAGTGTGAGTTTGTGTCTTTCAAGAAATTGGTCCATTTCATCTGAGTCATCATATCTGTGGGCACAGATATGTTCATAGTATTCCTTTCTGTTCTCCTTTCAGTGTCCATGGGATAAGTAGTAAGGATCTCTCTTTTGTTTCTGATATTAATAAATTATGTCGTCTATTTTTTCTTGTTAGCATAGCTGAAAGTTTATCAATTTTATTGATTTCTTTTTCAAAGAAGTGATTTTGGTTTTGTTTCTGCTGTTGTTTTTCTTTTTTTAATTCTATCACTTTCTGCTCTAATTTTTATTGTTTCTTTTCTTTTACTTGCTTTAGACTTAAGTGGTTCTCCTTTCTCTAGTTTCCTAAGGTGGAAGCTCAGATTATTGATTTCAGGTATTTCTTCTGTTTTAATATAAGCATTTAATGTAACAAATTTCTAAAGCACTGCTTTTGTTACGTCCCAAAATATTTTGGCAAGTTGTAATTTTATTTTCATATAGTTAAAGTTTTTTAAATTTCATTTGAGATGTCTTATTTGACTCATAGGTTACTTAGGAATATGTTGCCTATTTCTTGGTTTTTAGAAGATTTTAGAAAATCTGGGCATTTCCCAGCTATCTTTCTATTGCTGATTTCTAGTTTAATTCCATATTATCCAAGAACATACTTTACATACTTTTCATTCTTTGAATTTTTTTTTTTTTTTTGAGACAGAGTCTCACTTTATCACCCTTGGTAGAGTGCCATAATGTCATAGCTCACAGCAACCTCAAGCTCTTGGGCTCAAGCAATTTTCTTGCCTCAGTTTCCCGAGTAGCTGGGACTACAAGTGCCCCCCATAATGCTCAGCTATTTTTAGAGATGGGGGTCTCACTTTTGCTTAGGCTGGTCTTGGGCCCATCAGCTCAGCCAATCCATCTGCCTTGGCCTCCCAGAGCTTTCTTTGAATTTTTTAAACTATGTTTTTGGGGCTGGAATGTAGGCTGTCATGGTGAATGTCCATGTAAACTTGAGAAGAATGTATATTCTACTGTTTGGAGTATTGTATAAATGTCAATTAGATCAAGTTATTTGATAATCCTATGTCCTTACCAATTTCCATCCATAGGACATTTTAACAATTGCTACTTTACAGCACTTCATGGGGCCTAATAAATTAAAAGTATGAGAGTCATTCCTAATGGAGGCTAACTTACGAGTTGAGAATAACAGAGGCATTGTGCACAAGATATTTACAAGGACCGTATGTGGTGGTTGAATCATGTGCTTATTTTCCTTTAAGAAGAATTTGCATGTAATTGTTGACTGTAGTTATAGGATTAAAATCACCTGGGTCATAGAATTAAAATTATTTAGAAAATCTTCTTTTTTACAACTTCCTGTAGTTTTAAAGTATGTTATAATGCATATGTTTTACTTTTCAAGAAGAACAGAAAATGTATTATGGTTTGTTGAAATCTGATACTGTCTCTGTGTGGAATGAATTTAAGGATGGTCACAATGAATAAACTTGCATGTGAATAAGCATCCTTATAGCTAGTGTGATTATTCATAGTATTTAGGGAGAGCTTGACTAGAAGAAAAATCTGCTGATAGTTCCAACATTTTTTTGAAGCTACCATTGTTATCTAATTGGTTCACCAGACCTTTACTGCTTTAAGATAACCAGTTTATTTCCCTATGGCTTGGTGGGGCTACAAAAAACCTGTAGATAAGTATTAAACATACATAATTAAAAATTAGAAAGTTTCCCTCAATTTTTAGTAGTCTTAGTTATAAGTAAAAAGTGTAGAAAAAAAGGATTTGAGTAGGTGCCTAGTAATATTTTCTTCAAAAAGGATTAGTTTAACCTTAACTTTCAAATATCCTTCTCCCTCGTAAATACCTGGCATGTATGTAAGTCCATGTAGAATGACTTCCATATGGATTATTCATTTTCTTATTAGAGTTGACCATGAAATTAATTTTATTCATCTTACAATCAATTCAAGAGTGTGTTTACTGAAATACTTAGTTTTAGGTTAAGTTGTTATGTGTGTGGTCCTCAATGGGAAAAGGACAGGGTAATCTGAATAAATAAAAAGTCTGAAATGATAGATTACATTTAGAGTGATGTGGTTTTAATGTTTTGTGTACTAAAAGTAAATTGAATCAGTTATTCTTTATGTACATAAGTGATATTCATAGAATGATTTCTATGATCCTTACCCTGTTCACTATTTAGAAAATTTCACAAATTTTCAGATTCAAGTTAATAGAATTTATTATAATTTAGATTATTGTAGATTACCGAGGATAATTTTTAAAGATCAAGAACTTGAAAAATAGTCCCCAGTGCCACTCTTCCTGACCATGTTTCATTCCCAGAAACAATTCATTTTAATTATTCTGACCTATATGTCTTCTGGTGTTTATTATTATAGCTATAAATAATATATTCATGCTGCATATTTTTGGTTTACTTTAACAAAGGCTTTATTGACTATTTTAGGGATTTAACTTTCTTATGATTTATATGTTCTCTACTTTTTTCCAGTCAGCTATATTATTATATAAAATTAAACCAATAGTATTTATTCTGTTATCACTATGGAAATGGTGATACTATTGATATTTAATTTTAAATTCATTATGATGGATAATATTTACATAATGATTATAATACCCAAGTACTATCACAATTATTAAAAATGCTAATTAGCTTATTTTTTTTCAGTATTTATCAAGTGCTCCCTAAGTGATAGGTTCAGTGCCGGGAATTGAGGGAGCATAATGAACAATCATTTTCTGTCCTCAAGATCATGTTAGTGAAAGAAAAGATACAATAGTCATAATAGAGGCATATAAATACACTGAGGAATCAAGAGGAAAAAGAGCTTTATCTTGCCTGGCTATCCCAGGAAAGTTAGTCCCAGAAGTGAGCACTAACCAAGGCAGGAGTTATCCAGGTAGATAAAACTGGAGGAGTTTTGATGGCCCTGAGGGCAGTGGTGGGAGAGAACATCACCTCATATCATTTTGTATTCTGTGCAGTAACAGAATTGGACATGCAGTACGTTCATAGTAAAGATGTATTGAACTTAATCTTTTACATAAAGCCACACCGTTATCTTGATTTCATGCAGTACCAACGTTTGTGAAAGTGGCATTATAGATAGAAATACACTACACTTTATATAAACAGAGCTGCAAAGAGAGATCAAACTTAAATAATGCCACTTGAGATAAAGCCAAAATCCAGCTTGGTCATAGAGATAGCAATGTCCTAGGCAATGAACTCTAGGGTCCTCTGGTGTCTTACTCATTTTTCTACATAATGCAGTGCCTGGAGTATGATTGATCCTACTGTATATTCAACTAAATTGAGCAAAAGAACATGGTATTTGGATCTTTGTTGTATATGAATGGGAATTTATAATGTTGTGTAATTGTGAGAATGTTGGAAAGTTAAGACTTTATTCTGCAAGTTGGATCACAAATGTGCTTTCATGAAAGCAAAGGATAACACCATGGTCATAGTTTTTATATTTCTGTAGACAGACTTCAGAGTTCCAGACCCAGAATAAAGTAAATATCACAATAAAGTGAGTCATACGAATGTTTCGTTTTGCAGTGCATATAAAACTTATATTTACACTATACTGCTATCTATGAAATGTACATTATAGCTAAAAATAGCATTATATCTAAAGAACAATGTTATACCTTAATTTAAAAATGGTTTATCACTAAAAATTACTAATGATTGTTAACAAAATACCATAAGATCTCTAAATGAAAATGACAGGGCTTTATTTTCTATAGAAAACAATCTGCAGATTGGGGAAGAACAGTGTTCAGTACAAGTAGAGCATGCTCCCTGAAGAGTGAAGGGGGAGGGCCTGGCTTATGTAGGGAAAGTTCTTGTCCAAGTTCTTAGTCAGGTCTGTTTAGGCAAATAAAGGATTGAAACTTTTTCAGTTCTGATTGGTTAAAATAGTCAATCACTGATCCAGCAGGTGTTTTAAATGTTTCTTTAAAATGGCCTGTGGTGGTGGTGGTGGTGGGGTTCTGGCACCTGGCTTGGCTCACTTGTAAAATGGTAGGTCCTGTGACACTTTTACATCTTTTTGAAAACACAGGGTAGGTGACTGCTCCCTCACCCAGCTCTGGCCACTTGGTTCTGTTTTAACCTGGAGCATCACCATTAACCACGGGGAATCCATTTTGTTTGTTGGCTGGGGATAGACTTTAACATGACCATTGGAGCCTTCAATGAGTCATAATCTTTTTGCCAGTGGAGTTTCTTGCTTTGATATTGATGGCTGCTGACTGATCAGGGTGCTGGTTGCTGAAGGATGGGGTGACTGTGGCAATTTCAAAGTAGGACAACAAAATATATTGGCTGCCTCAATTGATTCTTCCATTCATGAGAAATTTCTCTGTAGAATGCATGCTATTTGATAGCATTTTACCCACAGAATGAGTTCTTTCAAAATTGGAGTCAATCCTCTCAAACCCTGCTGCTGCTTTATCAACAAAGTTTATGTAATATGCTAAACCCATTGCTGTCATTGTTCACAGCATCTTCACCAGGAGTGGATCCATCTATAAAGTGAATCTCTTTTGTTTACCTATAAGGAACAAACAACTCCTCATCCATTCACATGTTGTTGTGATATTGCAGCAATATTAATACAGTCAAATCTTTGGGCTTCACTTCTGATTCCAGTTCTCTTGCTGGTTCTGCCACATCAGAGGTTACTTCCTCCACTGAAGGAGGAACCCATGAGGGGTGGAATCAACTTCTGCAGACTCCTGTTAATGTTTATATTTAGACCTCCTCTTATGAAAGTTCTTAATGGTATCTAGAATGGTGGTGAATTTTTTATTCCAGAAACTTTTCAATTTTTTTGCCCACATCCATCAGAGAAATCACTATCTAGTAGCTATAGCCTTACGAAGTATATTTCTTAAATAATACAACTAGAAAGTTGAAATTACACCTTTATTCTTGGGCTGCAGAATGGATGGTGTGTCAGTAGCCATGGAAACCTTAACCCTCTGGTACATCTTCATCAGAACTCTTTGGTGAGTAGGTATGTTGTCAGTGAGCAGTAATTTTTTGATTGAGATCTTTATCTCTGAGCTGTAGATCTTAACAGTAGCCCTACAATAAACGGGAAACCTTGCTGTATGGTAATTAGGTTTTGTTATTCCATTTATAGAACACAGACAGAGTAGATTTAGTATAATTCTTAAGGGGCCCTAGAATTTTGGGAATGGTAAACGAGCATTCACTTCCACTGAAAGTCAGTAGCTACATTAGACCCCAACAAGAGAGTCAGCCTGTCCTTTCAAAGCTTTGAAACCAAGCATTGACTTCTCTTCTGTAGCTATGAAAGTCCTCGCTGGTATCAAATTCCCAGAGAAGGCTGTTTCATATACACTCAAAATCTATTATTTGATGTAGTCATCCTTATCAGTCACCTTAGCTACATCCTCTGGATGACTTGCCGAAGCCCCCAGGACTTGCTACTTTACCTTGAGCTTTTATGTTTTGGGGATGGCTTCTTTCCTTAAACATGATTAACCAACTTCTGCTCCCCTTAAACTCTTCTGCAGCTTCTTCATTCTCTCATAGAATTGAAGAATGTAATGGCCTTGCCCTGGGTTAGGCCTTGGCTCGAGGGAATGTTGTAGCTGGTTCGATCTGTCTAGATCACAAAACTTTCTCCCTACTCGCAATAAGGCCATTTTGCTTCCTTATTATCCATGTTTTCACTGGAGGAGCACTTTTAATTTCCTTTAAGAAATTTCCCTTTACATTCACAGCTTGGCTGACTGTACAAGAGGCCTGGCTCTCAGCCTATCTCAACTTTCAACATGCTTTCCTCATCAAGCTGAGTTATTTCCAGGTTTTGATTTAATATGAGCCTAGGATTCTTCTTTTCACTTGAGCAATTAGAGGCCATTGTACGGTTATTAATCCAGTAAAATTTCAATATTGTTGTGTCCCAGGAGAGGGAGAGAGATGGGGGAGTGGGTGCCTCAAAAGCATTACAGTAGTAACCTCAAAGATCACTAATCACAGATCAACAAATACATATAATAATAGTAATGAAAAAGTTGAAATATCCTGAGTATTACCAAAATGTGATACAGAGATGAAGTGAGCATGTGCTGTTGGAAAATTGCCACTGATAGATAAACCTCCAATTTGTAGAGAATATAATATCTACAAAGACCAATAAAGTGGGCTGCAGTGTGATATCCTACATTGTTTTTACTAGGGGTTATGTTGTCTTTTGTCCGGTTCTCTTCAGCTGTGGAGCACCTTGTATCTTAGACTGTTTAAGGACATTGAGGGCTTTCTCCCTAACACCTAGCTACTTTTTTTTTTTTTTAAGCACTTGGTTATTCTGGAATGTTTTGGTTTTGAATCATTTTCTGAGAGTTTTCCTACTGTGTAAATTAATGATATGGCTTAAATTTGTGGTTTCAGAAGCCTCATTTTCTTTTCTTTTTTTTTTTTTATTCAATGATAACTATGTACATTAATGCAATTCTGGGGTACAGTGTGGTGTTTTCACATACACATTTGAAATATTTTCGTCAAACTGGTTAACATAGCCTTCATGTCATTTTCTTAGTTATTGTGTTAAGACGTTCATATTCTACTCTTAGAAAGATTCACTTGTACCCTTGTAAGATAAACCATAGAAGTGATCCCTCCAATCACCCTCCCTCCACCCAATCTCCCCTCCCTTCTCCTTCCCACCTCCCCGTATACTTAGGCTGTTATTAGGTTATAGATTTCATATGAAAGCTATTAATTAATTTCATAATAGGGCTGTGTACATTGGATACCTTTTCTTCCATTCCTGTGATACTTTGCTAAGAAGAACATTCTCCAGCTCCATCCATGTGAACATGAAGGAGGTAAAGTCTCCATCTGTCTTAATGGCTGCATAGGAACATGGTGTACATATAGCACAGTTTGTTGATCTATTTGTGGATCAGTGGGCACTTGGGCTTCTTCCATGACCTGGCAATTATGAATTGGGCTGCAATAAACATTCTGATACAAATATTTTTGTTGTAATGTGATTTTCGGTAGAAGCCTCATTTTCAATTGAAATTCTATTTTATTTCGGTGAGTGAAAAGAAATTAGTTTTGAGCAGAATCTAGTCCTTTGTCTATCACTGTTTTGGGTTTTGTCGAACGTTTTTGCCACAGTAAACCAGTTTGAGTCTCCATTTGATAGTTAAAATAATTTCAGTTTATCTGGAGGATCTTTGTTCAATCTTTGCTTCTATTCTTAGTAGCCTGTGATAAATTCTTCTTCTGTAAATGTTAGTGCTTGATTTTCATAATTCTTTTATCTTCATAATTATTTTTCCATGATATTCTAGATGCTAAAAAAATTCCATGTATTTCTCATTAGGGTTTAAATGTTATATATTTTTTAAAGTTTTTTCAGAATGAAACCTCTTCCTCCCTCAAAACGACCAGTACAGTGGATAATTCATGCACCCATCACCAAGCATTGACAATCATAAACTCAGCTTTTGAAAGATGCTGGCTTAGTTAACAGAATGAAAAGTATGTTAGTTTGTCAGATTTTTGTAGTTTTTCATGAAATAGTCAGGTATATGTAATTAACTAGGAATTAAACCTATTCTTTTAAAAAGTGAATCTTCAGGTTAGGGTCATGACATGATAGAATGTTGGATTTGTAAAGGATTCATTTAGCTTTATTTTTAGAAATACATCACACAAGGCTTTCTTATGAAGACTGGCATTTTTATTCATTAATTAAAAAAAAACTTGTGGGTGTTGAAAATAGCTGATATATCCATCTTCTGCAAACCACAACCTTTTGTTCTAGCATGAATGCATTCAGTTAACAACTTATATGCCTGCATAATATTTCAGGCTTACATTTTCTACCATGCTGTTTTTTTTTTTAATTGCCATGGCTGAAGCATGAATATTGAAGCATAACTACCTTAGAAAACATAAATTGGTTGAAAGATAGACACAAGGGAAGTCATTTTTAACAAGGTGTTAAAGACACCCATTGTGTTAGTTCCTGGGAATTGGATTGGAATTCATAAATTTGGAGGAGTTCATAAATTTAAAAAAAATAGTAATTTGAAGTTTGCATTTAATTTTTTTTTAATAAAACATGTGGGTAAAAATGAAAACAAGAATTTGAAAATGCCAACAGGAAGAAAGAGCATGCCATGTGATTATCTTTCAAGTTTCCAGGAGACTTGCTAGCTATTATTCAGACTTACAGACCAGGTCAATAGCTTCCAATCATCTTTGATGTTTACTTACTTTCCTGTCTTTAAACTGACACTCTGGGCACTTATGTATTCAGTGAGTCTCTAGGCTTCATCAGACATTGAATTCAGAAGCCAAAGGAGACCTGAGACATCTTTCATTATAATCTAATGGTTAGAAGGAGAGGACTAAGGCCCACAGGTCATTATCCTAGTAACATTTCTCTGGTCATTCTTATGTTGGTCTTATAATCAATCATTTCCCAACACCTCCCAAGTCCTTGCCAATCCCTGACTTCCACTTCTATGGCTACTTGCTTAATCAGACCTACTTGACTTCACACCTGGATGACTTTATTTGCTTCCAAGTTCATGTGTTTGTTTTAAATCCACCCTGTGATCCAATTCAGTAAGCTCTTGGGACTAAATAGATGTTGTAGGCAAGGCTCTAGTTTAGGTTCTGTATCAAGGATTGGTGAAGATCCTCAAAGAGCTTTTCCAACTATGGGGAGATTTTTACATACCTAAAGTCAACAGAACTTGCCGATTAAATTGTGGACAGAATTCTGGTTGTTACTATGCTTACCTCAGAATATGTCTAAGACCCATTAAAAATCTATTAAGAACACATTGGAGCCTACTCTGTACTAGAATGTTTGGAGTCAGAATACTTTAAAGATGTTAGAAACACAAGCTCAACTCGGAAATGTTACATTCTCATTGTGGATGAAACATCTTCATAAATGGACAAGAAAGAATGTAAGAATGCATCTAAGTATGTAAATGCATAAACAAAAGGCTGAAAATCACAGAAGGGAAAATTATGTAAGAGTTTAAAGATGTAGGGAAGCTTGAGATGAAATTTAAGGTTAAATACGAATTGCAAGGGAAAAACATCATTGCAGAAAGTTCAGATTGGGAGTAAACCCTGTAATAATATGGAGGGATAACGTCTGATTATTAAAATTTATTTGCATGTAAAACTCTGCTTGTCTTTGTTCATGTTGCATTTCCCCTGTCAGTTTTGAAAGCTTTCTCTTTTCTCAAAAATGATGCTAAAATTAATGAAGGGTGTAACCTTATACAAATTAAGCCTTAATTGGGTTTGCAGTTTTCTTAGACTCTCTAAAGGAGTGTTTTAATTTTATCTTATTTACAGAACAATACCCAGTTTCATATGCAGGAGAAACTCCTAATTCCTGGAACCTCTCCTCTGGGTGTCAGACTTTTCTGACAATGACATTTAAAGGTCACTGAATTTTAAGAGGTGAAAGGAACTTCTTTTGAAAGGAGGATCTAGGTCTTTAAGAAGTTACAAGTAGTTTTACTACATTAGCAACACGAAGTGCTTATACATATTGTTTTATTTAAATTTTTGTCTTTAAATGAAATAAAACATACATGGCGTGTGAAATAGCAGATATCTTAACTCTGAGATGGTTATGGGAACAATCATCTCACAGGGCCATATGAAAGGCCCCTTGTTTGTTCTGATTAAAAGATATGGAGCAAGTCTGTGATCTGTTTTGACATTCAGCATGTTCCATAATTACTCTTAAAAAACTTGTAAGCTAGACTTTCATATTACAAATACCTTTTTCTCAAGATTTAAACATTTTCCATTTTGTTCTCATCCATGCATTCAACTTTCTGGGTGGATATCTTGGGCTAAAGCAAATAAAGTGAACTTTGGTAGGTTACTGGTAAAACTACAGCTGCCCAATGTTTCCATTCTGAGAAGAAAACAAATGTGGTTCTTTTATAGGAAATACTGTATAGGACTGTGGTTTATGCAAAGGAAATGACCACAAAGAAACTAAAATACTGTCAGTACTTAATGGTGCATTTTATGCTTGAAGTAAAAAATGGGCCGGCATAAATAAAGCTTACTCCTAGTTTTGTGTTCAGAATTAATTCTAATACACTTTTACGTGGCGCGTGGTAATGACTTTGTGTCTTTATGTGGCTTGCTGACAGAGTGCAGCTAGGAGAGGAGACCACACAAAAGGCTGTCTAAATCATGGGAGCAGATGGTTGAGAGACAGTTGTTTGAATTTAACAGTATCACACAATGAGTCAGCCCAGACTCAAAACACAGTAGGTGACGGCGCTTACAACAGCACTGTCTCCTCTGGAGACTAGCAGTAGATTCGTAATTGACCTATTGTAATTCTTTTTCACAAATCATTTCGTCTGTTTTGCTAACATCTCTCTGTAATTGGCTCATCAGGGCAAATGGACCGGTTGACGCAGCAGGAAGGGAGAGCAGTGTAGGAGAGCAGTGTGTGCCTGCGGCTCTCTAGCCTTGTGATTTGGGGCCTGAGAGCCTGCTTTTTAGAATTCTCAACATTTACACACCTTCATCAAGTAAGGCTGAAAGGGTCTTTGGCAGTGATGCAGTCCAGACCTCTCCTGTTGCAGGTGTGTCACACGTCACCTTACATTTTCAAGGTTGATCACTGTGATGAGCAGGGTCATGGCCTCCCAAAGATGTTCATGTCCTCATTCCCAGAAACCGTGGCTATGTTCCCACACATGGCAAAGGGGGCTCTGCAGGTGCAATAAAGGTAAGGATGTTGGGCTGGGGAGATAATCTGGGTATGCCCAGTGTAATCATATGAGTCCTTGAGAGGTAGACCACACTACTGTCTCTGAAGATGGGGGAAGAAGACCATGTGCCAAAGATTGTTTTGTGTTCAGAATTAATTCTAATAGACTTTAACGTAGAGAGTGGTAAGGAAGAGGGTTTGGGAGAAGGCACGGAGTCGAGTCGGGCTTTTCTTTCCGTTCCTTCCAGGGTAAGCAGTTCTTTCATTCCATCTATGTCTGGCTTAGTCACAGAAAGTTTTATTTTGCTGAGAGGAGCACTGACTGGACGTCATCACAGGATCGAAAACAAGTGGATACATCTAAACATTCATTTGTATTAAAATGTTGGAGAAGACAAGTGCTGTGTGAAAGAAGGGTATAGAGGAGAAACTATGACAGCATCTTCAGTTTTAGGTCATGAATAAATTATTTTTATAAGAGTTATATGGCAGTTTGTAGAGATAACTAAGACTACCATTTTTAACATTAAAAATTAGAAAAAAGTGATAATGTTTAGTGCTGAGCTATTGCACCATTATCTACTTTAAAACATGTAGGCTCAGCCTGGCATCCTGCCCTTTATTTTCCATTTGTTTCCTTTTGGTATTGATACTGGTCTCAGATTCTATCAGGAAAATCAATGCGATTAATGTAGACACAAGCTCAAAGACTTCACCTCTGTGGCCCCTGTAACAAGGCCTTTTGTGAGAGCGCTTTGCTCTAATGATCGGTTGACCTGTCTGTGGAGTCTCATAAAGCTCAAGTGTCTGGAATAGCCCTTGATTTTTCACTAAGATTAGAAGGAGAAGCCTATAACATCAATCAGAGGGCTGTTTGCCAAGTTGCAGCCTATTGGAGCAATAATGAAAATACAACCTTCCATCTTATATAGCAATTTTCATTTTTCCCAAACACTTAACAGTATTGCATTGTGCCCTACTGTGTGCTGTAAGGCAGAAGACCTCAGGATTCTTACCAGTTTATAAATAAAACTCAAAAGAGTTGATGACTCTTTAATGCTAGCAAGCAAAAACAAATATTCAACCTTAAAAACGTGCATTCTAACATATAGTTGAAAATACTCACATTTCATAGCAATGAGACAATAACAAGGTAAACGTTTACAGCCCGAGGCCTGGTTGCTGTTGGTCCCATGCTGCGTGACATACGTGTGCCTTTGTGTATTCTCATCTGTCATTGTTGCTGGGGGGCAGGGAGGAATAACGAATAATAAAACAGTCTCATTAAAAAGTGGGCGAAAGACATTCACAGAAGCTTTTCAAAAGAAAATAGACTAATGGCCACTAAACATACAAAAAATGTTCCATGTCACTATTCATCAGGGAAATGCAAATCATAACCGATACCACCTAACCCCAGTGAGAATGGATTTTTTCCAAAAGTCCCAAAGCAGAAGATGCTTCCGTCCATGCCAACGTTGTCTTTTCCGTGAATTGTTAGTGTAGCATCTGACTTACCAAGTTCCCCAGTTCTGCTCTTGCCTTCCTCCAAAGAGCAGCCACAGTGATCCTTTACAGACATGTCTCAGACTGTGCACTGCCCAGCTGGAAGCTCGCCTTTGACGTCTTTATGGGTGATCTGGCCCCTGTTCTCCCCTCCAGCTTCCTCTCTCTTCCTCTTCACCCTTGCACTCTGCACACGTAAGCCCCCTGCTACCTCCTAGTGAATAGTAAACATTGGTCACTCCCTCCCCCCTCTGGATCCTTTCATTTACTAGTGCTCATCCTAGAATGTTCTCCTCTTATCTCACATGGTCGGACCTTTCCTTTTGAAGCTTCATGGCACAGTGTAAATGACACCTGTTCAGAAAGGCCTCCTGCGTCTGAGATGGGTTTTCCCTCCTTCATTGGCCTGTAACCAAGAAGTGTTCCTTCACGGAACTACAGACTATCCACAGTTGTTTTATATCTTTGTTTACTGTCTTTCTTTCACAAGGAAGGGACATTGTCTTATTCTTTATTGTATTCACTATTTTAATGTCTCTAACTTCCTGTCAATCAATGCTTTTTTGCCAAATCAACACATGCCAAACATTTATACTTTTTCCTTAGGTGTCTGAAAGTATTTTTTTGGTCTTCCTTTAAGGGTAGAGTAACAGAAATGAACATTTTAGGAAAGCTGAGTGCCAACAGCTGTAATGTTTCTGTGAAGTCTTCTTCCATAATAAATCTAAAGCGAGAAGTTGTTTTTAGTATCGTATGTCTCTGGAAAACAGCCTCGTGAGTCAAAGAGGTACCTCTCACCACGTGACGTGCACAAGATAGTGGATTTTACTGGCAGCTGCCTTTTTGTACCTTTACTTATCAAGGTCATTAGGAAGTTTGCATTCTTTTCTTTCTATTAGATAGGAATAAGGAAAGTTGCCCCTTATTAGACATTGTAAGGAGACTGGGCTGTTGTTTCCTCTTCTAAGTATATTGGGCTGGAAGGATTTTTAAAAATGAGTTATCAGAGAAATGAAGGTCAGTTGTTTTTGTATAACTGAGAAAAGGATTTAAGAAAAATAAAGAGCCAGTTGCTCTAAAGGTTATCACAGATTTAAATCCTCCAATCCTCACATTTCCATGTTGATGAGACAGTTTGCAGGAAGTATTTGACAGTGCATTTTTTTTTAAAGCTGTACTACAAAAAGGCGCACAACAAAATCTCCCACCCTCATTTTCCCATTTAAAATTTTTAAAAAGTATCTATTTACATTACCCTAAAAAGCACAATTTGAGGCATCCATATTCTCATCACCAAGATTTAAGAGATATTAACATTTTGTCACATTTATTTCTTATCATTTTTTCTCTTTTTAGACTTAGAAGTAGTTATTTGTGCAGCCAAAGTTTCCATTTGTTAATGTATGAGATTTTAGCCATGATTTTTCTTTTCTCTTCTTCCCTTGAATTGAATATATATATATTCTATATGTTGAATATATACATATTCTATCTGTATGATTGCAGGGTAAGACATAGTTATTATTTGGAAGAAGTTGATGATAATTTTGACATTTTGAAGGAGAAGAGATAGAATGTTATATTGTTAAAAACAAAATATCTTGTTTCCTTGAGGCAACCTGTTTGCTGTTTCAGCTGGAGCCCTGGATCAGAGGTTCAGAAAAGTTCACAGCTTCTATTTTCTTTTTCTGAACTTGAGTTAAAAACAGAGATCACTAATATTTAAGATAACAAAATGCCTACCTAGTGATATTTTTTTTTCAATAATTCTTGTCATAGGAATTTAGTTGAACAAAATTCCATATATGTTTTGACTCCAGGAATCAGGCTTCTCCGGGAAGTCAGGCCCTGGAGGGGGAGGCTTGTTGTGTAACCTTTTATGTTTTTGTCCCGAAAGGGCAGCAGGTCCAGAGAGAGGGCCAGCTACCCAAGAGCCCTGGCTCCATGGGAATGTCATCAGTACCACCCATGGGATATATTGTGCTTTTGCTGTTTATGTACAATTCATGAATGTTATTTATATTGCTTGTGTGTTTTCAATGCACATACTTATATAAATGGCACAACACAGCTTGTGTTTTTAATGTTATATTTTTTATAGTAATCCCTTTTTGAAATTAATCCCTGGTGGTATATAAAGGTTTATCTCATTATTTTAACTGTTCTAGACGATACCACTATCTCACAGTATACTTTGTTTATCTGATCTGGATGCCTCCCTCCTTCCCCCTCTCCTCTGCCCTCTTCCCTTTCTTCTGGAACATGAGTCTGTGTGATTCCTGGGTAGTCGTTACTGAAAGCACGATCAGCATTTTGTTGTTAAAAAAAAGTGATCTGAGTGTATTCAGCATTTTATTGTTAAAAAAAAGTGATCTGAGTGTATTCAGCATTTTATTGTTTAAAAAAAGTGATCTGAATGCATTTCTACTAAATTTAATTGAGGAGAAAACGCAGCTGAATTCCAGATGGATTCTGTTTGATTGGCTCCCGGCCCATGGAGACTACTAGACTGAGGGAGGTGGATACTCCTTCCTCGGGGAGTTCTGCTTTTGGGTGTGTCCGTGATGTGCTGAATCATCACTGCATTCAGATCCACTCTGGGGGAGGTGTGTATCTGCCACATGGTCCAGATGGTCATGCCTTGCTCCTCTGATCCCTGAAACTTGGCCCAGGTGGGAATCTGATCAGGGCAGTTGGCTCAGTTAGGAGTCCGTGTGTGCTGTTGAATGACAAATATACTTCCTGGTATCCTTTCTGAATGAATTTCCTTTATGTGAATGGTGCTAGAGCCTGTGGAGATGGCCTTTGGGGAACTGGTCTCTTAATTCTCTGGTTGCCAAATGAAATTGTGAAGCTGAGTCCAGAGAGCAAACTCTGAGCTGTAAATTGCTTTTTGTCCTCTGACAGCTATGTTGTAAGATGAGTTTTTTGCTTCTTCCTTTTTTTTTTGTTTTTCCTCTCTTTAGCTTTTGGCCTTGGCACAGCTGTGGAGGTTTGGGAGTCTGAGGGACGCTGTCCTGTCTGGTTGTCAGGGCCTCAGTGTGCTCTGCAGCCACTCAGAAGCTTTCTCCGTGGGTCTTCTCAGCCTCTTCCCCTTCTCTCCTGTAATCTGTGTCCTTGCCAAGACGCAAGTTGACCCCTTCTTCCTCCCTTCCAACCTGAGTAGTTTCAAAACTCTGCACTGATTCTGTCTCTCCCTGTTCCTCCTGAGCTGACGATGGCTCGGGCTCATTGTCCTCAACACGGCCTGGAAGACTTCCTAGGACCAGCTCTAGCTGGCTGGTCCAGTTGCATGTCTTGTCTTTACCACACACGAGCCTTGCTGGGGCTGCTGGGTCACTGTTCCCTGACTCAATGTACGCTGGCATACCTCATGCCTCCAGTTACACCTCTACCTCTGCGCTCAGGGCCTTTCTCTGCCTGTGGAAATCGTGATCACTCTTCAAGCCCAGCACACACATTCCCGTCCCTGTGAGGCTCTCCAGCGCCGTGAATGGGGCTTGACCCGCCCTCCGTTTGTGCTCCTTTAGGCCTCTTGACAGTCGGTTTGGTCAGGGTGTGTCTTTCCCTATGCAGTAATGAGCTACTGTAGAGTGAGCATCATGAACATTTCCCTGGGGCATGTTAGCACCTCTAGAGTCTCTCACATCTTTTAGATTCTCATAGCTGTTACTGAAGGAACACTATTGGGGTGGACTTGGTGTGAGGGCACGTGGTACATTGGACTAGAGTCAGGACACCCAGGCTAGCGCTAGGGCTGTTATTCAATGATGCAGCCCCCTAAAGATGTTCATTAACGGCTTGTTGGTACGTGAGATGATTATCTAGGTGATCTTGGGACCATCTCGGGACCTCTCTTAGTTTTCTCATTTGGAAAATAAGAGGGTTTGAGTAGGCATTCCTTCAGATTTCTCCTAGCTCTACAAGGCTCGTGGTGTACTTTCTTTCATACATTCTTTTATACTTTCTAAATTACCTACAATGAGAACTTTTTACTTGAAAAATTTGAGCTGACAGGGCAGCGCCTGTGACTCAAAGGAGTAGGGTGCTGGCCCCATATATTGGAGGTAGTGGGTTCAAACCCCTGGCCAAAAACTGCAAAAGAAAAAAAAAAGAAAAAAATATGAGCTGACAAGTTGAAGCACTTATGACTCAGAGCAGACAAAAGTAAATGAATCAAAAGAAGATATTGAGCCTAAACACCAGTGAACACCCCTAGACAGGCCCACTGGCATTGGAGTGAAGTCATTAGTTTCTGATTTTCAATGCCAAGAGGTTTGCAGAATCAGGATCAGAGATGAGTTTGTGTAATCTGGACTGGATTAAGACTGGGAGACTCTGTGAGCTTGCCTGTGGCCATTAGTAATCAATAGCTGTTTAATGGAGCACCGCTATGTGCATGATTAGATGAAGGCTTTTGTATCAACTGTCTCTTTTCCAATCTCCAAAACCACTCGGTGGAATCAGCATGGTTACCTCAACTTTGTATATGAGAGAACAAGCTAGGGAAGTGAGATAACTTGCCGTAAGTCACAGAAGTACTAAATTTTCAAGTCATTATTCAAGTTATCATTTATCAACTTTAAGAGTTCATGTTCTTTGTGTTCACACATCCCATCACCTCTCTCTTAGTGCATGTGTGTGGCCGTGGAGGAGAGGGGGAGTTTGGAGGTGCTCCTTCTAGGCACCTCATATCTTAAACAAATGGTACTCTGATTATTGACAGTGCGTGAATTTCATTCCTAATAATCCTATCTTCCTAAAAGAAGCACTTTACTGCTGCTTTACAAGCTATTGTCATTAGTATCTCTATCAATAGCATTCTTGGTTGTAAGCCACAGAAACAGACAGTGGCTGATGTAAATAGGTAGAAAAGAAGTCACTTTTATAGCACATTGAATGGCTCACAGAGATTCTTTGGAAGAGTCTTAGAACCAGATAGCCAGGAACAGTGCCTAAAATCACACCACTGAAGTTTTCTGGTGATGAGAGTTCATCAGGGGCACTGTCCTGGCCACTTGGCAGTCAGCCTGGATTCCAGCCACATTCTGGAACCCTGATTTAAATTCCGCCACCAGTTGCAGTGATACTGTGCCTACATGCCTTGCTGTTTCCTTTTAGTGAGTCTGGGTTGGTTTACGTGGGTTTGAGTGTAGGCCATAGCTTCAGCGGAGGCTACGATGTGAGTAGTGGACATTTTTAGAGTGAGATATGGGTTCTTCTTCTGAAGGTAGCCATTCTCCGTACGTAACAAGGGGATTCAGATACTTGGAGCCAAAGAGAATGACAGAGGCTGAAACATCTAACCATGCTATGATTGTAATTTACTTTGATGGGGTGTGTTTTTTCCTCATTTTAAACATAAGAAAACTGAAGTGGAAATTTTCATTCCCTTGGGCTAGGAACTTTGGCACTGTCTCTCATTCATCTTCTGGAATCAATTATCACCAAGTTTTACTGATGCTTATAAATCAGTTTTGGGTCTACCATTTCCTCTCTATTAAAGGGCCGTAACCCTAGTCTAGGTCTTTAAGACCTGGAAATTGAAAGAAAACAAAAAAAGACCTTGAAATTGGAATTTCTTAATCTCTTTTTTCTTGGTTTCTCTCATCCCCGTTTTTCCTCTTGGATTCATCCTGGACATTGCTGCCAGGATATTCTTATATAAACACTGTTTTCATCATGCCTGTCTGTTATTCAGAATTATTGTGGTTTAGGGAAAACACTGGGCCATTGGTTTAAGCAAAGATTTTATGGCTAAGATTTAAAAAACACAAGTGACATAATCAAAAATAGACAAATAGGATTATATTAAACTGCAAAGCTTCCATAGAGGAAAGGAAACAATCAGTAAAGAGATAACCTGTTGAATGGGAGAAAGGATTTGCAAAATATTCATCCAACAAGGGACCGATATCCAGAACATATAAGGAACTCAAATAACTCAACAGCAAACTCCCCAAATAATCCCTTTAAAAAGTGTGTAAAGGACATAAGTAGACATTTCTCAAAGGAAAACGTATAAATGGCCAACAGGTATATGAGAAAATGCTCAGCACCACTAATCATCAGGGAAATGCAAATCAAAACCACAATGAGATATCGTCTAATCCCAGTTAGAATGTCTATAATTAAGAAGACAGCCACAAAAAAGATGCTGGCAAGGATGTGGGAATTCTTCTATACTGTTGGTAGAAATGTAAATTAGTACAGCCACTATAGAAAACAGGATGAAGCATTCTCAAAAAGCTAAAAATTGAACGAATGTGACCCACAATTACAAGAGTATTTACCCAAAGGAAAGGAAATAAGCGTATCAAAAGGGACATGGCACCCCATATTTATTGCAGCTCTATCACAACAGCAAAGATATGGCATCAACCTAAGTGTCCATCAGCAGACAAATGGATCAAAAATGTGTGATACGTATGCACTAAAGAATACTACTTGGCTGTAAAAAGAATGAAATCCTGGCATTTCCAGTAACGTGGGTGGAACTGGAGGTTATCATATTAAGTCAAATTAGCCAGGCATAGAAAGGCAAATATCACGTTGTCACTCACGTATGGCAGCTTAAAAAGTTGATCTCATGGGGACAGAGAGTAGAATGATAGTTACCAGTGGCTAGGAAGGGTGTGTGTGTGTGTGTGTGTGTGTGTGTGTTGGGGTACGGGGGTGAAGAAAGGTTGGTTAATAGGTACAAGCATACAGTTAGATATGATGAATAAGTTCCAATGTTTAATAGCAAAGTATTGTGAGTATAGTTAACAACAGTGCATTGAGTATTTCACAATAGCTAGAGGAGAGGACTTAAAATGCTCCTAGAACTGAGAAATTTTAAATACTGAGTTATCCTCACTATCCAAACTTGATCCTGATACATCTTGTGAATGTAACAAAATAGAACATACCTTCAATAGGAATACTGTATATCAAGAAAAAATAAAATTAGTAGGGTTAACCGTTGGTTCACTCAGGAGTCAGTTGACTTTTAATAAAGGGGGATTTGGGTCCCTCTTGTTCTGGATTCCTTCGGCTGCTGCTAAGCTAGAACACAAAGGACTAAGTGAGCTTTGCTCCTGTCTCTCCTATCCAGGATGCCATCCTTGTTCTCTCACACGTCCAAATCTTGCCTTTTCTGAGTGTAGTGTGTCTCTCTTTTCCATGAATTCCTCATGTCTTTTCAGAATTCCTGATTGTTCTTTCTTTGAAACTAAGATATTTATAGTCTGACTTCATAACTCACCATTTAGTGATATTTTCTAATTTCATTAAGTTTTAAATCCCTGTTTTCTTGTACCCTCCCTTCTGTCTCTCTCAAGTCTTTAAGACAAAAAAAGCCATGGCACATACTTATTTTTATCTTAGTCTGAGTGTTAGAGTGACATTAAGTTCTCAGCTGATGATTAGATGAATGGGAAAGAAACCTTGGACATAGATTTCTGGTTAATGTTATTTTTTTAAATTAAATTTTAACTATTATGGGTATATAATAGTTGTATATCTTTATGGCATGCATGTAGTGTTTTGATACAAGCATGCCATGTGAATTAATCAAATCAGGGTAATCAGGGTGTCCATCACCTCAGGCATTTGACATTTCTTTGTGTTAGGAACTTTGAAATTCTCCTCTTTTAGTTAAAGTACAGCCTAACTTATTGATTATAGTCATTTTTGTGTTATCAAATATTGTTCATTCTAACTATCTAACTGAGTTGGGACAATTAAATTTATGAACTCGTCTTAGAACAAGGACTACATACTTCATTGCTGAATGTCACTGTGGTCACCTTTGAAGTACTTCCCTTGGCCATCTGGAGACCATGTTTGTAGCATGTTTTCTAGGATGACCTCATGAATTTAATTGTCCAACCTCATATGTTTACACCCATTAACCATCCCCACTTTATCCCTTCTTCCCCACTACCCTTCCCATCCTCTGGTAGCCATCATTCTACTCTGTCTCCATGAGATCAATTGTTTTTAATATTTAGCTACCACATATAAGTGAAAACATATGAGATATGTGTTTCTGTGGTTGGATTATTTCACGTGACACAATGTTCTCCAGTTTCTTCTATGTTGTTTCAAATGGCAGGATTTCATTCCTTTTTGTGGCTATATAATATTCCATTGAATGTATATACCACAACTTCTTTATCCATAAATCAGTTGATGGACACTTAAGTTCATGTCAGATCTTGGCTATTGTGAATAGTGCTGTAATAAATATGGAAGTGCAGATATCTGTTGGGTATACTGAATTCCCGTCCTTTAGATATATACCCAGCAGAGGAATTACTAGGCCCTATGATAGTTCTATTTTCCATTTTTTGAGGAACCTCCATCCTGTTTCCATAGTGATCACACTACTTTACATTCACAGCAGCAGTGCACAGGGGTTCCCCTTTCTCCACATCTTTGCCAGCATTTGCTATTGCCTCTTATCGTTTGATAAGAGCCCTTTTACCTGGGATGAAGTGATATCTCATTGTGGTTTTGATTTGCATTTCTCTGAGGACTAATGATGTTGAACATTTTTTCATATACTTGTTGGCCATTTATCTGTCTGTTTTAGAGAAATGTTTATTCATATTCTTTGCCCTTTTGAAAACTAGGATTATTTGATTTTTTTTCTATTGAGGTGTTAGAGTGCTTAGTATGTTCTGGTTATTAATTCCTTATCAGATGTATAGTTTGCAAATATTTTCTTCCATTCTGTGGGTTGTCTCTTTACTTTGTTGATTGTTTCCTTTGCTGTGCAGAAGCTTTTTAGCTTACTGTGATCTCACTTGTCCAATTTCGTTTTGGTTGCCTGTGCTTTAAGTATATTACTCAAGAAGTCCTTCCCCAGACAAAGGTTTCCCCAATATTTTCTGTTAGCATTTCATAGTTTCATGTATTACATTTAAATATTTAATCATTTTGATTTAATTGCTATATATGGTGAGAGATAAGAGTCTATGTTCATTCTTCTGATTATGGATATTCAGTTATCTCCCAGTCGTTTATTGAAGAGACTATCCTTTCCCTCCTGTATGTTCTTGACTTCTTTGTCAAAGATAAGTTCCCTGTAGATGTGTGAATTTATTTCTGGGGTTCTCTTTCCTGTTCCATTGACCAGTGAGTGCTATGTTTATTAATCAAATTGTAAGAAAGGAACTTGATTTCACAGTTCTGGGCCAACTACTCCTTGGGCTTTTAGCTCTATGTATGTTATTCTCCATATGGAATTTAATGGAGTTGAGCGTATTTAAAATAGTCCTATATGCATGACTGGAACCACAATGGTTTGTATTTAGTGTTGACGAGGTGCCTACAATTCACTTCCAGTATTCCTACTCTTTGGAAATCATCATAAGAATAGTACGGCAACCTGCACACATCAGGGGCTTTGATATGGTAAGCACATGGAAGATGGCAGGATGTTTTTTCTAATATTTTTTTACTTGTATCTGTTATAGGATTTCCTATGTTATGTATTTCTTTGCACCATCTGTCTGTTGGGATTGATTTTCACTGTGCATGCGTCCTATCTATGCTGAAGAGTGTCACCTTTGCCAGCAGCATCTGATGGAATTGTAATTTAATGTTTTCAGCTGCTGTGCTAAGTAACTTCCTGTATAAGCCAGAACTTGTAGAGCTGAGCCTTCCTCTAAACTTTTCTTAATGATACTATTTTAACATTTGAAACTTAATCTTCCCTCCAAAAAGTGATTTTGTTTAAATTAGTGCTTGCCGTGATGGAAGCCATTGTTACCTCCTCCCAAATGAGACTTTGTGGTGTGAGGCACAGCATGGCTAATTTATCCCCTGGTAGGAAACAAGCTGAGCTTATGGCTTCCTATTACAACTTGAAAAACCTTAAGAAACAAACATCTCAGGCCATATTAGCTAATCTGTGAGATACTCTTGTTACATAGAAATCGCTATTAGAAGTCAGAAGGTGTTTCACAGAGGATCCCTGATTCATAGTTTATCAGCCTTTCATGTTCTCCTTGGATTTACCCTTTTCCATTTTTCTTTGCCATTGTTTGATTTGTAAGAGTTATTTAGATGTTAAAAGCATTATCTCTGTCTTTAATATGTATACTGTTATGATTATTTTTCTGTGTAATAGTGCTATATTTTTACAAATTACAATCTATTGTATTGGTTTCTTCCCATCAGAAGATGTTTTGTATCTTATGATAAAAACTTTCGGGTTGGGTGTAGTGGCTCATGCCTGCAATCCTAGCACTCTGGGAGGACAAAGAGTGTGGATTGCCTGAGCTTATAGGTTCAAGACCAACCTGAGCAAGGGAGAGACCCCATCTCTTAAAATAGCCAGGTGTTGTGGTGGGCCCCTGTAGTCCCAGCTACTCAGGAGGCTGAGGCAAGAGAATCACTTGAGCCCAAGAGTTTGAGGTTGCTGTGAGCTGTGATGCCACAGCACTCTACTGAGAGCAACAAAGTGAGACTGTGTCAAAAAAACAAACAAAAACTTCTGAAAAATCTTTAATAACATAGAATTTTTCTTGCGTAAGGTGAGATTGTATTTCTATGCAAGGCTTTTCCAGATGTCATCCTATTTTTTTATTCATGCAGGTCATTAATTGTGGCCAACTGGTGTGCTGTGCAGACCGGGTTGTTGGGCTCCTTCTTCCCTTGCCCAGGTCACCTGTGTGTGTGAGGTCAGAATGTGTCTTGGGAGCATGAGTTGATATGCTGCTGCTCCCTAAAGGTGTTTGTTCAGCTTCTAAGCAGTCTTAGAAGGATTAAGACTTTGTTTTTTGAGTATGGAATGTGATTAAAAAGCAACAACAAGAAAACTTCCTCAGTTTTACTTTTCATCTTCTCTATGTGGCATTCAGTGTTTGTCCTAGAACAAAATTAGATTGTCTGTTAATTCAGAACATATTCATGAGTGAGGAAAGGACTTTTAAAATTTGAACTCTCCACATGTTTCTGAAATGAAAAGACTTTCTGAGACTATCTTCTAATCTATTTTTAGTTTTTTTAACTTCTTTTTGACTCTTTACACATTTTCTTTTGTTTACTTTTAATTTTCTTTTATCATCTTAGTGGCTCTCCATGCTACTTTTTCTTGTAACTCTTAAAATATAGTAAAATCTTTTTTTTTTTTTTTTTTATTGTTTGGAATTGACTGAGGGTACAATGAATTAGGTCACACTGATTGCATTTGTTAGATAAAGTTCCTTTTGTACTGTGTCCCATCCCTAAGACGAGTGTCACCCCCCAGGACTCCCATCCCCCTCTGTCCTGTCCTCTCCTCACTATTTCATTCTCCTGCCCCACCCCTGTATTACCTCATCCACTGCCTTCGTACTAGAATTGAGTACATTGGATTCTTGCTTCTCCATTCTTGTGATGCTTTACTAAGAAAAATGTGCTCCTTCCCTTATGACTTGCCTCCTTGCCTGTTCCTGTTTTTCACCCATTTTCCTGCTGTCTTCCCACTATTTGTGATGGAGTGAACTCAGGACATCCCAGATGAAAGGATACAAGGTGTTTGGCAGCTTTGCACCACACAGTTACCTGTTTGGTGATTATGTTGGTTCAACTGAAGCATTGAGGGGAAGACTGCCTTAGATTTATTAACTAAAGAGTATCAACAGATTTTAGTCTGTTCATAAAAATAGAATGATACAAACAACTTCCAAGGAAACTGATGGTTTATGAATTTTCAAGAAATAGTAAAATTTCCATGGCTCATACCAATTTAAAAAGTTATTGTAATTTCTGTAGTTGTAAATAAAAATAGAATCTGTGAAATTGAAAGTATGGCTGGAAAGTCCTGCTTGCTCAGTTCCCCGCCCAAGACCTTTATTCTCTTCTGTTTCTGAGAAGACAAGGCAACCCCTGCCACTCCTTTCTTTGTATTTGCCTCCGTCCTCCTTGCCTTGTGGTCTTCTGTGGTTCCTAAAGGTCTCAAAAGTGCTGAGAGAGAGCTGTGAACGCTTCTCCAAGTGTAGAAATTCCTGAGTGATGCCTGACCTCTGCAGGGAATTCTCCCAGCTCCCAAAGGCTGGAGCTGAGGTTCAAGGTAGAGAAGCATGGCCCAGGCTGCTGCTGTTGGAGTCCAGATATCTCTAGGATTTGCACTATCAATTGCAATGTATTGAAATTTTAATCAGCCTTCTTGAAAAGGAATGAGTTTTATTTCAGAAAATTTGGCACAGAACGCAGTTCCTAGAAACATTATCTCATTGAAAATGTGTTGTTTTTACTGCAACATGTCATTTTTCTAGTAGCAGTAAATTATACTGTTTGCTGAACCATTCTTCAAACCTTTCTAGCAGTGTTTCTCTAGAAATTCGAATCAATTCTCTAAGTGCTTTTCTTTGCTATAATATACAAAAGATGATGTTCTATAAGTTATTTCTGTCATTCTTGATTTCATATTGTTCAGGTTATTTGAGAAAGATCTGTAATCTGAATGCAAAGTTGGTATTCTAAGGTATAGGATTAGAAGGAGATTTGTCTATAAAAATGCATTGTAACCTGTAGCAACTGCCCATGTTTGTGCCTTTGCAGAGCAACTTCTACGCTGTTGTTTTGGGACGCTGGTTAAAAATATCTTCTTTCCTCTTTCAGTGCATTTTGAATGTATTTTCTGATCTTTTCCCTTATAAGCTCTTTGGTTTGTAGATTGTCGTTTTCTTAAAAATATGTTACACAGGATCCTGCACATTATGTGTATAAATGCTTGTAAAATGTCTGTTATTTGACATAAATATAAATTAGAAATGTATAAGGATCCCAAGAATCCAGATGATGCCATATTAAGTATACTATGCAAAGACAAGGAAGCTGGTGATGAGACAGTAATGCTATTTCCCTCTGGAAATGTCGAATGTGTTAAATATTTTATTCGTTGTGTGTTCACGTTCATTATTTTGTTCACTTACTTTCCTTGGGAGTGAGGTACTGTCAGTGTCCCAGACTCTTAGGTTGGATCTAATTATAGTGATGACTCCACCCTAAAATGTTGCTAGACTGGCAGTGGACAAAGGAAACCTTCACGAAATAGTTCAAAGGAAGGAAGTGCAAGGCTGTGCTTATTTTTCAATTACCAAGAATAACATAAGAATCTCTTTAAGACGGAGGAAATCACAAGAGCATCTCTGAAGACTTCTTAAGGATCAGAGGCACAATCTGATAATACAACAATGTCTTTCCCTCTGGGCAAGTTCCAGTCAGCCTTGTGCAATAGTTTAGAATAGCTTATTTGTAGGGAAGTTACACAAAAATGTCCTCACCATTTAGTAATATTTGTCAGGAACTTTAAAAGTGGTCATACCCTTTGGACGAGAAACTTCACTTCTAGGAATTTATTGTAATATAATTAGACATATGGGCACATAGAAACAAAAGTATTCTCCTCATTGTTTGTGATTGTGTCAAGTGAGGGGAAACCTCATGTGTTAAATGACAAGGTATTGGCTAAATGCATTATTGCCTCTTATATTAATAGCTAAAATTAGCTATTAATGCTGTGGAATGCTGTGTAGCTAAAAAAAAATGCTGTGTAGCTAAAAAAAATCATGTTATGTGGAAAAAAGAAGTATATGCTGTGAGTCACTCATAGCAACCTCAAACTCTTGGGCTTAAGTGATTCTCTTGCTTCAACCTCCCAAGTAGCTAGGACTACAGGCACCTGCCACAGCGCCTGGCTATGTTTTTTTTTTTTTTTTTTATTGTACTTGTCCTAGTTGTTTTAGCAGGCCTGGGCTGAGTTTGAACCCACCAGCTTCAGTGTATGTGGCTGGTGCCCTACCCACTGAACTACAGGCACCACCTGCATAAAATATTTTTAATTTGAGACTTAACTAAATATGTAAGTTGAAAGAATTTTTCTGGGCAAGTATTTGGATTCTGATATAAATTGGTTCTGATATTATTGGTCAGGTGTGTGAAAATAGCCACAGTTATTTTGTCTAATAATCTGAGTATTTTTGTTAATAGTTAAAGCTCAGCACTGCTTATTTGTAAATGTACAAGTTTCATTGGAAGAACAATAACATTTGCTCAGTTTCTGTTCCTGCTGGTCCTGGGCTTATACACTGAAACATATTGCCATGTTTACTACAAAAGAGGAAAAAGAACATCTCATGAGCATCTTACGTCTTTTTTTTTTTTTTTTTTTTTGAGACAGAGTCTCACTATGTTGCCCTTGGTTAAGTGCCATGGTGTCACGGCTCATAGCAACCTCACACTCTTGGGCTTAAGTGAATCTCTTCCTCAAACTCTGGGGCTTAAGCGATTCTCTTGCCTAAGTCTTCCGAGTAGCTGGGACTATAGGCGCCCACCACAGCACCTGGCTACCTTTTTGTTGAAGTTGTCAGTGTTGTTTAGCAGGACCGGGCTGGGCTTGCCCTACTCACTGAGCTATGAAATATGTCTCTTTTAAAGGTACATGCCATAAGTTACATTTACTGCTTCTTCAAGGCAAAGTCAAAAGGCTGAGGATTTATATGGACTCCTAATATTTTTTGGTCTCAGATGTTTGCAAAGCTTAGACTTAAGAGGTGAGAGAGTGCCTGAAGCACAGGGGGCTAGGCTGTATGCCAGTTATGCACTGTACAAGTCTAGGAGCTCCCTTCACAGGAGACAGGGATTTACTATGTGCAGAGGTACAAGGTCATGTTCAGTGGCCCTGGGACACCATTACTTTGGTCTCTCTGGCTTGTTCCCCCAGGGGAACTGAGGTATTATGTGGAATCAAATCAGTGTCACTAATCAAATCTTAAATCTCTCTAAAAGCCTTGTTTCAATATAGAGGAGCAGAGGATAAATCAGGTTGTCTTTTAGTATAGGAATTAATAACAGTTTCTACTATATAAGGAAAGAAGTAACACCAGTTAGGTTCTAAACAGAGTCTAACTGTAATGGAGAGAAAGTTGCTATAGCTTCCTCTTTTCTCTTTGCAGATATCTATTTGAAAGAAAATATTTGAGAAAGGCTCAAGAGGAAAGTGTTAGCATTTGCACTGAAATGATCTTTCTTGGCAAAGTACCTTGATTCAAAATTATCATTTTGACACCTGGAAATCAAGAGTGTCAGCGGCTTTAATGTAGAGTCAGCCATTCATATGTGTTCTACATCTATGGATTCAACCAGCTGCAGATGGAAGATAGCAAGGGGCAAAAGAGCATCTGTATTGAACACATACCCTTATTTTCTCACTGTTTCCTAAACAGTTTACCATAGCAACTATTTACATAGCATTGTGGAAAGTATTATAAGTAATCTAGAGGTGATTAAAGTATATGGGAGTACCTCCTTAGATTCTATCCAAATAGTATGCCATTTCATGTAAAAGATTTGAGCATCCATGGGTATCTGAGGGAAGCTGTGGAATAATCCATCATGGATACAGAGGGACAACTATAGTTGTCTTTTGGGCTAATGAGCACTGGGAAATAAAATCTACCATGTAGCATAACATTTATACTTAGGTCAGGCTTGCTGTATAGTGTTTGAATAAAATTTTATTTGCAAAAAGTATATATAATGAATGGTTAGGATTGTTTGCTATTCTTTATTGTATAGCAGGGATCTCTAACCAGGAACCAGTTTCCTGGAAGATAATTTTTGCGTCATTGGTAGGAGTGGGGGAGAGCTGAAAGGAGGCAGAGCTCAGACAGTGATGCGAGCCATGGGGAGCAGCTGCAAATACAGAGAAAGCTTTGCTTGCTCGCCCACTGTTTACCACCTGCTGTGCAGCCCGATTCCTAACAGGCCATGCATGGTACCAGTCCAAGGCTGGGGAGTTAGGGACCATAGTTGTATAGGATTCACATTTGAAAGTTGGTATTTATACAGCAAGAAAAATTGTGCCAAATATTATAAGTATGTTCTTATGCTTAAGGGTTGCAGTTAGTGAAAAGTCATTACTAGACCCTTCAGTTCCAAAATGGTGACATAGAAGCAACCTGACTTCACTGCACCCCCCTGCAAGCAAAACAAATATACGGTGCTAAGATTACCAACAGCAATTTCCCAAAATTAAATATGAGGATGAGTCAGTTCCTGAGACTATAGAAAAGTGAAAAGACTCAAAGAAGATGCTAAGAGAAAAGGATTTTAACATCTGTTATGTCCCATCCCCACCTCTGAATTGACCCACCAGTAAGTACATGGTAACCGTCTCCTGAATCACAGTTTGGAAAAAGTGAGATCAGGGTGGACAGCTATCTATCATTTAGGGTTCCCTCACAGACCCATCCTTGCCTCACTCATGGGAAACACCACATGTTCCTGAAGGAAAAATATCCCCAAGGGCAGTCAGAGACAAAGGGAGCAGCCATGGAAACTCTGCTCTGTAACTTGGCCAAAGGAGACCATAAATCAGAATGGTGTTCAGCAGGACCAGCTGTAGGAGGTATGTCCCACAGATCTCCTGGGCAGGAACCCCTAACCAGTCTTTCCAAACTGCCAGGACAAAGAAATAATAATAGAACTAAATAATAGAACTAAAACTTGAGAAAGAGATAAATATTTGTGTACAGAAAGGTCAGAGAACACCAAGGATATTTGACCCAAATAAGATGATACTTCTGGAAACAGGGTGCTATTGTTCAAAGAATTTTGGGTTTCTTCTCTCTACATTGCCACTTTCTCCCACGATCAGCTGTTTTTATCAATTTTAAGTTTTGAGCTTCTGACAGTATTTTGTTTGAAGCAAAGGCTGATTTTACAGAGCAATGAAGAAAAAGTTTGAAAATTATTTGCTGTGCAACTTTAAAAATATCTTTGTATTTGTAAATTTTTTCTGAATAAAATTTTATGGATGCCTATTAGTAAAATTTCTAATATACAGAAATGTTTAAAAAAAAAAACCCCAAGGTACAATTCCATAGCAGTTTCATTTCCTATATAGTTACTGTTGTTGAGGGTCCCTTGTGTATCCTTTCTGAATATCCTGTGTATTGGAAGCACAGTCAGTCACTGGGCTGGGAATTGGAAGGGGAGGCAGGGTGCTGCTCTGGGTCTGAGGGCGCTCTTCCTGTTTCTGCACAGGCGTCTTCCTGTGTTCTGAGTGGGGGATGGCCAGGAGACCTTCTTTGACATTCTGGCGTTAGAAAGTAGAATTAGAGTGCATGTTCAAAAACGCATGAACTGAATTAGGAGTTCAGCCTCCTTAGGATTTTCCTTTGTTGGTTTACGTTCCTTCCATGGGACTGTTTACATCAAATAAACCTTCATTTTCTTAATTAAAGAATTATCTGGGATTAGTATTTAGGGAAAAGCAGAGAGCGAAAAGTGAATGAATTTTAAAATGATGCTCTTCATTGAGTGTCTCTGTGTCTTATCTCTCTATACTGGCAGTTCTCTAAATATAGTCCCTGGACCAACAGTAAGTCACAGCATCTGTGAACTTGTTAGAAATGCAGATTCTGAAAAAAGAAGAATTGCAGATTCTGGGTGGTGCCTGTGGCAGAAAGGAGTAGGGCGCCGGCCTCATATCCCAGAGGTGGTGGATTCAGACCCAGCCCTGGTCAAAAACTGCAAAAGAAAAAAAAAAAAAAATGCAGATTCTCAGGCCCAGATGACTTGGAAACTCTGGAGGTGGAACCCAGCAATCTGTTTTATCAAGTCCTTCGGTGATCTTGATGCAGGATAAGGTTCGAGAACTACTGACTGATGTATATAATAAAAGCCAAGAATAAAAAAAAAAAACTTTCAATTTTGGCATTTTTCCTATCAAATTCTCCACTTTTACCCTAACCTAAAGGTAATGGTATTATGTGGTTCATTCTGAAGTGGCTTTGAGATATGCAAAAATCAAGAAAAGTAAAATCCACATGGTTGGAAACAAACAAATGAAGCCTTCCCAGCAGCGTGGATAAGCCCAGCAAGTTGAAACTTGCATGGGTGAATCATAAAGGCTGCTGTGGACTCTTGGAAGTGAAATAATGGACCATAACACAGGCTGTCTCAAACTTCCATAGTGACCCTGAGGCATAACATGATTTTTCTGTTTTACATCTCTGCTGTTAGAATGCCCTTCCCCACCGTTGTCTACAGACACATCAGTAATCAGCCTTTAAAAGTTGATTCCAGTATAACCCCCTGGAAGAATGCCCATGACCCGGAGATCCAGCTGGGCTTGACTCCTTTGTACTTTTTTGAACCCTGTTCACGCCTTGTTTGTAGCACGCCCCATGTCAGGGCGGTGGTTTGTTTATGTTTCTCTCTTTCCACAGTATAAGGAGCTCCCTGAGGAAAGGGACTGCCTCCTTACGCTACTTTTTATCTCCGACACCTAGTGGAATTTATGGCATATTGTCAATAAATAGTTAAGGATAAAATGAAAATAAAATAGTAGCTTTTCCAAGTTTGAGGATTACTAAGGGCACACTAGTGTCATAAGGAAGCTACAGTGATTTGGGTTTGAACTACAGCAACTGTGTGTTAGACTGCTTATGTTATTTCTCTGACACTCACTTTCCTATGGGATACGTCATTTTTATGTATAATTTTATTTATATGTGAAATTGTCATATTTCCTACCTTACAGGTTAATGTAGAGTTCATGATAAATAGTAGCTGATAATAATTGTATTAAAATTAGTACCTTCTTGAAAATTTTAGTCCTGTGAGGTCTTTTATCCTGTCTTGAAATCATCCAGGGTGTCCATAAAGTTTGTGTGCAAATTCAAATAGTGTAAAATTTAAAACTACACACGAACTTTATGGACACCCTGTACTTAATGCTGAGTGGTTTTCATTTATTTTTCAGAATTATTTTACTCATCAAAACCAAAAAGCAAATAAATTTTGTTGAATTAAATTATTTAATATTTTGGGAAGGAGGGGGTAGGAAAAAGATTCAAATGCTTGAATGGCAGATTTTAATCAGTATGGATTTCTGACAGAGTTCTTACATGGTAAATTTGTGTATATATACTTTTTTAAAAAAAACAGTTCGTGTTTAGTTTTTGAATTTTGCTTATCAGACTACTGCAAAAAATGACTCTGTCTTGACACCCAAGAATTTATTATGCAAAGCTTTTAAAAAACCCTTTATCTGTGAACAGAATGTGCTCTTTTAACAAATATTTGATCCTTATTTAAGTCAAAACTAGATTTGTATTTTTTTTTTAAAGTGCCAGTGGTCAGAGAATTATGACCATCAATTATATATTGATGATATTTAATAGCTTTACATTTTAGTATGAAAAAATATAGAGACTTTCTACTGGTTTGTAAATGGAATCTATAATCCACCATCAATTTATAGAATGTGCATATAGAGGAGCAGTCAAGTTCATTGACCCAGTCTTATTCGTAAGATAACTGATTTTAAAAAAGTGCTATGGTGTGAACCCACCACCTCCGGCATATGGGGCTGGCGCCCTACTCCTTTAGCCACAGGCATTGTGATGTATGTGCACCATGGAATACTATGCAGCCCTAAAGAAAGATGGAGACTTTACCTCCTTCATGTTTACATGGATAGAACTGGAAAATACTCTTCTTAGCAAAGTATCTCAAGAATGGAAGAAAAAGTATCCAGTGTACTCAGCCCTACTAGGAAACTAATTTATGACTTTCCAATTTTAGCCCAAGAATATGGGGAAAGGGGAGAGGGAGGGGACAAGAAGGGGGAGGATGGCTGGAGGGAGGGTGTTTGGTGGGACCACACCTATGGTTCATCTTATAAGGGTACATGTGGCTCTTTCTAAATGTAGAATATGAATGTCTTAACACAGTAAGAGGATGCCATGAAGTCTATGTTAACCAGTTTGATGAAAGTATTTCAAATTGTATATAAAACCAGCACACTGTACCCCATGACTGCATTAATGTACACAGCTATGATTTAATAAAAAATAAAAAAAATAAAGTGCTATGTCTGTGCCACTGGCTCATTGATAGGAGTGGGAGGTGGGTCAGCTTAGGAGTAGAGTTGAGGTTAGAGATCCATATAACTCAAGCCACTCATATGAGAGATGAGGGTTTGGGGCCCAGAGAAACCACGTGAGCCGTCTATGGTCCCACAGCACATCAAGGCTGCAATAAGGAGCAGAGTCTCTGTGCATTCTTGTGCTGAGTGCATGACATTTTGAGGCCATTTTGTGGGAGCCACTTGGATATACTTTGATTTGATGCCAGGGACTTTTTTGATGTGGCCTGAAAAAAAAATTAAGGTTTTCTGATTTGCTTTGCCTTCTTTAATTGCAATACTCAGCTTCTACATTCTTGAACTTTTACACCATCTTCAACTCTGAGAGTTAGGATTTTGACAGGAGTTTTTTAATAGGCGTTGAGAGTGGGATGAGTTGAGTTGGGAATCAGGGATTTAATGGGGCAAGAGACTCTTTTAGTTCATTACTTCCTAATAAGCTTAGGTCTTTTATCCAGTCTTTGACCAGACTTTATTGAAGTAACTATTTTGAAACAGGCAAATCAAAACATCCAAATATTCTATTTCATACAGGGCTCTTTGCATCAGCTCCAGTTTTTTCTGCCTGTACTGAAAGACCTGTGACTTTGGCAAGTTTTCATAACTGGATATAAAAGTTAGGGTCTAGGCTGTCACTTGAAAATTAGGGGTTTTCCCCTCTTAATTCAGGTTGCTATCAAGTATCCTATGGGGGAAATAACTTTAAAAGATCATTCAAAACTTTAAGATTTTATGTAAGGTCTAAATCTTTATTTTAAGATTTCAAAACCCATTCCTTTTTTGGAATGGGTTTAGATCCATGGGAGAATACTCAGGGATCTAAAAGTAGACCTGCCATTTGATCCTGCAGTTTCTCTATGAGGAGTATATCCCAAAGACCAAAAATCACTTTATTACAAAGATATTTGCACCAAATTGTTCATTGCAGCTCAGTTCATAATAGCCAAGTCATGGAAGAAACCCAAATGCCCATTGAGCCATGAATGGATTAATAAATTGTGGTATATGTATACCATGGAATATTATGCAGCTTTAAAAAAAAGATGGAGACTTTACTTCTTTTATGTTTATATGGATGGAGCTGGAACATATCCTACTTAGTAAAGTATCTCAAGAATGGAGGAAAACGTATCCAATGTACTCAGTACTATTATAAAACCAAATTTACAATGACTCACACTTTCATATGAAGAATAGATCACAACTATGGCCCAGGATGAAGAGGGGGATGGAAAGGGTAGGGGGAGGCCAGATGGAGGAAGGGTGAATGGTGGGATCACACCTATGGTGCCTATTGCAAGGGAACATGTCGGATCTATTAAGTATAGAGTATAAAAGTCTTAACACAATAATTAAGTAAATAAGGTGAGGGATATATTAACCAGTACGATGTAAGTATTCCAAATTGTATATGAAATCAGCACATTGTACCCCATGAATGCATTACTGTATACATGATCTACCTTTTTATGACTTAATAAAAAAAATAAGATTTCAAAACCTCTTAAATAAGCCATATTTTAACAAAGCATTCACGGGGGGAGTGTTCAAGACAGAATAATAAAAAGAAAACATACAATAATATCAGGACAGAAATCATCATGATTTTGATCACACTCTACCATTGTACAGAAGCCAATGTAAGGTAGATCTGCCCTGGTTGTGTCTGTCCAAGGAATTGCATTGATATTCCATCAGAATTTTCATATAGCACTGAAGATAGGTTAAAAATGTCAGCATGATAAAAGTTTAAAGAATATAGTAAGTTGTTTAGGTATGAGTTTTCTTAGTATCTTTATCTATGATACAAACGTTTCTCATTCGGGATTTCTGTTCTGTTCCTAGACACTGCCAGAAGGCACCCTGGCTTGTCAGATGGCACCACACACTGTTTCTGCCTTCAGAGGTTGGCTGGAAAGGGTATCTCAGAGCAGCTGCTAAAGAAGGGGTGACAGCCCCCAAATAACCCTGTGAAAGAATCTTGGAGTTTAGTGACCTTCTTTTTTCCTCTCTTTTTGTTGAACAAGTAAACTGTACCCACAGTGTCACAGAATATGCTCATTGGTGTCATTTTGCCCATAAAGGCTTGAGCTACTTTCCGTATCCTTTGAGAGGATTATCTTCTCTGTGTTTGGTTCTTGGTAAATACTCAGACCCACAGGGAAATTTGGATTATCCTGGATTAATCACACAGACTCAGAGGAGCTAATGACGGAAAAAAACTCCTTGCTCATTGAAAAATATCTGAGATCCCAAAAAAGAAGTCTTCCAGGGCTCTTAAAGTGGTAATTCAGGATTTAAAGGCCACAGATAATGGAGTTATAAAGCCACAGATAGTATCACACTGTTTAAAGAATGTTAATATCAAGTATGTGATTCAAATAAAGTTACTCCTAAAGAGAAAATGAGCAAAGACTCGGAATGAAAGGAAGAGGGTATCTCAGAATGAAATTAAATAAAAAGTTAATCATTAGCTTTTTTTCTTAAAATGCAAGTGAATTTCAAAAGACTGATTAAACCCAATATATTTAGTTATAAAAAAAAGGGAACTTAATGTATTATGATTGGTCATATTCCTCAGCAAAGGCTGAAAAGGGGAAAAGCAAGATAAAGGGAAAAAAACTATGAATCAAACTAATGTTCGTATAAATCATATTTTCCTAGTACTGGCCCATTTATGGTGACAGCTCCCAGTAGTTTCAAATTCCTCAGTAGAGCTGCCAGGGTATCCCTGGCCAGTCTTAGACTTGTGAATCCCCCTTGACAGAGGTTCAGGCTAATGGCCTTAATGTGGGGGGCATCTGGCCCACATGGATCTCTGAGATTCTGGGTCAGCTATTTCAGCGACAGCCAGCCGGAGCTATCTTTGATCCTCTCTGGAACAAAATCAAATTTCTGAATAGTGCCTGGATTTAATCCTCTCTGCAGAGCACCTTCTATACAGCAACTAACTAGAGTTAGATCACCTTTTCTAAAGTCTGTTCAAGCCAGACCTACTTCCCAGGGATTTAGTACATCCATAGTGCACAAGTTGAACCGCTCCCTTATTTGTAATGATTGCCCTATCCATTTCCTTTGCCATCCCCTAGGTTCACTGCCCAATCAATTCAAAGTTAGACTATTGTTCAAACAACTTCCTCAGTTCAGGCTCCATCCTGCTAAACTATCTCACGCAGCTAGCAGTATTAGCAGACTACTTTTGGACAGTTTGTTCTCCAGTGAAAAACCTCTGCTTGCTCCCCTTCGTAAATACAAAGTCTAGACTCTGAAGCCTGGAGTTTAAAACTGTCTGCAGCATTCCTCTTAAACCCTCCTTCATATTCTCCCATCCTGAACCCAAGGTCCTCACCCCCAGTGTGCACGCCCACTCAGGCATTTCCTTGGTCAGATACAGTTTCTGAGCATCTGTGGGCTCAGAAACTGTGCTGTGGATGCTGCAAGACGTGGCAGCAAATGAGGCTGACAGACCCCCTACTCCCATGAAGCTTACGCTCTGTTTAGTTCAGGGAGACAGATAATAAATGGATATGTCATATTTCAACTGTGAGAAATTAGGGCAGGTATAGAAGGGATGATGCAATGGAGCACAGACTCTCTCTCTCTCACCTCCCCTTGCTGGTTCCATAATTCATTTAGCAGTTGTCATGAGCCGTTTTAATTTTTATGGGTTTAGCTACACACTTTGGGTCAGATCACCTGTGTGCAGGTGTTGGCTTTACCACTCACTATCTTTGTGGACATGAGCAAGTTTTTAAGTCTCTCTCTCTTCCTCAGGTGACTTATCTTTCAAATGAGAATAATGTTATTACTTTGTATACAAGATTATCTTGAGCATTTAGTAATGGCTGTAAAATGCTCAGCGCAGAGCCTGGTGTTATGTGTATGTATGTGTGCACATACGTGTGTATAACATGTAACAGCATTTAATTCTCTACCACTGTCATTTTTCTTTGGCCAAGTTAATTTTAAATGCATGTAAATATTTATGCTAATGAATATTTATCACCCTTAAAGAAATCAGTGTATTATGTTTTTTATAGTCTGCTTAATTGCAAACTAGGAGGAGCACAGGCTGGCAGCCTTCAGGCTTTGAACAACCATGAACGTCTAAGTAGCATAGCATAGTAGTTTTTTTTGGATTCAACTTGATAGTACAAGAAGATTTTACATTTAAATTAATTATGTCTTCTGGCTTAACACTAAGCCCTGGAGTTTCAAACAAATAAGCTGGGGCCATATGTTAGAATTAACCAATCATAGGAACTTTTTTCATATTTTATTTTACATGAGTTTGTGCTCCACTGTAAAAGACCTGACTTACTAATAAATTTTTCTTAAGTGGTTGGCACTGCTACGCAATGGGCATTCCTACTTTAGAAAATGCTACCCATGTCTGGATACCTGTTGAAATGTAAGTGGGCTTTATAGTTGGTTGCTGTAATAGTATATGTTTCTTATTTATTGGTCATGATTAAAAGGTGTGAGAAGTTACCGTTATGGCATCTTCATACTTTCATAGGAATTTGAGCCATGCTACTAAAGGAATTATTGTAGGCTATAAATACACAGCCTCCATATTTCCATGCTACTTAACGTATTGTAACACTTAAACATTTTCTTATAGTAATATAGCTAAGCTTTCTGTGTGGGCAAAATGTGGAAAATATACCCAACACTTGTTTTAGCAGTGCAATGGTGAATGCAGTGTACATGAGTTTAGATGCTATAGTTGCCCACATGGCGTTAGGCACAGCAGAGGGTTCAGTGGAACAGTGGGGCATGGTTTAGCTTTTGGGCTTACAGTCCCTGGGTGTCAAGGTACCCAAGGGTTAAGGAGCACTGTCAGTCCCATTATAATTAAAGGTTAAAGTCTAAAGACGCTGGTAAAAATCATCTGCTTTTAGCAGATCTGGATATTCAGAGCTGGGTTCAAATCTAAGTCTGTCCTTTGCCTGTCATGCTATTAGAAGTCACTTCACTTCTCTGAAAGGGGTCAGAGAAGCTGTCATATAACCCCTAGGTTTTGTAAGATTAAATAAGCACTTGACCTAGTGCCCGATAATCATAGGCACTCAATAATTAGTTACTAAGGTAAAGAATGGAAAAAAACCGATTTCTTTTTTTTTTCACTTCAGGGTTTCAGAAAGCTATTCTGGTCAAGCCTGTGATTTTCAACCCTGGCTTAATATAGAAACTCTTGGGGAGCTTCTAAAAAATCCTGATGCCAAGTCCCCATTATGCCTATCTGAGTCATATTCGCTAAGGTAATGTCCGGGCATTGGGTGTTTTTCAAAAACTCCCTTGATGTTTCTCACATTCAGACATGGTTGAGCGGCACGGGTCTCGGGCATCTGTCAACCACATTTGTGTAGGTGTCTGTCTTACCTTCGTTGAGTAAATTCTGAAATGCATCCTGTGCCTTGGGTCAGGCTGTGTGCTCTGTCACCTGAACTATTGCAGTAGTTGTTTTTCTCTGGTCTCTTTTCCACCAGTGTGACTCCCTTTTAGTTAATCTGTCAAACTTCCAGCACAGCTATCCTAGGAAACAAATTCGAGTATGTTATCGCCCTTCTTAAAAGCCTTGTCTATGACCTATCAAATGAAGTTCTCACTTTAACAAGGCACACAAGAGTATTGGCATTTTGACTCTACCTTGAGATACATAGGAAATCACTACTATAAATTGTTAAGTTTCATAAATGCAGCTAAATCAGAGTGGAAATGCCCTTTGGGTGTCCGTCCTGCCATAATGTAGATTAGCTCTCAAATGGTGTGATTACTGATCTCTAGAACTCAATGTCTTTCCATGTTTGGAAGAAAGTATAAGAAGAAATAGGCTTAGAACCAAATAGGAGGAAGGCATGGTCTTGGACACTGGAAAACATTACTGCATCTGTATGAAAAGTGCTGTCATGGAGGGCCTGGTCACCGCGTTGGTAACTGAGATCTCAGCTCACCTGTTCCTGCCTCAGAGAACGTTCTGCAAACTCTTGGATTGAAGACACATCTCTACTTCACCACTCTCTGAGCACTATATGCCATTCTTCCATAACCTTTCACCTTGTGTCATTATATACGTGTATTTTTGAGATTGCTTGTCTTCCTCCAGCTCTCCTGTGGGCACACTGGGGACGGAGTTCTTGTTCAGTTCAGTAGAGTCTGCAGGGCTGAGCCTGGCACGTGTTAGGTGATGCGTGTCCAAATGGGCGACTGTGACATTAACTGACAGGGAATGATTGATCACCAGGCAGTGGGAAAATGTCGAGCACATAGGGCCCGTGTGGAGGGGGGTTTTCCCTTCTCCCTTTCTTATCCCCTTCTTTTTGGGGCCTTGTTCTCCTTTCTAGTTCTGATGAAAAGGGCAGTGGGATCTAGAAGTATAGACTCCTGCTCTGACTTGACTGTAACAAGATGTGGGGTCTTTGGGGTGCCAGCTCTCCCCTGCATCTGTAGAATGGAGGGTTTGGCCTAAGCTTTTTACCACCGTGGATCTCTTTCTTTTTCTACCACATTCTGAGTCCTCAAAAGGGTTGTGTATAGACATGCACTGTCCAGCATGGTAGCCACACGTGGCTGATGGTTGAACTGACATGAGACGTAACTGTTATATACTTACAGGAATTTGAAGATTTAGTATTAGAAAAGTAAAATGTCTTGATTTGTTATATTGATTACATATTGAAATGATAATACTTTCAATATCTTAAAATATAATTTAAACGAATTTCACCTGTTTCTTTTTATTTTTTTTTCTGATAATGGCTTTACAATTTTTAAGTTATATCTATATAGCTTATATATTTTTGTTGACTCGCTCTGGACTAGAAACTACATTTCTTACATAATGAATTAATTTATATGCTTTTTAATGTTTCAAATTCTATGAAAATGAGTGCTTTCAAGCAGGATACAAAATGACCAGTGTTGCCAAACCAATCAGAACAGAAACTTTTAAGGACGCTCCTTTTATTCTCCTAGGCTAGAAGTTGTGATTTCTGTTAGATTTGTTTTGAAATATGAGAATCCCCCATTATTCATCGTCTGTGAGCAGTCCTGAGGCTGGGACTACACTAAGATGCAGCATATTCGGTCTGGTAATCAGTAGCATGTTCTCAACTTTGAGATCTTATCTTCCTGGCCTTGCCTTGCCTTTTCTTTCCAGAACATTCTACATTTCATCCTTTAAAATGGTAATAGCTATGGGGGTGACATTCAGGAAACAGAGGTCTTTGCCAGGGAGTCACATGACTTTGAAAGTGAGCTGAGTTTGGAAAACGTGTTGGCTTTGTCCCAACTGTATGATTTGTGGTCAGGTTGGAGCATTGATTAAAATTTCCAAGTCCCTTAAGTCATATAGAACTCTCCCAGTCCATTTCAGATCACATAAACCACCTCTCCCATGGCCTGGCACAAACGCATAGGACATGTCCATTCAGAATGAGCTGTGTAAACTTCAGAGTAGCTTCTCAGGGACCCAGTGGTGACATTGTCTGCTACAACCTCAGCCACTGTGCTGGAGGTGCTGCTGCAATGGTCTGGGGAATAATCAGCACTCACCTACAGGGTCCACAATTAAATTCACATTCTTGATATTGAACTTATTAAAATGGCCACATAATTTTTGCAGCTTGTCCCTCTTTGCTTAAAGGCAGGGAATGATTTGCAAATAGGATTGCATTGTCAAAAGTGAAGTGTTCCTGTAACAGTATACTTGTACTCACAATTGAATTCTTTATCATTTATCTACTAAGTTTAACAGCCCCCAGCAAACTAGCATTAACTTAGAGCAGGGAACATTTCTATTTAGAAAATGACGCTTCCAGACAGCTGCCTCTGTACTGCTGAATTCCAGGTTTCATCTACTTTTGTATTCGGACTGAGGGGAGGGTTCAAACAGTGCATGAGAAATTTCTCACCATCTCTTACTTGGTGTGAGAAATTTAGCACTGCTGGTCCCAGCTTGCTTTATTCTGTCTCTTCTTAAGTATAGAAACCATCAGTTTTGCACCTATCTCTGTAAATTATAGTCATGTGAATTTTATGCTTTCCTAGAATTGGTATGTGTGGTTGTGGGGTCTGGAGCCCAGCAGGCAGAGTGAGAGAGGATGAGGTCTGATGGTGAAGTTCACAGACTCATCCTAGAAAGTGCTCTGTACCTTATTACTGAATATCACCGCAGTCACCTTCAAAGTGCTCCCCCCGGAAGCCGTGCACTGACGCCAGCACCTAGGCCACCTTTCAGAGCAATTGTGGCACTCTTTTTCTGGGATGCCCATGGCACACAAAAACACGCAACAACAATAATGAACACTACTCAGCAAGGCACCGGCCCATGTTGCTACATACACAGCTGTGAGACACCGACACACCAAAATTGTGAAACCTTACTGAAGTGTTTGTGCAGCATTGCCAACGTAAGTGCAGGGTAGCAAGTTAGCAAACGTAATTGTCAGATCTTCATTTGATGACAGGTTAGGAATGGGCAAAGCTGGTATGATCAGGTGTGGGCAGATTTGACATTGTTTATGGCTTCTGTGGGAGCTAAGGAGGAGCTGAATCGGAAGGGAGTGGAATCGGAACATGGAGATAAATTGGAGGCTGTCCCAACGATTAAGAAATAGGAAAGACCTGGACCAAGGTGGGGACACAGCAAGTGAGAAGGGATGGGACCTGAGAGAGACTTACCAGGATGGCTTGACAGGATTTAGATCTGGGGCGGGAGTGCAGAAAGCTTCCCCTGCATCTGGCCAAGTGAGTCCCGGGAGTGGGACTGTGGGGACAGTGGAAGTGGGGAGGAGAGTTGAGTTCCACGGGAGATGCCCACTGTGGGTCTGCAGAGACAGCAGGACCAGAGTGCTGTGGGGATAAATGCCTAAGGAGATGAGGGAAGGGCTGATGGTTTTTACGAAAAGTTTGCTTTCTCTTAGAACTTGAAAAATATCTACTGTTAACCAAGTAAGAAATGTATCATTCAGGAAATGGCAACTAAAAAAAGCTTCTCAGAGAATAAGGTGCAAATCAGTCTGATTAGAACCCGAAAGTGTTTTCCTGGCAGAGTGATCTGAGGATGGAAGGAGTGGGCCAAAGTGTGGTAATCCTTGCCTATCAAGCCTCTAATAACCCAAAGACTAACAGAGTCTGAGAGTCTCCCAGTAGCCCTACAGAACACAGCCCAAGGTCACCTCTTCTAAAGACGCCTTTGACCCTCCCTCCCCTTTTTTGTCCTGTGGAGGATGCAGCTGGACTTGCTCTCTCTTCTGGGCTGCAGATGTCCCTTGTCACACTGGTCTGTGGTTTCACTTGTCACCTTCCACCTGTGTGGCCTTTCCTAACAGACTGCGGGGTTTTTAAGAGTGGCTTGTGCCGTATCTTCATTGTGCTGCCCACCACCTTCGGCGTCTATCTGATGCACCTAGGACACAGCGATTGTTCAGGAGACGTCCACTGAATCAATACAAGAAATTCATGGAAAGGGTGGTGACGTGGCAAGAGCAGCAGCCTGAACAGAAGAAACGGGACCTGGTCCTGGTACTGACTCTGCTACTATTGCTGCTTTACTCTGGGCAAACTAATGTTTTGGGCCTTAGTTTTCTGATAGGCAGAGGAGGGGAGAAACCCATAAAATGGACTTCAAGAGTGCCCTAGATTTCTTGTGGTGATATGCAGAATTATGTGCATGTGTGTGTGTAGATTTTTTAATGGAGGACCCGAGCAAGAGCTTTCATAATACTCTCAAAGGGATCTGTGGCTTAAAATGATTAATAACTGAATAAAATATGGTAGCTCTAGAATTTCTGAATGAGATAAAGTTGGGGGTTGGGGGTAGGGATTCCACTGAAGGACTTGTGTTGAAATTGCAATTAAATGACAGACATACTCCAGGTCCATAGATTACATACATTTTTATATTCATTCGTGCTTGCGTGATGTGGGGGTGATGGAATTGTGGGGAGATGGCCGCCACAGCTCATCTGAGTCCATCCCCATGTATTCTCACGTGTTTTTTTTTTTGAGACAGTCTCACTACGTCACCTTCGGTAGAGGTGCAGCTCACAGCAACCTCAAACTCTCTGGCTTAAGCCATTCACTTGCTTCAGCCTCCTAAGTAATAGGGACTACAGGCACCTGCCACAACGCCTGGCTATTTTTTGGTTGCAGTTGTCATTGTTGTTTAGCTGGCTGGGCTGGTTTTGAACCCATCGGCCTCAGTGTATGTGGCTGGCGCCGTGACCACTGTGCTATGGGCACTGAGCCTGTATTCTCACTTCTTTTGCTCTTTTAATTCTATATTAGTTACACCTCATGTTTTGTTTTCTGACTTTGCAAGACCAAATTTTACTTTGCTTACAGCAATGACAGCAATGACAACTTGAGAATGATGTAGGAAAGAGCAGTAGAGGTATCTGGGGGCATTCTTCTTTGTGCATGTCACACACACACACACACACGCACACACGCACACAGAGGTGCCCGAAAATGTGTATACATTTTAAGAAAGGAAAAAACTATATTGAACTTATAACACTCAAGTCAGGTTTGGCTTCTGCAGATGTAAGATTCCAACATGATGTGTCTCCATCTTTTGTTATTGGTATATATTGAGTATGACAATTTTAACAGCTTTTTAAATGGGTACACATTTTTTTGGCACCTACTGTATATACATAACCTGCTTTAACCTTCGTAGTAAGCTTGTGTGGTAGGTCATGTTTTTATTGTCATTTTCTAGGTGAAGGAACCGAGGGCCACAGTGTCCGCTTGCCTAGGTGGAGAGGTGGGGCTGCAACTGAATGCAGAAACCCTGCTACCAGTGCAGTAAATGACTTTCTTAAAAGGCACTTCTTGTTCTGTAGAGGTTCACTTTTGAAGATTTAAAACCTAATAAGTATAGAATAATTCTTTTATTTATGATCATAACAAGGCCAGCACAAACTAATGTAGATCCATTTAACCTATATAGATACTCTCCTCTTTTGAGCAATGGAAGCTTATTTCTCATGGTTCATAATTTTCTTGATGCAGAGATACTGTTTTATTTATCTGGCTGTAATGCTTTGCTCCACCCATAGAGGATGTCCTAGGGACTTTTTTTATTCAGCAGCATCCCGCATTTCAAAGCAACGACCAGGTGCTGTGGGAGATCCCCCAGATGTGTCGCTGGAAGTGGCACTAAGCTGTAGTATATCCGAGTGGAGTAATTTACTGTGCGAAATTAGCGTTGCAAAGAAAATTAAGATAATGAGTCCCGTTGATTTCCTAGGAGAGTTAAGGTGAAATATATTGTTAGTCTGAAAGTCACCATCTGCTTCGGTTTAGAGTCAGGCTGCCCTGTCATTGAATCTTGCATCTGGGAAACCTGAGTGGTAACGGGTGTCCTGTCTGATGGAGGCGGCAGCTGCCCAGGTCTACGGTCTGAATTTCTCAGCCTCACGCTCCCAGGGACCTCTTCTGGAGCCGGGTTTCTCTGCTTAGTCCGCAGAGCTCTGAGCCAGCAGGAACCACAGTGCAGCGTCCATTCCTTGAGCACCCACTGCTGGGTGGTGGCTTCACGTTGAGGTGCTGCCTCACTCTGGACCCCACTTTGACCACTAAGCTTGTCTTGCTTTGAGAGCTCAAGCCTGCAGCTGCCTGGTTGTCCTTGCAGCACCCGCCGCCCTGCAAGGATCCCTTGCCTAGGAACTCTTATAGAACCCGGCTCCTTGTTCAAGCTTAGTCTTTCCACTGAGTCAGGGGGAAGAGGTAAAACTTCAGAATGGGGAACTCACGGAGATCAGTCCACATCAGTCAGCAAGTTTCCTGCAGGCTTGCGTGCGGGTCCCATGGTTTCCTGCAGTTATTCTCCTGGTTGTGGCTTCCGCAACTCAGGACCTTCTCAGTAGCTGTGACATGCTACTCCTGCACGCACGCCTCGTTATAATCACAAATTGCAAGGTCAACAGCACTCATGTGCTAGCTACGCCAAGAGTGGGAATTTGCCAGAAGGTCTCATGAAGAGAATAGTTAAACACAGGTAGCTTTAACGGTGTACGGTATTGCCATCCTGTTTTTGAAAGCTGTTCTATTCCATGGATTTTAAACTGACTAGTGGGATGGTAAAAATAAAGAGTTCAAACCAAATGTAAAATATCATTCAGGGTAAAGGCTCTCTAGGAGGTGACAGTATGTTTGTTAGCTCTGGGTTTGAGGAAAGAGGCAACTGTTTCTCATACTTAATATTTAATTTTCATAATGGGTTTTTCTTCAATTATTCATCCATCCCTGCTGGTGCTAGGCTAAGCCTTTACATATCTCAACATGTATTATCCCTAATCCTCATAACACTTTGGCAAGGTAAGGATTACTCAATTATGTGTTTGAGTGACAGATATTTTTGTGTTGAGTGGTTCTTTATGAGCCTGGCTGTGAACTTGGTGAAGGACGTAAAATTGTAAAGAAGCAGTTCAATTCCCCCTGCCCATGAAGTATTTTCCATTCTCAGGTTGGAAAGATAGATCACTAGACAGTCTTGTTAAGTTCTCGTACACTTTTCAGAGGTGTCCAAATTCATGCAAATAATTTGAAGAGCAGTGGTCACGCCTTTTGTCCTAGTCGTCTCATTTAAGAACCTTTTATGTAGTAATACCGGCACACAATTGAAAAGATATTCAGCAAGAATGATATTTGCCGGCCGAGGAGCGTAATGCTGAAAACGCTCATTTTCAAGAGAATGGCTAACTCGTTATGTTACTTACATACACTAGAATTTTATACAGCGTTAAAATGAAGTAAATCTATACGTATTGACCTGACTGCGATTTATGGTTAGTGATAAAAGCATGCTGTAGAAAAATCTTTACAGGAACACATCACTTTAATAATGATCAAGCGAAAGAAAAAAGAAAAATTCTGTGAGAGTCAGAGAATTCTTAGCTGTGGTTCCCTTGAGGCAGAAAGTGGGAGCGGTGGGGAGGAGGCATCTTTTGTGTATTGATATCTTTCAGTTTGACAAAGTAAAACATGGGTCCCTTTGAAATAGTGACAAAAGCCAATAGATTTTTATTTTAAATAAGGTGGATAGGTACTAGGACAGAGTTACATCCAGGGCCCTCTGAGGACGTAAAGGGGACACAGACCGGGGCTGAGGACAGTCAGAGGATGCTTTCTGGTGGAGCGAGCAGCTTGCTGGGTTCAGGGTATGCACAGCCACCGTGTGCAGGGACACAGGGAATGAGGGCTCTCTGCTCGGGGCTTCTAGAGGCTTTCTAGAGGCTGGCCACATCCTGCTTCAATGACTGGCCCAGGTGGTCCTGGGTGGTTCTTCCTCTGCCTTCGGGGAACACCAACTGCTATTCCTGAAGACTTTTCCCATTTCTTCTTCTTACCTCTCTCTACTGCTGCTGAGTTCAGACTCTGCACTTTCCACTGGGACGACTGAGAAATCTGAGTTGGATTCCTGGCTCCTGGCCTGTACCCCCATCCACCTTCCCCAGTCTGCAGCCTCAACCATGTCGTCTCCCTTCCTGGACTTTCTGAATGATCCTCCACAGCTCCTGGGACACAATCACGGTCCTTAAGCTGGTGTACAGGTGTCTGGGCCCACCTGTGTCTCACGTAGCAGCTCTCCATTTATATTTTGCAGAATTATTTGTATTTCTTTACAAATGCCACTTTTCTTACCCACCAAGGAATAGACATAGGTAAAGAACAAACATTTCATGATATGGGTTTAGTATAGTTGATGGTTGGCTTATGAACATACACACCTTCTTACTGGTTTCTTCCCTTTCTGGGAGTTACCAATACCACAGAATTTCATATTATTTTGAGGTAACAATTTAGAAATTACTGCATTGCAGGGAAAAGAACCTTCTTAGTGTCACTGATGTTTTCTTTTGTAACTGTTTTCGAATGGGTGTTTTTAATGGCAGGTCAGAGTGTCCACAGAGAGGACTTTAAAATTTGGCATTTGTTTGTATACTTTGTCTGTTCCAGCTCTGGATACACTCATCTTTTATAGAATACACATTGTCCTAAAAACATCACATTGACTAAACAGTCTTTATTTGCTTTGGATAAACTTAGAGTTAAGGATGGACTCGATGTACAATAAGATAGACGCAGTAAGAGAAACTGGTGGTTCTCAGACTCAGACTTTAGGATACTCTGCGTTCTACACTTCCTTCTTGTTTACTGCATTTGCACCTTTATTTTTACGCTACCGAATCTAAATAGGAATTGTTATCCTTGTTAAATGAATAGTAGGAGTGGTCTCAGTTGGTTTTCAGAAATGTTTGGGCTTATAAAACACATTCAGGTAACGGCTAGACTAATACACTGTCATCGGGCTCCCTCTGGTGGACACTCAGATGGAAAAAAATCAAGCCATAGATGTTTTTTGAGGGGAGGGGAAGCAGTTAGGGGCAGGTTGTACTTATTCTGGTTGTTGGTGGGAAAAGGAATAGAAAATACATTCTTATTTTGTGGATACGGATAAGTCATAATTATTATAGAAAATATCCCCAGGGATTAAAATACATCATTACTGAAAAACATTGTTATTAGAATACATTGTTATTAAAATACATGATAGAATAACAACAATAGAAGACATAGCAATAGTATTGCTGTTTTTCTTGAGATTAAATAGTGACCGTGCTGGTGTAAAATAGAATCAGAGGCAGACTTCACTCTGTAACTTTGTAACAGTGCTACCTCAGATAAGGTGCATGCTAAAAGGAGCAATCCTGTTTATTCAAGGATCTAAGACAACTCAACTAATTACTCCAGAACTTCCCCAAAGCTAGACTTTCCACTAAGTAATGCATCATTTTGTAATTTTAGTAAGTGATTATTTTTGTTTTAAATCAGTTTACTTTGATAAATTTGTTTGTATGTGTTCATTCATGATCTTCTGAATTTATGACCTCACCAAAGACGCTTTATCCTTATTATGAGGAATTAATTGATACCGAGTTTTATCTAACTTGGTTGGGTATGCTTTGATATCAGATGATGAACATTGATGACCAGTAAGAAATTTACATGGAATCTTTCAATTGAATTTATCATTCTCTCTTCTCCTCCCCCCAGGTCTCAGCAGGAGGCTAGGGTTAGAAAGTAGAATTTTGGAGCTCAGTAATCTAGCTCTTTTAGTCATTATTGTCTTTGCTCCTTTTAAACTCTCTGGAACTATCCTAAAGAATTCTACTCCCAGGTGGCGCCTGTGGCTCAAGGAGTAGGGCGCTGGCCCTATATACTGGGGGTGGCGGAGATCAAGCCCAGCCCCGGCCAAAACTGCAAAAAGAAAAAAAAAGAATTCTACTCCCTTCTTTTTTTTTGTTTATGAAACTTAAAAAATTCTTACATGTTTAAAAAACAACATAAAAATTGTCTGTATTTATCCTGTACAGCATGTTGTTTTGAAATGTATATCTATTGTGGAGTAGCTACTTGGATCTAATTAACATGGACATTACCTCACATACTTTTTTTGTGTGAAGCACCCACAAAATCCACTCTGAGGTTTTCTTTTTTTTTTTTTTTTT